>NC_053493.1:276072490-276437490 GCF_905171775.1 Rana temporaria
TTTGCTGTACCATATTGATGTGTATTTCTGGATGTGCCTGGATTGCCACCCTGTGACCCTGGAGTTACCGCAATCTTTCCTGTACCATATTGCTGCCTGTCCCTTACTGTGCCCAGATTGCTGCCGTATGGACTTACCCTTTTCATAAACTCTCTTTTTATCATATTTTCATCAGCTAACCTTCACAAAGCAATTGACTCAAATAGGCTCCAGTTGTCATGTAATTTTCAGTTAAATAAGCAAATAAAAATAACATGAGTAAGAAAAAACATCAGTGTATTACATATTACCATTCAATCAATTTCAAAAATGATATTTTCCTTGTCCAATCTTTGCATAGTCATCATAATATCTGCTATTGCAGGTCCTTGTTGTCCTAGTTTGTTTTTTTGTAGCTCCTTGTTTGGCAGTGCCTTCTGAATACACACATTTTGCTATATTTATCAAATCTTGACTACATATTTTAGCCAGTAGTTTACCATCAAACCATGTACCTTGCTTTCTCCACAGCTGCCTTTGTACAATATTCTTCTATGCTGCCATTCACTCACCAGGATTTACAAGGTTTGGCATGTGTATCCCAATAAATGGACTGAGCTGGAATATTCCCCAGTATCAACATTTTCTGCCAATGGTGTTGTTACTCACAGAATGAGACTTTCATATGACAGGGCTATAAGCAGTGTTTTGTTCCACTAATGCATTAACTGTTTATACATGTCGTGCACAGAGCTGCCTTGTTGGACTTTGGCTTCAACTCTTCAGCTATACACTGTTCAGTGTGCTTGGGAGCAGTATAAGTATTTCTTCTGTAGCTGGACAGGAGACATTATTTTGACAATATTTATTTTTTAGTTAATCATTTTTCAAAAATCATGCTGTATGGAAATGTAATTCTGGTGGTAAACATACACTGCATGTGGGAAAAGCTGCCCCAGAGTTAAAGGGTAGGGTTAGGCAGAGCCTAAAAAACAAAACATGTTCTTTCCCCACTCTAAACTATCATGCTATTTCAACTGCCTTTAAGGCCAATAAAATCTTTCAAGCACTAAAGAAAAAACATTACCCTGATCAAATGCTTATTCTTTCTGTGCAAGGTACATGTACCCAAGAAGGAACCAAGAAGCAGATACCGCTGTAATTATGGTTACCACTATGTAGGTAGTTATAACCTGCATCCAGTAAAAAACTCACCACAAACTTTAAACAAGTGGTATTTGTATATGACAACGGTCATGCTAGTGCTATGCAACAGATACATACTAAGTATGCAATTTCAATGTTTAAAAACAGCACCTCCATAAGAGGATAAAAGAGAAGATAACAACATATGGGGGGAAAGGTAGTTATTATATATCTAAAAAATATATGAGAAATGTATACTGTAGAAGTAACCTAAATTGTATTCATCAATAGCTTTAAAATGTAATTAATTGATCTAAATTTTATTAAATATGTAGCATTTACTAAAATAATACATAGTGATCCTGCCATGAAGGTCCTTGTTCAATCACTTCTTGTTATGGGGTGACAACGGTCTCCAAATTGTGGTCTTATATTGTCACATTAGTTCCCGTTGAAGAAAACATGTGGCCCACATATGCACAGGCATGGTCCACCATGGTCACTTCCAAGCTTATTCTGAGCACTGATTTGCAGCCAATACTGGACTGAGTGCATGTAGATAGCAAGTGGCTGAGAAAGGCCCAACAATTAATTTTAAAGTAAAACTGACCTAGCCTTAAATGTTTGTAAAATAATAATAGTTTAGAAGTGCATGTATGTTGGAGTTCCTGCAAGTGCCTAAGCTAGAACTTCAGCAAATTGCCCATTTACTCACCATGCTTAGATGCAGGTTTGCGTTCTTGGACATACTCAGGGAAAATAAGTCTCTTTACTTTCCTCTCTCATGGACTTAGAGAGACCACATCTAATGAGGTTGAAGTAGCTGGGCAAGTGATATGTAGCCAAATGAGAGACCCCACCCCCACTGTCATAGCCAGCATGTGGGCAGCCAGGTCAGAATCTAATAGCATGCATCTTTGTCAAAAGACCCAGCTACTGTGAGAAGCAACTTCCCAATTGTTACCCGAGTACTGCAGTTTCATTCTGATGGTGCTTTGTTCTTGGGCCTCAGATCTGTTCACTTATGTTACCAGAGCTACCCTGGGCTTCACTGTGATTGGCACTGTCTACTAGGATAATTAGAAGTAGTTACAGCTCTGTATGGTTTTACCATATGTCATAACTGTCCCTCATTTGGAGTAACTGTCCCTCTTTGCAGCCAAATCGTCCTGTCCCTCGTCAGTCGTCCCCTATTTTGGACAGATATGTAGGCCACAAAAAATGCAACTCCTAACTACCAAAAGTGTTACAATACAGTAAACCTCTCATTCAAAGTTTTTTTTTTTTATTACATTCTTGTTTCAAAGAGCAAGCATAAAGGAAATGTGATGAAAAAAATCACTTGTGGGTTTAGCCCTTAATATTTTTGTTTATAAATTCTTTGTGGGCCATGTAACTGGGGGTGTGGCAGGGAGTGAGTTCTTTGCCAGCACACTTTGTTCCAACGGGTGTCCCTCTCTCATTTCAAAAAGTTGGGATGTATGGTTTTTCAGATGTGATTTAGTGATTCTCAGCTTGCCTCTCTGTTGTTAAAGAGCCCTATAAAGGCTATACTGTGCAGCCACATGTTACCCTAATTTAGTCACAGAGACATTACTGTGAAGAGTTCAATTTTATTTGTTCTACAGTGTCTGCATTGGGGTTTGCTGTCCTGAACCTGTTTTGCATTATTGCTGCTAACCTTGATCCTGTTTAGTAAACTACAAGATACAGCTACTCTTTGTCTGGTCATTGGGTCAATTACCTATTTTGTTAAAGTACTCACATTGAGCCCTCTGGGTCCCCATTGCATCCTATACCCAGGCTGCAAATAGGTCCTCAACTTTTGTCTAAGTTGAGATTAAGTATTACCTCTTACCATTCAGCTCTCAAATGCCAGAACTTCAATAACTTACAAATGGTCTGGCATTTGAGAGTTAGACAACTTTTATTTAAATAGATTTACAGGGTGAACCAAAACCAAGCTATGTAGGGTGCACCAGTCAATTACTATGCAGAGAGTTCAGAATTTCTCTTCTATACAAGAAGAACACACTCCCTGCCACACCCGCAGTTACATGGCCCATGGAACTGTTCGGTTATCTTCAAATCTGTAATTACATTCAATACTTGCTAAAGGACACCGATTCCCTGTTGACTCTAATTTCCTTTGAACACACATGTCTCTGTGACCCTTTATTCAAAGTTATTATATCTATAATCTATAGCTTTCTTCAGGAGGGAGACTCTCAACATTTCCCTCATTATGTTTCCTTCTGGGAGAGGGATCTTGATAGATACCTTGAGTCACATCAATGGTCAAAAATTTGTGATGTGATTGCTCATATATGACCTAATTCTGCCTTCTCTGAAGCCAATTATAAAATAGTATTTCACTTGGACATAAAACCTCAAAAACCTCAAAGACTGGGTCTCTGTTTTAGAGGCCACAGTGCAGTGAATACACTTGCTCATATTTGGTTGGATTGTCTCAGAATCAAACACTTCTGGACTAGAGTGTTTGAATTATTATAAACTGTATTGATCAATGGCGTCCCTAAAAATGTATTTGAACCCTTACTTAACCTTAAACCAATAGGATGTACTGCTAATCCATTAAGCTTTTCAATAGTCGGTCTCAGAAGTTAAAGAAAAAATTACATGGCAACTAGTAAATGAAAAACTGTCAGGCCCCGTACACACGTCCGAGGAACTCGATGTGCCAAACACATCGAGTTCCTCGTCGAGTTCTGTGTTGAAGCCGCAGAGGATCTCGGCGGGCCAACTTTCCTCATTGAACAACGAGGAAATAGAGAACATGTTCTCTATTTGGCCAGACGAGTTCCTCGTCGGCTTCCTCGGTGAAAAGTGTACACACGACCGAGTTTCTCGGCAGAATCCAGCTCCGATCGAGTTTCTGGCTGAATTCTGCCGAGAAACTCGGTCGTGTGTACGGGGCCTCAGGTGTTTTTCATGATAAGGTTAAGAAATTAGGGGAAATGGTTTTAAGCTTGGTGGTGCACCTTCCCTCTTTTCCCTTTATCTTACCCTATACCAACCCCTTCCTCCTTCCCCTTTTCAACTTTCCTTTCTTGCTTCTTTTCATAGTTGGTCCCTCTTCCTCTATTCCCTATAAAGGGGGTTTAGAATATTTATAATGTTTTTTTGTTTTTTTTAAATGTTCTATACAGTACAGTATAGGGCTAGAATTAGGATTTTCTATAAGACAAAGCAATAAGTTTAAAGTCCTGTACCTTATAGAATGGATTCCTCTAAAGTGATACAAGGTGAAATCAAATTGTTTGTATGAATTAGTGCAATTTACAGATAATTATAATTTGTGCTTAAATAAGTCTGTTATAATGTAAAGTGCTATGAAGCAAATTTAAAAAATAAATAAAAGATTGTTCCTATTATTGACCATTTACAAAGTATGTGGCATTGCAACCCATATTTAATCACATTACTGTAGATAAAAAGGGATGAACTGACATTTTTAGATGATAATGCTCAGTTCAAGTCATTACCTTAAATCACCAACATTGGTAATTTCTTATGGTGAACATGATTTCAGTACATTAATTAATTGCATATATTAATACATTTTTTATGAAGATACTGATTTATACTGGCTATGTTGTCTTGTATTATAAACAGTATGAGAGCAGTAAATAATGCTTTGTCTCAGTAAATTTTTAGAGCAGTGAGATAGAGAGGAGAAAATACTTCCATCTCCTCTATATGCTGACATTTTAATAAAAAGTGCATTGAAGTTTTTATATACAGTAAAACCTTGGTTTGAGAGTGTTTTGCAAGACAAGCAACATTTTAAAATACATTTTGACTTGTTATACAAGAAATGTCTTGATATACAAGTAGCATCATGTCACAACTGGGTATAAAACAGAACAGAAGCACCTCTAAGGCCGCGTACACACGATCAGTCAATCCGTTGAGAACGGTCCGAAGGTTAACCGATGAAGCTGACTGATGGTCTGATGTGCCTACACACCATCAGTTAAAAAACCGATCGAGTCCAACGCAGTGACGTAAAACACAACGACGTGCAGAGAAAAATTAAGTTCAATGCTTCCAAGCATGCGTCGACTTGATTCTGAGCATGCGCAGGTTTTTAACCGATGCTTTTGCGTACTAACCATTGGTTTTGACCTATCGGTTAGGCGTCAACTGGTTGAATTTTAAAGCAAGCTTTAAATTTCTGGACTGAAGGATAACTGACCGATGGGGCCCATACACGGTCGGTTTGGACCGATGAAACAGTCCTTCAGTCCGTTTTCATCAGTTTAGACTGATCGTGTGTACAGGGATTTAGTGTAGCAATATGGTTACATCTAACCGCTTCCCGATGGCCGCATGTAGATATACATCGGCAGAATGGCACGTACAGGCACATTGGCGTACCTGTACGTCCCTGCCTTTCCGCGGGTCGGGGGTCCGATTGGACCCCCCCCCCCCCCGCTACATGCGGTGGTCGGATTCCCTCGGGGAGCGATCCGGGACGACGGCGCGGCTATTCGTTTATAGCCGCTCCGTCGCGATCGCTCCCCGGAGCTGAAGAACGGGGAGAGCCTATGTAAACACGGCTTCCTCGTGCTTCACTGTGGCGGCGTATCGATCGAGTCATCCCTTTCATAGGGAGACTCGATCGATGACGTCAGTGCCACAGCCTCCTACAGTTGTAAACACACACTAGGTGAACACTAAATCCTACAGTGCCCCCTGTGTTTAACTCCCAAACTGCAACTGTCATTTTCACAATAAACAATGCAATTTAAATGCATTTTTTGCTGTGAAAATTGCAATGGTCCCAAAAATGTGTCAAAATTGTCAGAAGTGTCCGCCATAATGTCGCATTCACGAAAAAAATCGCTGATCGCTGCCATTAGTAGTAAAAAAAAAAAAAATGAATAAACATGCAATAAAACTATCCCCTATTTTGTAAACGCTATACATTTTGCGCAAACCAATCGATAAACGCTTATTGCAATATTTTTTACCAAAAATAGGTAGAAGAATACGTATCGGCCTAAACTGAGGAAAAAACATTTTTTTATATATGTTTTTGGGGGATATTTATTATAGCAAAAAGTAAAAAATATTGAATTTTTTTCAAAATTGTCGCTCTATTTTTGTTTATAGCGCAAAAAAAAACGCAGAGGTGATCAAATACCACCAAAAGAAAGCTCTATTTGTGGGGAAAAAAGGACGCCAATTTTGTTTGGGAGCCACGTCGCACGACCGCGCAATTGTCTGTTAAAGCGACGCAGTGCCGAATTGTAAAAACCCCTTGGGTCATGTAGCAGCATATTGGTCCGGTACTTAAGTGGCTAATGAAGGTACAACCTTTGGCAAGTCACATGGTTGATGATTAAAACAGGCACATCTAAGAATGCAGGCATTCAGGGTAAAGCTGTCCACATAGACCATCCTCCACACCACCATCAATGTCATCCCTTCCATGAGCACTTCAAGCCCCATTTCAGATCGCTCTACTGCAGGGCAATCTTCCCGGTCACAATTGCAGACTGACAGCGGTGAGATCCGGCGGTGCAGAGGATGATCTATGTGGATAGCTTTACCCCAAGATGCCTGCATACATAGATGTGCCTGTTTTAAATTTTCAACCATGTGAGCTGCTAAATGTTGTGCCCTCATTAAATGTATCCATATTGCTACACTTGTAGGTGCCTCGCTTCTCTTTAACACTCTGTAGCTCCTGCTGGATTTTGCTCCTAATCCCCTTGTGGATGGGCATTTTATGGTTAAACAACTTATCACATTGCTATAATCGTTTTATATGGACTATAAACTGAAGGATTTATGAATAAATGGTTGTGGAACGAATCATCTGAGTTTATATTATTTCTTATGGGGAAATTTGCTTTGATATACAAGTGCTTTGGATTACAAGCATATTTCCGGAGCGAATTATGCTCGCAATCCAAAGTTTTACTGTATTTGCCAAAATGAATATAGAGTGGAATTTACGTGGCCAATGCCACCCTAGTACATCTCTTTGTACCATGCCTGTCTCTGAGTGCTGGCCAGGCATTGCTAACCATAAGATGCTTACTAATCACGCACCCTGATTGCCCTTTCTGTGGACTCTATTTACACATTAATTTTGCAGACAGAAGCAAAGAAGCAAACAAAGCAACTGCACTGTAAAATACTCACAGTACATTCTAGCTGTGGAAACTTGCAGTGGATTTCACACAGAACATTGCAAAAGCTATGATTATTATTTTTACAATTACAGAAATCCATGTGGTAAACATACTGTATTTCAAGGTAGGCTAGGTAAAATTGTTTTGCATTATATTTTTTTGAAAATTCTCTTTTTTTTTGTGAATTCTATAGTTAGCATTGTGCTGTAGTTCCACCTTACTGCACCCAGTCGACAGTGGTGTTTTTCTAATCACAGAGTATGTTTTCTCTGAAGTATGTTGTTCAAGCTTGCTCCAGCAGCTGTGCAAGTAAGATATGATTCTGTGTTATGGTTATCTGATAGCCCATCCAATCAGTAAGTATTGGGAAACTGCTAAAGCATGCTAGGAAGAACTATTAAATATCTGAGCCCCTTTATGTAATGATGTCAGCTTAAAGGTCAGACTCTCCTAGGCCTTAATCTAGGCACAAGACTTAAGGAGACTCCCCTCCTGTGTGGAAACCCTTAAGTTGTTGGCTTACTGGAAAAAGAAAAGAAAAGCATAAAGCCTAGTGGAAGCAAGCTGTGACTGTTCCCCACATAAGGAGATATTGAGAAGTATGGCTAAGTGGACTTTATACACAGGAACCTTTCCATGCTGTCCTTCACTGGAAGTGAAGATTTAAATACCAACTAAACCTCAACTGCCAGGGAGCCTGAGCTCTGCATGGAGTCCAGCTAGCTCAGTCTACCATTTTGAAGGTAACTACCACAGACTTTAAAAAATATCTAAAGGAGATTCAGTGTACTTGAAGATATCCCAATATGTATGACATCCTCATTACCATATTGCATATACAATAACCTGTTTTCTATTTTAAAGGCAAATTATTCCACATTTTGCAAAAAAAAAAAAATATAATTATAATAATAATAAATGCACCCAAAGTGACAAAAAAAATTGCATCTACTTTTTTATTTTTTGGTGGAGTCTGCTAAGCTTTGGTGGATCTCAATACAATGCTCAGGTTCCTGCAGACTAGTCCTCCAGCCCAGGGCCAATCCAATAAACCTTCTGTTATAGGACTGGAGGAAATATCACATAACTGAAAGTGCATTGATGCCATCACACCTATGATCAATTAAGAACTATGCAACCCTCTGTTGCAGTTGCAGATGGGACTGTCATTTTATTGCCCAGATCCTGCAAATAAATTATGTGACTGTGCATGGCTCCACACCAAATTCAAAAATACACATGGTTCTCCATGGAGAAGAATTTACCCCTGAATTCAGTTAGAGGTGGGTGGTTTGGGGGTGGTGGGCTGCAGACTCTGACCATGTTTCTTGTTTCAAGAACACCTGAGATGAATTTTTCTAAAACTTTACTGTATATGAGAATTCCAAATGTAGCTGTTTGATGGCTGAAGATCAATATTTATGTATAACTATTAAAGATCAGTACAAGTAGTGCTACACTCCAGGAAGTATTGTTATCTCCTAAATGGCATTATCAGTGATTTTCTGTGAAGTCCCTATTGAGGAAAGGAAAAGATAAAATAACTTCTCATGAAATACAACTAGATTTTCAACTCTTGTAAGTAAAACAGCAAAGTATTCTGCCAATACGTGACTTCCTTTTGTCTAATAAGAGTGCAGCTTTTGGTAAAAATTATGGAAAAAGCAAACACGCAAGGTATTCCGGCAAAACAGGGCCTTTTTGTTTGTACTAAAACACAAATGTAATAGAAGGAGCACACACTATATACACTGCTCAAAAAAATTAAAGGAACACTTTTGAATCATAAATCCTGGGATATCGATCTGGTCAATTAAGTAGCAGAGGGGGAATATACAGAGGGGGTTGTTAATCAGTTTCAGCTGCTTTGCTGTTAATTGAAATTAACAACAGGTGCACTAGATGGGCAACAATGAGACAACCTCCAAAACAGGAATGTTTTTTCAGGTGGAGGTGTCTGACATTTTTCCCTACTCATCTTTTCTGTTTTTCACTAGTTTTGCATTTGGCTAGGGTCAGTGTCACTACTGGTAGCACAAGGCGATACTTGGACCCTATAAAGGTTGCACAGGCAGTCCAACTCCTCCAGGATGGCACATCAATATGTGTCATTGCCAGAAGGTTTTCCGTGTCTCCCAGCACAGTCTCAAGAGCATGGAGGAGATTCCAGGAGACAGGCAGTTACTCTAGGAGAGCTGGACAGAGCCGTAGAAGGTCCTTAACCCATAAGCAGGACCAGAATCTGCTCCTTTGTGCTAGGAGGAACAGGATGAACACTGTCAGAGCCCTACAAAATGACCTCCAGCAGGCCACTGGTGTGAATGTCTCTGACCAAACAATCATAAACAGACTTCATGGGGGTGGCCTGAGGGCCCGATGTCCTCTAGTGTGCTCTGTGCTCACTGCCGGACACTGTGGAGCTTGATTGGAATTTTCCATTGAACACCAAAATTGGTAGGTCCGCCACTGGTGCCCCATGCTTTTCACAGATGAGGGCAGGTTCAACATGAGCATATGTGACAGACGTGAAAGGGTCTGGAGAAGCCACGGAGAACTTTATGCTGCCTGTAACATTGTTCAGCATGACCGGTTTGGTGGTGGGTCAGTGATGGCCTGGGGAGGCATATCCATGGAGGGACGCACAGACCTCTACAGGCAACACAATGGCACCCTGACTGCCATTAGGTATCGGGATGAAATCCTTGGACCCATTTGTCAGACCCTATGCTGGTGCAGTGGGTCCTGGGTTCCTCCTGGTGCACAACAATGTCCGGCCTCATATGGCAGGAGTATGCAGCCAGTTCCTGGAGGATGAAAAAATGTATACCATTGAATGGCCCCCATGCTCACCTGACCTAAATCCAAAAGAACACCTCTGGGACATTATATTTCAGGCCATCCGGTGCCACCAGGTTGCACCTCAGTCTGTTCAGGAGCTCTGAGATGCTCTGGTCCAGATCTGGGAGGAAATACCCTAGGACACCATCTGTCGTCTCATTAGGAGCATGCCCTGATGTTGTCAGGCATGCATGCAAGCACTTGGGGGCCATACAAACTACTGAGGACCATTTTGAGTTGTTGCAACGAAATTTCAGCAAAATGGACTAGCTTGCTGCATAATTTTTTCACTTTGATTTTTGGGGTGTCTTTGAATTCAGCCCTCTGTAGGTGGATGATTTTCATTTCCATCAAATGATGTGCCATCCTTTAATTCCTAACACATTACCCAGTCCATATCAGTATAGATATCCAGCATGAGATTTTTGCCCGTTGGAACTGATGTTTTCAAAAGTTTCCTTTAATTTTTTTGAGCAGTGTATAACATCAAATGAATAAGTAAGAGCTAATGCTGCCTCCTTACCCACCATGTCCTCTATTTTGTATAACAAATCATTAGTAGCCAAACCTAAAATAACCTGCTGATGATCGGACACAAATATGTTTGTTATATATAAAGGAATCCAATTCAAAAGGAAAACTTGCATATAAACATACGGTACGTTGAATGCAGTCCTTTTGGATTATATGATCCAAGTATCTGCACCACAATATCAATCTGTATCAATAAAAAACACATACAGCCTCTATCTTTGTAGCAATGTGTTTAAACAAACACAATGTAACTGTACACACTTAAAAATGTGTACAATGGTTTATCTAAAAAGTGCTTTTGCCAGATTTCCTGAATGTTGTTTATATCTGAAACTATCTGCACCAGAGAGCCCTCTGTTTTGCAAAGACCCTTTAGGCCAAAAGACAAACCTTACATCTGACATCATTGTCACACTTACCCCTGACACAGGTGGTCAGACTCTATAGCTGGCTACTGTGTTCTTTACCTATAGCAGCCCCCTTTCCCATAAGGCAAGTAGGCCTACCGCTACTCGGTTGCTCCAGGACTTACATGCAATGCTATAGTGCCTGGCTACCAGAGCATGTATGAACTAAGTGGTTCAATGACAGTCCAGGTTAAAGGGAGGAATAGTTCAGAGAATAATCCGATATCCAATCCGAGGTCATGCACAAGGAAATCCAATCTAGCAGAGCAGGGCAGACATACAGGCAGCTTGATCAGGTATTACACACATGAGACTGCAAGCTTGGCTGGCTTAAATCAGGTTTGGTCTCCACCCAGAGACTGACCACATTAATCACCTTGCAGGTGGACAGACAGAAAAAGAGAATGCCAGGGCAAAACCAGGATGCCGGAATATGGAGAAGGAGCACTAGACACTCTTGACAATCATGCTTTGAACCCCACAGCCTTGCACACCCTTTTTACATATTGAAGGTTTTTATTTTTAGGCACCAAACTGTTTATTGTAAATAATGTTTATAGGTTGATATGTAGTATAAAATTAGGATAGTCACAGAATGACATGCAAATATTGCAATTATATACAGTACATGGCCCATTAACTGTTATGGGCCAGATTCTCGTAGAATCCGCGGCGGCGTAGCGTAAGCCATTTACACCATGCCGCCGCAACTTACTGGAGCAAGTGCCGTATTCTCAAAGCACTTGCTCCGTAGTTTGCGGCGGCGTAGTGTAAATGGCCCGGCGTTAGGCCGTGTAATTCAAAGGGGGCGGCTTGTATTTAAATTAAGCACGCCCCCGCGACGATCGCACTGCGCATGCGCCGGCCGTAAAAATAGCCCAGTGCGCATGCTACAGCTCATGACTGAAAACTCCATTGAAGCCGACGTGAGCGTCATTAACATAAAGCCCTATTCGCGAACGACTTAGTAAAACGACGTAAACGACGGAAAAAGACGACGCTGTCCCAATGCCATACTTAACATGGCATACGATGGACCTTCGTAAACTTACCCCTCATATAGCAGGGGTAAGTTTACGCTTACGGAAACGATGACGAGGCGGCGCAAAAACGTTCGGGAATCGGCGTATCAGGCTCATTTGCATAGTCAAATGAGAAATCAACGTAAACGTCACCTAGCGGCCAGCGTAGAATTACATCTAAGATCCGACGGTGTAAGTGACTTACACCAGTCGGATCTACGGCGTATATCTATGCGTAAATGATTCTAGGAATCAGACACATAGATACCTGGGGCCAAAAACAGAGATACGACGGTGTATCTTGAGATACACCGTCGTATCTCTTTTGCGAATCTGGCCCTATATGTGTATATCTATCTATATATATATATATATATATATATATATATATATATATATATATATATATATATTTGGTTTTAAAATGCTAAACTGTAACAAAAAATAGGAATCAGTGCTAAATAATTTTTTTTTACAAGTGTTAGATGTGTTTTAAGAAGTAGTTGCTAAAGTGATTGCTCAGTAAATTTAGTACACAACATTTTTAATTAAATTGTCAGCTTCTGGTTCCAAAACAGAAAGTATATTTAATGAAAAAAAAAAAACACAATGTTATCCGAACTATTGCAACTTTCAGTAAAGTAAGTTATTTATTTATTATTTATTTCAGGTACTTATGTAGCGGCACCCCCCGTGATGGCTGCTAATGGACACTGTACACCACTGATTACCTTGACTCTGCAAATTCTCCATTACCTCCAACACCCTGGGTTCAGTCATATTACCAACTGTATTAAGAAATAGAGACTCACACAGTATTAAAGAAACAGTTCAAGTATGTTTACTGTATTAGTGAGAACACAAAAATCTCAACACTATCAGATAATAAGTAAACACCCTTAGGCCGCGTATACACGGTCGGTCCAAACTGATGAGAATGGTCCGATGGACCGTTTTCATCGGTTCACCGCTGAAGTGGCCTGATGGTCTGATATGCGTACACACCAGCAGTTCAAAAAACGATCGGGTCAGAACGCGGTGACGTAAATCACACGACGTGCTGAAAAAAACTAAGTTTAATGCTTCCAAGCATGCGTCGACTTGATTCTGAGCATGCGCGGGTTTTGAACCGATGCTTTTGTGTACTAACCATTGGTTTGGACCTATCGGGCAGCGGTCCATCGGTTCGATTTTAAAGCAAGTTCTAACATTTTTGACCAAAGGACAACGGACCGATGGGCCGTACACACGGTCAGTTTGGAACGATGAAACTGGACTTCAGGCCATTTTCATCGGTTTGGACCGACCGTGTGTACGCGGCCTAACACACAGATATTTTAACTTTACTTATCAAAATGGCAATATAAAGGTACAAAGTTCTTTAACTGTGAATTAACACAGATATTAACCCAATCACAGAAACCTATGTTAACAGGTTAACAGGAGGGTAGAGAACTGGCACTATATCTTCTGTGTCAGGTTTCTGCCTTCTGCCTCCTCAACCCCAAAGGCCATTAAATCTTGCACAATATAAAGAAATATACAGACTAGTATATTCAAATTGACTGGCTCCCTTTAGATTAAGTCCAATGCAATTAAAGCAGACGAGGGAAAAGGATAACAAAAGGTTTTTGGTATTCCTTGAAATCCAGATGTCTTCAGCTAGCCTTGTTGTGTAGTAACTAAAGTAATCCTTGATAACAGGGTACAGCAAAATTGGCAGAACTCTAAGTTATCATTGTTGTAGTGTAACTTCCTCTGATATGATCCTAATGGCTTTATCCAGTATAGTTACAAGAATCAATAATGTGAACGGGGCATAGATGTCCGCTTCCAGTGTTCGTTATAAAATAAGAACTGACTTTCAGTGGAACTACAAGTACCGCCAGCTGAACTGTGTGAATAATGTATGAAAGCAGTGTCTTAAACAATAATATGGTCTATGCCCGTTCACCACTCTGGAACTCAGATAGAATCGGCAACGATGCAGATGATGAAAAGACTATAACAGGAACTCTCTCTGTATCCTGGCTCTGGGAAATGGTGCCAGCCGCACCACGCTGCAGCCCACTGGGATCTGCAGTGCAAGTGTCTCTGGAAGACCTGGAATACCCTCCGGTCTGCTGCAGGGAAGAAGCAATGATGTCCTAAGAGTCAAACGGCGTCCCAAGAGACTGATCTAGGCTGCACCAGCCCTTTTTATGTCCTCTCCCAGCATTCTGTTCTGTCCACTCAGTATTCTGTTAATTGTAGTCCAGATCAGTCCTGCTGACATAGTCACTTCAGCATTCTGAACTACACATCCCATAATGCTTTACTCTGAATCCTATCACAGGAAAAAGGAAATTGACACACAGGGTCCAGCAAACACTAGAGGGAGTCAACCCCATATTAATAACACAGAAAATGTCTCTGAATTGCAGGCATATTAACCAGCTCCTGGCTACATTTATATAGCACCATCAATTTACACAACACTTTACATATATTGTACATTCATATCAGTCCCCAACCCTCAAGGAGCATACAACCTAAGGTCCCTAAATCACATTCATACATTACACATACTAGGGACAATTTAGACAGGAGCCATTTACCCTACCAACATGTCTTGGAGTAAGTTTGGAAGAAACTTCAAAACAAACCTCTATGTTTTCATATAACTGTGCATCTTTTATTACCCTTACTGTAAATATAGATAGTTAGCTCTTGGGGCTAAATATTCAATGAAATCTATACAAACCAAACCTCTATGTTTTTACCTAGGAATAAAGCTGGGCGGATATCCATAGAAATTAGTTTAAAAATGTTCATCTTTTGTAAAGTTTTTTTATTTTTTCCCCCACAGGTTGGGGAAAGAAATTTACACTATTCTCCCATCAAAACAGTCAGTGTTGACATCCTAATCAGCAATTCTCCAGGTTAGGGACGGGAAAGACAATGATTATTGCTACATTGAGCCTGCCCATTGTTGGTTCTAATAAAGGGCGGGTCCTGGTGAACCTGCCAGGACTCCTACAGTGTATGGCTGGCCTTAAACAGCAATGTATTTGATTAAAACAATGAGGGAGATTTACTAAAACTGGTGCACACAGAATCAGGTGCAACTGTGTATTATAACCAATAAAGATTCTCGGCTTTATTTTCAAAGCTTTACTGAACAAGCTGCACCAGATTCTGTGTTCACTAGTTTTAGTAAACTTCCTGCAATGTGTTTATAATTGTAAATTGCATTCTGCCACCTGCCTTTCTACCTGCCAAAACAGACAATACTCTACACTACCCTTGTCTTTCCCCTTCACAGCTGAGCTTCTTGGGGGAAGGGATGCTAGAAGCAGGGTTGCAGCCTGTACAATTGTAATATCTGGTATAGGAATTAGCAGCTACTGGAATAATTAGGCATTTTTTTGCCTCCTCCTCCATGCCTATTTGGCTCCACCCCCCTTCTCCCTCCATCTTCTCTTGTGTGGTGGCATGCGCCTCTGAGTCTGCCTGAGGGAAGGGATCTGTCTGTGCCAGGATCAAACAGAGCACTTCTCAAGAGTTGACCTACCTGAATTGAGGTCAGGAGCAGTGGATGAATTACAACATATGTGGAGCTGGTGTATCATGGGAGCATGAGCTGGCAGCAGAGCAGGTCACAGCCTTACATCTCAGCCAGGGTTCATGCTAGGACTTGTAGTCCTTTACTTTTGAGGATGTGACTCCCAAAAGTGAAGGACTACAGGTCCCAGCATGAACATCTCAGAGCTCAGGATGTGTCACAAGCCCCAGCCCCCAACTAGTGAAGAACTACAGGTCACAGCATGAACTTGTGAGATCTAAGGGGGTCACATCCTTAGATCTCAGGGCTTAATGCTGGGACTTGTAGTTCTTCACTAGTTGCTTCAATTGGTTGGTTCAATGGGCCACTTGACTGGACTTGCCCCCCAGACCTAAGGCTGCCAGCCCTCCCTGAGTACACATGTACTGAAAGTTTTCAGATTCCTGTTGAACCAGACAAATTATAATATATGTACACCCATCCTAAAATTTAGCCTCATTTACTCTTTAAATAAAAAGCAGATAAAGGGTCTTGCATTCCTTAAATCTCAAATTAAACTTTCGGCTGTAAATGTATAGTCAGTCTGTGTGCACATATATTATAGATGTTCATACATTGCTCTAGATTTTCACCAACAATAAATTGTTCTAGAAAAAAAATATTTCCATTTGGAAGTTTTGAGGTCTTTGATTTCATGATAGAGGAATGAAAACAAAACGTCAACATCTACATTGGCAGAGAAAACTAAATTACATACATAATTACATGAATCAAAAGACATCCAAATAAGGCGACAGATAAAAGTCCCACTCGTGGTGAGACTGTGATAAGCTTTCAGACTGGTGATGAACACAACCAAGTCATCAGAAAAAGCCAACCAATGAATGATAGTTTGTACGTTGACTGGAAATGATCAGTAATAGCATGTCATCCTTCTTTTTTCACAGATTAAATTATTTATATCATAATACTTTTTGTAATTTGATTCTGTCACTTTCAAACATGGATATTTTTTTCTACTTTCTAATTAGCATAGTGCCAGAAACAACAGAGCTTCTATAATCCTGCATACTAAATACACCAATGTTGTATTGGGCTCTCTAAACTCAACAGCAGACAAGCTGTGCATATCTCACACACACGACCAGCTACAAGATTTATATACTGAAAACGTACCAGTAAACAAAGGCTAAAAATTTCTTTACATATTTTACAGTCCTAAAAAGATAAACAAACTCATATTAACGAAAATATCACAAGTTAGAATATGATATAGATCAAAGAATTTCCAAAAGTCCAAAAAGTCTAACTCTATTTTTGAAAAAAGTTTCCTTTCTGGGTCAATAATTTAGACTGAAACACTTTACTTGCTTCTGAATTGTGAAAACTGACATATGGGGGTCTATTTATCGATGATTTACCCCAACTCCAAAGAGTAACCTAGGATTTGTACATTTTCCCACTGAATTCAATAAAAAATAAATAATATTGGGGTACATTCGGTATGAATTTTGTGTGAAAATATTTTTTTTTAGAGTTGCCATTGGTGCAAGAAAGCAACATTTATGTTTTTTGATTCAGAGGGTTTGAGATTGCCAGAATGTGAAAATATCTTGCATAAAAATTCAATGTCAGCCACCAGACTAGCAATGATGTATCCCTCCACCTCATCTGTATGTTTCAGAGGCTGTCAGGCTCAGGGTTCCATGTTGCACATTTTGTGGGACTGCCCGAAAATTAGAGGTTTCTGGAATAGGATGTTTTGCCTTTTTCGGAAAGTATCGGGAGCCCCGGTAGTGCAGTCTCCCCAAATAGCTCTGCTGAATGCCAGCATACCCAAAACCCCTAAATATTCTCAAAAGTTGATAGCTTTTATGCTTCTGGGTGCAAAAATTGTTCTAGCCAAGGCATGGAAGCTTCCAAAGGTCTCTCTGGTGGCAGCCAAAAGAAAGGTCTCGTGGATAATGACCCAGGAGAAGCTAGTCAGCTCTATAATGAAGACCACCAAAGCATTTGAGGTGACATGGAAACCCTGGGCTAAACACATGGGTATCTCTCTAGTTCCAGGAGTTAATGGGACGTGATAACTCTCTCTAGTCTACTAGCTGCCACTTAATCTCCCCCTTCTTCCTTTTCCCTCTCTTTTCTTTTCTCTTCTATCCCTTTCTTTCTGGTTGATTATTGAAGTTGACAAACGCTCATGCAGCTCCGGAGACCACTGTTATTCTGGAGCTCCAGGATCGACCCCATTAAGAGTGGGATACATGTTGTTCCGATCGTCTCAGTCGGCTCCAGGCACATGGTGCACCCAAATGGGGCGCCTGGACCGGCAATCGTTTGTTCTGAACCCCACTGATTTACTTCTTTTGGTTATTCTATGAACACAGAGGAAGTTATAGTGTTATTTGATAGAAAAAGGAAACAAATGTTGATATTAATATAGTTGCCCAGTTGTACTGCATTGTCAATATTGTAATGAGCCCCAGAGTGAAATGGTGTCATTAAGTTGTATTGCACTGCTTTTCAATAAACTTTTTTGAAAACTAAAAAAAAAAAAGAAAAATTCAATGTCAGGGCCCATTCACACTGCCTGCAAACTAAAAAACAGTGACGGCCGTGCAGTAGGAAGCAATGTGAAGCGTGTTTCTTTTTTTTCTCAACTTTGTTTGAACTGCAGAAAGCAACACTTTGTTGGTGTCACTGCACAGTAGAGCAGTGCTTTGCGCTGCTGTGCAGTGAAATGCGTTGCCATCCATTGTATCGCAGTAAAATGCCCCATGTCTGCATTTTATTACAGCTCACTGCACCACACATGCAGGCTGCATTGTAGTGAGAATAGGGCACATAGAAAACACTAGTGTGAACAGGCTCTTACTGTGCACCCTGGCAGGGCACTGTTTTGTGTAGAGGAAGTCAGAAGCCACATATGGCACTCTGCGCATCCCTCCAATCTGCCACCATGGGTTCCAGAATAAAATAGGTCCAGTGATCATCTCACAGGGTCTAAAATATGCCATATTTAAACACTGCACTGGTCAAGAAAAACAATATTTCTACTGCTATAATACAGGCAAAAATGTACAGTAAGTAAAGATAATGGGGTCCCTGGCAACCTCCTTACTAATATTGATTTAAACAGTATGTCTAAGACAAGGACAGGTAGTAAGAGCTGTCAGCATAGTTAATCCACTATTAGGGATCAGTGCTGTGGGCAGAAATTGTCAGGGCAAAGGGGGCATTAGTGTAGGAAATTACCCTTTAACATTAATTTTCCAGCTCTGTCTACAGAAGCTCAACAATCTTTTTCTACATCTCAGATCTTAGGGATACAGGGTACATGCTTAGCTTTTCAACCCCTTCTATAGCCACAGCAAAAAGGTGCTAAAAAAGAAAGAGTTGGTGTCGTAGTGAAAAAACAAACAAATAAAAAAACAAGATATGCTATATTGTCCTGTATAGTAGCAGCCCTAGCCTATCTTTAGTGCTGCTAGGCTGCAGTCAGCATGAGCATGGCTTGATAGTTAAGGAAGACTGTGTTAGGCATTCACATGCCTACAAAGTTGTTGAGGTTGACTATAGTCACCAATCCATCCAGTTCAAACTTAGAGTGTGTGTGTGTGTGTGTGTTTTTATGTAACTACCACTTTCCATTTCCCTGCAAAGTGAATAAATGTAACGTTTGTAGTCATTCCTCATAACTGAGGTCCTCCAGCCACCTTAATAATTTTGCTGTCCTTCTCTGGACTTTCCTCAGCTCAAACACATCCTTTCTGAGGACTGGTGACCAAAACTGGACCACATACTCAAGATGTGGACTAACCAGAGTATTGTAAACTGGTTGAATTATCATTGTATCACTTGAGTAAATAACCTTTTTAATGCATGCTAATAATCTGCTAGCCTTGCTTGCTGCAGCTTGGCATTGCTTACTATTGCCAAGTATGTGATCTACTATGACCTCCAGATCCTTTTCCATCTTTGATTCCCTCATAGACCCGGGTATTTTTCAATATTAACCCTTATCTGGAATCTAGCTGCCCACCCCTCTATTTTAACTAGGTTTTCTTGTAAAGTTGCTATATTTTTTGTGGAGTTATTGCCCTGCTTAGATTTGTATCATCAGCAAGCACTGAGATTGAACTATTTATTTCAACCTCTATAGTTTATGAACAAGCTAAACACCAGGATAGAGCCCAGCGTCAACTCTGTCTAGACCAGTCTCGAAATATGCCATTAATCACTATTCTCTGGACTTGCACCTGCAACCATTTTTCTATTCAGGTAAATACGATCTCACTAATGCCAAAATACCTTAATTTGTAAATTAAACGTTTATGGGGAACTGTATAAAATGCCTTAGCGAATTCTAGATACACTTTGTCCATAGGCCTTCCTCTATCCAAATTACAGTTTACCTCCTCATAGAATGTTAAACAGTTTATCTGGCAAGTACACCCTTATATAAATACATGTTGGTTACTACTAATGAGACTATTTTCATCATCAAACTCTTGGGTATGGTCCCTTATTATTCCTTCCAATAAGTTACATAATGTACTATTGATATTAGGCTGACCGGTCTGTTGTTCCCAGGAATATATCTCAGCCCCTTTTTTAAAAATTGCTACTATATTTGCTTTTTGCCAATTCGTTGGTACAATTCCAGTCAGCAAACTGTCCTTAAAAAATAGGAACAATGGACTGGCTAGAAGTCTTGAGTGTAAGCCACCCAGTCCTGGTCATTTATTTACGTTAAAGGGGTTGTAAAGGTACAACTTTTTTTCCTAAATAGCTTCCTTTACCTTAGTGCAGTCCTCCTTCACTTACCTCATCCTTCAATTTTGCTTTTAAATGTCCTTATTTCTTCTGAGAAATCCTCACTTCCTGTTTTTCCGTCTGTAACTACACACAGGGCCGGCGCAACCACCAGGCGGACCAAGCGGCCGCTTGGGGCGGGCAGGTCCGCAGCATGGGATGGGGCGAAAAGATGACTTTTTTTTTTTTTTTTTTATTGTCCGGAGTTGAACGAGTCCTGCGGGAATGGCGTCTGTAGAGGAGAAGGGAGGGAGAAAAAGTTTCACTGGCACCGCACTGCCCCGCCCCCTCCCCCGGCGAGCTGTTGCAGAAGAACAATAACATCATTAGCATGTGACAAACCCGAGTCTCTGCTGCCTGACTAGTAACTCCCCCCAGCAGGAGATCGTGGCCGTGCTTCCCTGCTTGTAATTTTTTTTTGTGATGGACGCTGATGAGCTGACCAGCCAATCTGCATGCACCTAGCCCTATCATGTGCATGCAGATTGGCTGGTCAGCTCATCAGCGTCCATCACAAAAAAAAATTACAAGCAGCCAGCATGCTCCCTTCAGCAGGGAAGGAAAAGAAGTTTAGCTAGTGCTGGCCACGATCTCCTGCTGGGGTCGAGTTACTAGTCAGGCAGCAGAGGCTTGTCACATGCTAATGATGTTATTGTATAAATACCAGGAAGCAGCATGGATGGAGGGTAAGTCACAGAAATTGTGTGTGTTACTGTGCCCCCCCCCCCCTACAGACTTTATTTAAACTCCTGTTTAAAGGGAAACCTGGCTGAGGTTGACAGGCTGGCATTGAGAAAATGGATGAGGATGACTCTGGGTGGATATGAGAGTTACATTGTGGAGATCCTCTTCACAATGTAACTCTCATCCCCACAGTCATCCTCATCCATCTTCACAATGCAACACAATCATCTTCATCCCCACCCAGCACCATCCATCCCTCTCTAACGCATCCCCTGCACCATCCTTTCCTTTCCACAACACATCCCCACCCAGCACCATCCATCCCTCTCTAACGCATCCCCTGCACCATCTATCCCTTTCCACAACACATCCCCACCCAGCACCATCCATCCCTCTCCACAACGCATCACCACCCACCCCTCTCCACAACGCATCCCCACCCACGCCTAGCACCATCCACCCTCTCCACAACACATGGCTGTGGAGGAGGCGGGTACAGAGAGAGGTGGCTGTGGAGGAGGCGGGTACCACCCACCCCTCTCCACCACGCATCACCACCCACGCCAAGCACCATCCATCCCACTCCACAATGCATCCCCACCCACCCCTCTCCACAACGCATCCCCACCCACCCCTCTCCACAACGCATTCCCACCTACGCCTAGCACCATCCACCCTCTCCACAACACATGGCTTTGGAGGAGGCGGGTACAGAGAGAGGTGGCTGTGGAGGAGGGGGGTACAGAGAGGTGGCTGTGGAGGAGGGGGGTACAGAGAGGTGGCTGTGGAGGAGGGGGGGTACAGAGAGGTGGCTGTAGAGGAGGGGGGTACAGAGAGGTGGCTGTAGAGGAGGGGGTACAGAGAGGTGGCGGTAGAGGAGGGGGCACAGAGAAGTAGCTTTACAGCCCTCTCTGTACCCCCCCCTCCTCCACAACCACCTCTCTGTACCCCCCTCCTCCACAACCACCTCTCTGTACCCCCCTCCTTAAAATGACTAAGATTGTATTTTTTTTTTCTTTTTTAATAATTATGAGGTGGCACTGGTGGGCAGTAATGAGGTGGCACTGATGGACACTAATGGGCTGAACTGGTAGGCAGTGATGAGGTTGCACTGACAGGCTGAACTGGTGGACACTAATGAGGTGGCACTGTTGGACACTGATAGGCTGCACTTTACCTCTCCACCCTAAACAATAACCTCCTCCCCAACCTAGATTTCCTGAGATAATGAAAAAAAAAAAATATCGGCTGCAAAAATCGGCCTAAAATATCGGCCATCGGCCGCCCCAATTTTGAAATATCGGCATCGGCCAGAGAAAAACCCATATCGGTCTACCTCTAGTCTGCACTGTAGGGGTGTCTGCATTGTAGGGGTGGGGGTCTGCACTGTAGGGGTGTCTGTACTGTGGGAGTCTGCACTATAGGGGTGTCGGTCTGTACTGTAGGGGTGTCTGTACTGTGGGGGTCTGCACTATAGGGGTGGGGGTCTGCACTGTAGGGGTGTCTGTACTGTGTCGGGTTGGGGTCTGCACTGTAAGGGTTTCTGTACTGTCGGGGGCTGCACTATAGGGGTGTCTGTACTGTGGGGTATGGGGGTCTGCACTGTAGGGGTGTCTGTACTGTGGGGGTCTGCACTGTAGGGGTGTCTGTACTGTGTCGGGTGGGGGTCTGCACTGTAAGGGTGTCTGTACTGTGGGGGTCTGCACTATAGGGGTGTCTGTACTGTGGGGGTCTGCACTGTTGGGGGGTCTGAACTGTTGGGGGGTGTCTGTGTAATGGGGTCCAGAGGTGCAGGGTGCTATGTAATGTAAAGGGGTCCAGTGGTGTATGGTGCTGTGTAATGTAAAGGGGTCCAGTATGTTTTACATTTAGTAGTATGGTGTATATTATACTAAGAATTTCTGGTGTGGCGTGGTTACAAAAGCACAAATTAGTGTGTTTTTTTATATAAAAAAATGATTGAAAGAAAAATTTTTGCAAGGGAGGTGGGTGGCCGTTGGGGGGGGGGGGGGGCAAAATGGAGCTTCGCTTGTGTAGGCAGAAATCCTTGCACCGGCCCTGACTACACACAGTAATCGAAGGATGAGGTAAGTGAAGGAGGACTGCACTAAGGTAGAGGAAGCTATTTAGTAAAAAAAAATTGTAACTTTACAACCCCTTTAAGTTTTTCTAGTCTTTTTTGGATACCTGTTTCTGTCAGCTACAAGGGTACATTCAATATTTTGTTATTAACATTACTGTCTTGTTTATTCTAACCTTCCTTTTCATTCGTTTAAATTCATTAGAAGAATGTATTTAATGCAGTTGTCTTCTCCCTGTCACTTGTGACCAACTTCCCCTGATCATCTCTTATGGAGCCAATAAGTTCTGACCTAGCCTTCTAACTAATAATATACTGTACTTGACTTGTTTTTCTCTCCTCAGCGATGTTGCTCAAAATCTATTTTAGCTGCCATGATCATGATCATGCATTTCTTATTGCACTCTTATTGTAGTTTTGGCATGCCAATTATGACCCTTTGGCCTTATTATTTTTAAGTGCAGTTTCTTTTTTGTTACTATGTTTTTTTACTTCAGTATTTAGCTACCTAGGTTAAACTTTTGTTCTTTTAAATTTGTTGCCCATTGGAATTGGGATTAATACCATAGTTTACAAGACTTCTTACTTTTCTTCAGTGTTCTTTGTTGCAAGAATTTTATCCCATTTAGTAACATGTAGCATGGAATGCATCTTAGTATAGTTGACTTTTTTTAAATGTAATGTTCTTGTCTTATCCTTATCACTGCCTTTCCCATATGTTATGGCAGACATAATAACTCTGTGATCACTGTTACCTAATAAGCTCTGTGTTGTCTAGGTCCAGCAGAAAATGGTCCGTAGTTGGGGCTTCCACCACTTGACTCATGACATTGTCTTGCATTACATTCAAGAAATGATGTGCCTTAGTTAGGTGAGCAGTTCTGTCTTTCCAATCAATGCCAGGATAGTTGAAGTTCCCCATGAATATAAGGCCCCATACACACGAGAGGATTTATCCGCGGATACGGTCCAGGGGACCGTATCCGCGGATAAATCCTCTCGAGGATTTGCGCGGATTTCCATGCGATGGAGTGTACTCACCATCGAATCGAAATCCGCGCCGAAATCCTCTGGCGATGACGTGACGTCGCCGCGATTATGACGCGGCGACGTGCGCAACGCTGTCATATAAGGAATTCCACGCATGCGTCGAATCATTACGACGCATGCGGGGGATCCCTTCGGACGGATGGATCCGGTGAGTCTGTACAGACCAGCGGATCCATCCGTTGGGATGGATTCCAGCGGATAGATTTGATAGCATGTCATCAAATATTTATCCGCTGGAAATCCATCCCAGGGGATAAATATCCGCGGAAACAGATCCGCTGGAGTGTACACACCATAGGATCTATCCGCTGAAACCCATTCGCTGGGATTTTTCAGCGGATGGATTCTATCGTGTGTATGGGGCCTAAGACACACCGGAATTTGACTTTTCATTTTGGATGCACAGGTTTATTGAATAATTTATTTTCGTCATATTTGTTATGTTGGCCTGATTCATTTTCAGAATTCATTTAGTATCTTCAGCATTCGTTTAGTATATTCGTTGTTCCAGATGGATTCAAAAAATGTTGCAGTTTTTCTGGAAGATTGGTGTATATTCAATATATATTTTCAAATTAGACGGATTAGAATTAGAAGGATTCTATATTTTTAGATGCTGGTCGAACCCACCAAGAGACATGACATGAGTTGATTGGACAATATTTACTGGTGTCATGTGCATCGAATTAACGAATGGAACAACATTTCGTAATCATTTGTTATCTGAATCTGAATTATCAACTGATTTTGAACATGTTATTAATTTCCCCATGAGGCTGAACTACTACAGCATTCTGTGATGTCATCTAAATGAAACGAATAAAACAAATTCATTAGTTAATTTCTATATAATTTTTTTTCAAGTTCATTGACACTCGTTACTATGCCAATTTAGAGATTTGTACCTCCGAATCCCCGAAAATGAAATTTTCTTCTGAAAAACGAATCAAAACAAAATGTCCAATGAATATAATATTTGGCTGCCTCCTCACCATCTCAAGGCAAAAGTATATTGGTGTTTTCCTCATTCACAGTAATTTTATTGCTAACCAGGATGACCAGAAGCGATACATTTACACTATGAAGACAGCTAAGCAAATTCTCCTTACTGCGCAGGATACAAAGGGGATCTCTGCAGTGTTGCCAACCATCAGTATTTTTACTGGCAGCCAGAAAAAAACAAGCAATTTTCTCCTGCCAGTAAAAGTAAAAGGTTGCCAGTAAAAAAATATGGCTGTGACACTCGGCTTGGTCCGGAGCCGACTGAGACAATCCAAGAGACTGAAACAGTTTGATCAGGTGGCTCTGGCAGAGGCGGTGCCTGAGCATGTCATGTGATGTCATGGTGCAATGGAGCCAAGCACAGTGGCCAAAGCCTCGTGTGCGGGTCTGCGGTGTGAGAGAGCAAGGCAGGCTAGGATCGGGACCGTCAGTGCAGTTTAGACTGGAGTGGACTGGAGGGACCACTTGGCTTGGAGAGAGACAGTGACTCAGGAGGGGGATGTGTTGTGTCAGTGAGGTCTCATCATCATTTGTGCTGTGCGCATCAATATATGTCAGCTGTTTGAAGGGGGATATCTTTGTTATGGAATCTAGCTGCCATAACCCAGATATCCTCTTCTTTAGCTGGCAGTCTGGTTTCCGATAATAGTGGTTTCCGAAGCAAGATCACTTTTATCGACGGCGGGAGAGGGGGCCCCCTCCCGCCGCTTACCAGAGCCGTCGGCAGTGGCGGCGATTGGATCCTTCTTGGTGTTAGGTATGGAAACGAGTGAGGGGAAGATGGCCCCACCCATCTCTATACTATAGCAGAGTGGAAGCAACGTCAAAACGTCACTTCCACTCATAGCTCCTAAAGGGCCATTTTTTTTTAATTTTTTCAAATGACAAAAAAAAAAATATTATTATTTTTTATTGCATTTTAGTGTAAATATGAGATCTGAGGTATTTTTGACCCCCTTGTAATAGGAATAAAAGTGACACAATTTTTTTTAAGGGTAAAAGTTTGTCGCCATTCCACGAGCGGGAGCAATTTTGAAGCGTGACATGTTGGGTATCAATTTACTTGTCGTAACATTATCTTTCACAATTAAAAAAAAATAAGCTAACTTTGCTGTTGTCTTATTTTTTTATTTAAAAATTTTTTCCCCAAAAAAGTGTGCTTGTAAGACCACTGTGCAAATACGGTCTGACATAAAAGTATTGAAACGACCACCATTTTATTCTCTAGGGTGTCAAGCCCCATACATATGGTCGGACTTTTTGACAACAAACTTCAAAATGAGCAGGTTTTAAAAAAAATACGACCGTGTGTACGCTCCACGGGACAAAGTTTTTTGGTTTTCATCGGACAAAAGTTCACTCTGCAAATGGACAAACTTTTCCGCAACAAAAGTCCTATGGTGCAAAGTCCTATTGTGCTTACAGAAGTCCATCAGACTTTAGTCCAAACTACAAGCACGCATGCTCAGAACCAATGTTAAAATCAACCAACAATAGCAGAAGTTGACCAAAGGGTGGCGGTAAAGAGCAGAAAAGAGCTGAAAAACCATGTGATTTTGGGAAAGTTTGCTGAAAAAGTCCTGCCGTGTGTATGCATGCCAAGTTCATGGCCAACGCCCTTCAAACAAAAATCCACGGAAAAGTTTGTTCGAAGTCCGACCGTGTGTATGAGGCTTTAGAAGAAAAATGTATAATGTTTGGGGGTTCTAAGTAATTTTCTACCAAAAAAAATGGGTTTTAACTTGTAAACAACAAGTGTCAGAAAGAGGCTCGGTCCTTCAGTGGTTAATAAGAAAGCAGAGAGACTGGCAGGAACAACAGGGATTTCACACAATGGAAGCAATAAAAAGAACGGGATACTTATCATACAGATATCAGGAATATGAAATGTTGGGTTTACATACTCTTTAAATCTGTTATTTTAGGCTGAAGTTTGATATTACAAAGCTTGAATTGGTCTATCTTGCTGTTGTTATTGTGTTGTAATTTACATTATTGTTTCTCTTTCTCATTCAGAAAATACAAAACCTAAATAAATAAGACCATTATGTTTGTATACAATCTTTTATTTGTATATGTTCTAGCTATAAAGTTCAGAAGAGGCCATGTTCTGGCAATACTTTACATAAGCTAAATATATCAGTGAGTTATGCAAAAAAATTGGTAAGGAAGTTATATCAGGTTAAATTACATATGGTAATGTTTAAAATAATTTGGTGTATCTTACCATGAAACAGCCTTATTAAGCATTCGTTTATGTATTTTGTTTTTTTTTCACTCGTGTGCAAAACACCATCGCATTTTAAAATTCTGCAACCCCATAACATTCCAAACATAGTACCAAACTTGATTTTAATGTTTGGAACAGTAGTTGAATAATCTTAGCACTAGCCCACCCCCTGCATGTTCACAATGATAATAATTTGTTAACTTTAGTTAGAAATGTGCATCTCCAATACAAAAAATAACAGAGCTATATGTTCACACATTATAGTCATAAGTGTTCAAATAAAAACAATTAACATAATTAATGCTTTCTTATAAAATGTTTTATCTAACCTTCCTGTTAAATTTATAATGCAAGAAAAAGGAAATCTATATTTTCGTTAAGCTATTGCTATGACAATGTGTGAAAGTCAGCAAATGACATTATGCTGTGATAGGGACATCAAAGGTATGTACTATAGGTTGTAAAGTGTGACTATGTTTCATGGCAAAAATATTTATATATTTAAAAAAATAATCAAGCTGTTTATTACTGGAAATCAAATGCTTGTAAAGAAGAAAAATAATAAGTTATTCTTTTTTTTACATATTCCACCATTTAAAGAAAACCCTTAAACTACAAAGATTTTTCATAAAAGTCCATTTCTATCACTCCAAAGATTGTATAAGCCACCAAAATAAATGCACTTTACAGATTCAGAATTTTTACCTGCAGGCTTTTCTGTATAGGGTATGGGTCTCATGATACATTGGCTGTTGTCACATCTCAGTGCTTATAAATGAGCCGACTGGCCAAGTTGGAAATCCTCTTGTTGGAGAAATTACACTTGCAGGGGTCCACCAACAAGATGGATATAGAAATTAAGGATTCTGTGAAAGGGAAACAGAAATATTTCTGTTGCTTTTGGTGCTTACTTTAAGGCCCCGTACACACGACCGGATCTGTCCGCTGATATTTGTCCGACGGACAGTTTCAGCGGACAGATCCGGTCGTGTGTACAGCCGACCGGACCAGATTCCCGGCCGAGCGGACTTTTTCCAGCGGACTAAAATTTCCTAGCCTGCTAAGAAATCTGTCCGCTGGAAACCTGTCAGTCGGACGTGTTCGGTCGTCTGTACAGACTCACCGGACATGTCCGACCGACCGCCATCCCTCGCATGCGTCGTACTGATTCGACGCATGCGTGGAAGCTTTGAACTTCAAGGCTGCCCACGTCGCCGTGTCATCGTCGCGGTGGCGGCGCGGCCACGTCCCCGCGTATTGTTTACGCGCGGATTTCTGTCTGATGGTGTGTACAACCATCAGACAGAAATCTCCGGGCAGACATGTCCGCTGAAAACGGTCCGGCGGACCGTTTTCAGCGGACTGTCCGTCCGTGTGTACGGGGCCTAAAGGATATAACTAAGATTTGTAATCATGGTGCTATTGTAAAACATATTTGGTTCCATCATAATATCATGGACCAGATGTGGTTTATCATGGACCAGTGTGGTTTCTAAACATGTAATTACAGTAATACCAAAAAGGCCATAAAAAAATCAGTTTCACCAATGATAATGTAAAAATGCCGTACACTTTCCTATGCAACTGAAAATGGGAACCTACCTTATAATATAAGGTACTGAGGTAAACCTGTTCTTGAAAAAAAAAAAAATTCACTTGTCAACATTTACTCTAGCAGTCTCACTACAAACCAAGGTTCATCTAGTAACCTAGACCTGCAGCCATAGATTATACCAGGCAAGGTTGTTTTCCTATTGTGACGGGAGTCACTTCGGGCAGGGGGCTTGTGTAACCCAGATTACCTTAGAGAGCTCTGGAAACTCCTTGTCCAGCTCCCCCAACTCCTACTAAGTGTAAATCACCCCTATTAGGGGCACAGGGTTACCAAGAACCCCAGTCGGGTCTGTCCTTACCAAACTCACCGTACAACCACAGTGGAAATTTCATGTTATCCTGGGGCTTATATATGTGTTTTGTGTTGAAAGAGCGAGGGGGCTCTTTCACCGGGGACAATAACATTTCTGAACAATATGCTTCAAGAAATATATGATGATAAATTCCACCTTTCGTCTCAGACCATTGCTAGATAGTTAGAGGTGGGGTTGTTGTGTGTTTGTTAAGTGCCTGTATCCCATTGTTCTATTGTTTCTGTCTGCCCTGGGAGCAAAGTATTATGGGATGTATATGTGTATGTGGATTAGATGCTAGAGGGGGAGGGGGATTTCTCCAGCAGCCACTCCTAAAGACGGTCTACTGCTGGAAAGTTGAATATACCTGTGTGTCATGTTACTGTAGGAGTGTTACTTTATCATTATGCAAAGAAGGGGGATTGTGCCCTGAGTGTATATCTCTTTGTGCCTGTGTTTGAATAAACAGTCTTATGCTTCTCTTCACCCTACACTGATGTCTCAACAGGTGAATAGATGAGCTAAGGGACCATGGATCATGCTGGTTCCGGACAAGGGAAGCCTATATGGCAGACATACTCCTCTTAAGTACGGGGGTCCATCACACCTAACTTTCAGTGAGTGAGTGGACCATGCTGTACTGTGTAATTGTGGATTTCATAGGTCCTAATAGAGAAGCATCTACTTGCAAGCCTTCAGGGTGACATATACGTTATTGAGGCCTGTGAAAAAATTAGGCATTTACAGTACACAACACAAAGGCCTAGTAGAAAACAGAAACCTTTGAGCCCATTGTTGGCTGTAACTCATTAAGGTCATCTGCTGATCTTTGGTTTTTAAAGGTAAGGCCTCATGCACACTGAACATTATACCGTATTTGCCGGAGTATAAGACGACTGGGCGTATAAGACGACCCCCTATTTTTCCAGGAAAATTTTTGGTTTTGGGATATACTCGCCGTATAAGACTAGCCCCTTCCTACTAGTCTGTCTGGAAGCTGAGGGGTAGCCAGAACAACCACTGACAGGAACAACCGCTGACAGAAACAGGCATTTTTCGAATCTCACTGTGCCATTACATTACATGCCTCACTGTGCCATTACATTACATGCCCCACTGTGCCGTGCCATTACATGCCCCACTGTGCCATTCTATGCCCCCACTGTGCCATTCCATGCCTCCACTGTCCATCACATGCCTCCACTGTCCATCACATGCCTCCACTGTCCATCACATGCCTCCACTGTCCATCACATGCCTCCACTGTCCCGGCCAAGATGATCTCCCTACCTTATTTTTTTGCTGTGGACATCCATGTTTCAGGCCGCCGGGCATCCATGATTCAAAAGCCGCGCCGCCTCCTCAGACTGTTCCGTGATAGGCGGAACACAAATTTTCCCAGCGGTGCTTCTGTTCAGTGTTCCGCCTATCACAGACGTCCTCTCGTCCGAGGATGAGAAGACATCCATGATAGGCGGAACACTGAACAGAGGCCCTGCTGGGAAAATGAGTGTTTCGCCTATCATGGAACAGTCTGAGGAGGAGGCGCGGCTTTTAAATGATGGATGCCCGCAGCCTGAAACATGGATGTCCGTAGCCTGACGGAGACAGATCCGGCGTATAAGACGACCCCCGACTTTGGATGCATTTTTTTGCATCCAAAAGGTTGTCTTATACGCCGGCAAATACGGTAATAAAAAAAACAGTAGCTTTAGCTGTGGAATGAGTTTTTTCAGCATTTGTGTAGTAGCGGTTTTCAGCTTTTCTTAACAAATTGATACTCCTACAAAAGCTTATGGCTCAAAAATGCTGATAAGCGCAGAATAGTCGCATTTTCAGCGTTTTATGGCATGTTTAAGCTTTTTTACAGCTGTCTTTACCCACTAGTTCTGGGGGGGTCCAGCTTGAAATACTCCTACCAAAAACTGTCGATAACAGCCTATGTGTGCATGAACACATATGATAACATGCTGGGGAGTTTATTGGTTGCAGGAAAAAACACCTGAAGCCAAAAACAGCAGCTGTAAAAACGTCCAATGTGCCTAATGGTTAAAAAAGAAAAAAACAGTGCAGCGCTAGTGAGTGATATTGTGCTCATATAAATCAATAATAAACAAAAAAAATCATTCTGGAATAAACTGAAAATTTAGCCAGAATAGGAAAAAACATAAAAATGCAGATGGATATATGAAGAAAAAGTCTTAAAAAGCCACGAAACAAAGTTCATATGACTCTATCCAGTAATTTTCCTTGTGAAAGAGAAGTGGATTGTGCAGACAATGTGAAAGACTCTTGATTGATGTGAGGTAAGCTGTCACCAATACACCCGTGAGGAAGGATAAGATTGCCTGCTTACCAGATGAAAAGACTGTTTTGCATCAGTCTAATAGGGCCTGTGGGAAGTCTGGTCTCCCAATACCTTAGCCGTCAAGATAACCACGGTATAGCTCAGCATACAATCCGAAGAGTCATAAACCAAAAAAAAGAGAAGAAGGACCTCTCATAGCGTATAACGTTTAAAAATAGAAGAGGGTTTAATAAAAATTGCACTTACAATTAGGCAATATAAATACAGCATGGATAGCAAAACGTCTCCGATCTCTTGTTCCGATGCTTCTCGCTACTCGGTCAGGAAAACACAGCCGGCGTTCAGGACGGAACGCGATGACGTCACGGCACCCTACGATCGTTTCGTCGCTAATGGACTTCAACGGGGGAGTAAGCCGGATGTTGACGTCAGCGCGCTAGGTGTTTAAATACCCACGGGTTCCATGTTTGATACTGGAAAACTCGGGGAGAGTCCTCATAGTGACTGAGGGCAAAATAATTGAGTAGCGAGAAATGGAAAAGTGTTCTAATCATGTTGTACATAACGTATTATATTAGTACAGAACGCGGGGGTGTTTAATAACTGGTAGCGGAGCATCGAATAATGAAAATAAGATCGGAGGTTAACAATATATGCAAAAAGATTGTATCATAAATTTGCATAATCATAAAAATCAATCTATATTTAATTAGAAAAGATCTATATCATAAAAATCATCTATATTTAATTAGAGAAGATCTATAAATTAATTTAAATTTTGATAATGATTATGATAATTAAAATTGGAATAAAAAAATTAATAAAAAAAAAAAAAAAATTTTATTATGAATTATTTAAAAAGCAGTTTATATCCCAATCTACGTTAAGTCCGAACGGAATAAAAGATTTCATAGAAAAAATCCAGCGAGTTTCGAGCCTAGATATGGCCCGAACCATATTAGTACCACGCCAATGAGGACGAATGTTATCTATGGCAAAAAAACTTGTCCCCTTTAATTGTCTCCCATGGAATTTATCGTAATGTTTCGAGAGGTTATGTTTAGGGAACCCGCTTTTGATCCTGCCCACATGCTCACTAAGACGTATATGCAGTTCTCTCTTAGTACGGCCGATATATTGCTTTGAGCATGGACATTGAATCATGTAAACAACGTATTTTGTTGAGCAAGTCATAAATGAATCTATGTCATAAATTGTACCAGTAGCTGTTGATTGAAAATTAGTACATTTCCGTTCCCTAAAGGAATTTACCTTGCAGATATTACATCTGCGACATGGGAAAAAACCTTTAAGGGACTGGAAAAATGACATAGTTCTTGGTGGATCTATAGCATTTGGTGCAATTTTTAGCCTTAAAGCAGGTGCCCCCTTAAAAATCACGATTGGATTATCAGGGATAAGTGATCCAATAATCTTATCACTTTTAAGAATGTCCCAATGCTTTTTTAAGATTTTTTTAATTGAAAAATGCTGATTTGAATATTTGGTAGTTAGGGACCAGCTAAATTTTTCTGAAGGAATAGGGTTCTTACTACTGTTTTTTACCAATAAGGATTCTCTATCCATCTGTTCCACCTTTCTCATGGTTTCGTTAATCAAAACTTCTTGATATCCTTTAGTCAAAAATCTTTGTTTTAGAACGTGTGCTTGTTCATGGTAGTCCTTAATATCAGTGCAGTTCCTCCTTATGCGTTGAAATTGACCTTTAGGTACTGCGGCTAACCATGAGCTATGATGACAGCTTGTGACAGGAATAAAAGCGTTCCTATCTGTCTCTTTGAAGAACGTGTTGGTAATCAGTTTATCTTCTTTTACATAAATGTTTAGATCCAAAAAATGGATGTGGGAGGTGCTAATATCATATTGAAGAGAAATACCCCTCGTATTGGAATTTAATTTAAAAAAGAATTCCTCAAGTGATGTTGTGTCTCCCTCCCATATGACTAACACGTCATCTATATAGCGTTTCCAAAGTCGTAATTGTGAGGGTGGTTGATCATCAATAGCTTCTCGTTCCCAATGAGCCATAAATAAATTGGCTAGGCTGGGGGCGAATTTAGCCCCCATCGCCACGCCACAGATCTGAAGAAAATGGCGTGGCGAGGGGGGCTAAGAAAGTGCCTAATGGTTAACCTTGCTATCTTTTAAGGATTTGTTTTGTGAGTCTGTATCTGTGTAGAATTACTGCTCTGGTGTGATTACTAAACAACCCGATTATATAAATGAAGGGTAATATCTGTGTGCCCTGGGAAATTCAGAGTTTATTTAAACATCTGGATCTTGTTAGCAGTAATAGAAGTGATCCTTCAGTTCTTATCCACATGGATAGATATGATCATCATACAGTAAATACTTACAAGGTATATCAAGTAGAAGTTAAATTAGACATTGATTTGTAATGGGATTTATCTTTTTACAAGTACTATCATGTATTTTGTTATTTATTAATAAATCATCTTACAGCTAACATTTTTTTTTTAGTGTGGTAATTATCATAATAAATACCAATTGCAGAACAGAAGTATACCCTCAAGGGTCTATTGGTGCTACAAAAAAACAACTTAAAAAAGGGTCCTCAAGTATCTATTACTTCTAACCTACTCCTAAAGTTATCCATAAAAAAGGTAATTTTGCACAAAATGCAGTAGTTTCAATTGAAGGTATTTTGCAGGATTGTTGTTCGATTATTTCTCCCAATAAAACCTGGTTGAAAGTGGTAGAGTCTTCTAAAGAAAAAAGTATGCTCTTGTTTTCTTGACCCCAAACATATGTACAGTTGTAATAAAAAGTATGTGAACCCTTTTGGAATAATATGGATTTCTGCACAAATTGGTCATAAAATGTGATCTGATCTTCATCTAAGTCACAACAATAGACAATCACAGACTGCTTAAACTAATAACACACAAAGAATTAAATGTTACCATGTTTTTATTGAACACACCATGTAAACATTCACAGTGCAGGTGTAAAAAGTATGTGAACCCTTGGATTTAATAACTGGTTGAACCTCCTTTGGCAGCAATAACTTCAACCAACGTTTCCTGTAGTTGCAGATCAGACATTGCACAACGGTCAGGAGTAATCCTCTTTCCAGAACTGTTTCAGTTCAGCAATATTCTTGGGATGTCTGGTGTGAATTGCTTTCTTGAGGTCATGCCACAGCATCTCAATCTGGTTGAGGTCAGGACTCTGACTGGGCTACTCCAGAAGGCGTATTTTCTTCTGTTTAAGCCATTCTGTTGTTGATTTACTTCTATGCTTTGGGTCGTTGTCCTGCTGCAACACCCATCTTCTGTTGAGCTTCAGCTGGTGGACAGATGGCCTCAAGTTCTCCTGCAAAATGTCTTAATAAACTTGGGAATTAATTTTCGATGATAGCAATCTGTCCAGGCTCTGAGGCAGCAAATCAGCCCCAAACCATGATGCCCCCACCACCATACTCCACAGTTGGGATTAGGTTTTAATGCTGGTGTGCTGTGCCTCTTTTTCTCCACACATAGTGTTGTGTGTTTCTTCCAAACAACTCAACTTTGGTTTTATCTGTCCACAGAATATTTTGCCAGTACTGCTGTGGAACATCCAGGTGTTGTTGTGCAAACTGTAAACACGCAGGATTTTTTTTTTGGACAGCAGTGGCTTCCTCTGTGGTATAATCCCATGAAATCCATTCTTGTTTAGTGTTTTATGTATCGTAGATTCACTAACAGGGATGTTAGCATATGCCAGAGACTTTTGTAAGTCTTTAGCTGACACTCTAGGATTCTTCTTCACCTCATTGAGCAGTCTGCGCTGTGCTCTTGCAGTCATCTTTACAGGACGGCTGCTCCTAGGGAGAGTAGCAGCAGTGCTGAACTTTGTCCATTTATAGACAATTTGTCTTACCGTGGACTGATGAACAGCAAGAATTTTGGAGATACTTGTATAACCCTTTCCAGCTTTATGCAAGTCAACAATTCTTAATTGTAAGTCTTCTGAGAGCTCTTTTGTGCAAGGCATCATTCACATCAGGCAATGCTTCTTGTGAAAAGCAAACCCAGAACTGGTGCGTGTTTTTTATAGGGCAGCTGTAACCAACACCTCCAATCTCATCTCATTGATTGGACTTCAGTTGGCTGACACCTCACTCCAATTAGCTCTTGGAGATGTCATTAGTCTAAGGCCGTGTGCGTACACACGATCGTTTCAAACCGATGAGAATGGTCATTTCCATCAGTTCACCGCTGAAGTGGCCTGATGGTCGGATGTGCGTACACACCATCGTTCCAAAAACCGATCGGGTCAGAACGCGGTGACGTCAAACACACGACGTGCTGAATAAAACGAAGTTCAATGCTTCCAAGCATGCGTCGACTTGATTCTAAGCATGCGCGGGTTTTGAACCGATGCTCTCTGTACCAACCATCGGTTTGGACCGATCGGGCAGCGGGCCATCGGTTCGATTTTAAAGCATGTTTTAAAATTTTGGACCAAAGGACAACAGACCAATGGGCTATACACACGGTCGGTTTGGACCGATGAAACTGAACCTCGGTCCATTCTCATCGGTTTTGTCCGACCGTGTGTACGCGGCCTAAGAGTTCACATACTTTTTCCACCTGCACTGTAAATGTTTACATGGCATGTTCAATAAGAACATGGTAACATTAAATTATTTGTGTGTCATTAGTTTAGGCAGACTGTGATTGTCTATTGTTGTGACTTACTGTAGATGAAGATCAGATCACATTTTATGACCGATTTGTGCAGAAATCCATATAATTCCAAAAGGGTTCACATACTTTTTATTGCAACTGTATGTGACGGATCTCGGATACCCCAGGTGGGCACATCCGCCAGACCTGTGTCTCCTGTCCTCCAAACGCACCCGCAGCCTGCAGATTCGCCATAATGTAAATCTCAACAATAGACTTATTTTAATTTGCTCCTTTGCGGTCTGTTAAATATACCATTTAAAACATGTTGTTAGATCTGTTTAATCACTTTTTGAGCAGTTCACTTCACTTATCCCCCATCTCTTAACTTGCTTCTGAGCATGCGTGGGTTTAAAATGTCGTATTAGCCCACACACGATCATTTTTTACAACAAAATGCAGCATGTTCGAATTTTTTTTTGTGAAGCCCACACACGATCATTTAAAATGACGTTTTTAAAAACTTCGTTTTTTTTTCATGCCGAAAAATGATCGTGTGTACGCGGCATTACTGTTCTGAGTGGATGTACCTATACATTTTCTCAGAGATACTTCTGAACAGTCCTGTGATAACACTGTTGTTAGTGCAGATCACAGGAAAAAGGTTCAGAGCCAATAAGAGCAGCTCTGTACTTTGGGATCACTGTGACCAATTACAGCAATCACAAGTGTAAACACTGTCTGCAATGAGCGATCACAAGTGTAAACACTGGCTGTAATGAATAACCAGCAGTGTTTTCTTGTGTACAAATTACATGCACAATTGCAGTGTTCCTGCCTTTCCTAATTACAACGAACCCCTGGTTACAGTCAATGCCAGATTAAAGCCAGCACCTGAGAAAAGCCAGTGTCTGAGAACAGGGAGCTCTAGCCAGTGAAGAATTACAGCCAGTGCAGGATTTAGCATCCCAAACATTAGTCAGATTTTTTCATTCGACCAGCTGGTTGAACCAAAAAAATTAACCCCATTATCCCTGCTGTGTTATTGTTTTCTGACAGCAGGAGACTTCCCACTGTGAGAATACACACATAAAGGTTGCAGTCTTCGAGCTAGGAAAATCTGACAGGGCGGTTGAACAGTAGTCGATCAGTAGATAGACAACTGTACAACCACAGTGCCCAACATGGAATGAAATTTGGCCAGTTACTGCTGAATCAACCAGCTTTACAGCCACAGTGCATAATTACTGCCAGATCAAGTGATTCCAGTGTTGCTAATTGCAGCCTGTGTTCATCGATTCATTTTAGGGTGTCTATTTTTTTTTTTTTAACATGGTCATTTTTCAGGTGTTTCTACTGTTTTGACATTTTAGGGCTTCTGAAAATATCATGGGTAGTCAGGAAATCAAATGAAAATGTTATCCCCAGAAAAGATTTAAGGTTCTCCATAGATGTCAGGCCCCTCTAGGCTTTGTTACATGCATTTTTATTGCGTACTTGTGATGAGCTCTGTGATTGGTCACAGTCAGACAGGGACAATAACAGCCCATCTATAACTATGAACTGCCTATTTTCCAAAAATGGGTCATTTGGGGGATATTTGTACTGTCCTGGCATTTTCGTGCCTCAAGAGCATCAGGATTGGTTGATTTTCATATACATACAAAAATAAATATATATACAGGCGTACCCCACTTTTAAGTACACAATGGGACCAGAGCATGTATGTAAAACGAAAATGTACTTAAAGTGAAACAATACCTTTTTTCACTTCTAGGGTGTAGTAGGGGTTCAGAGGCTGTATTTGGGGTGTCAGGAGCTGTAGTTGAGGTCTCAGGGGCTGTAGTGGGGATGTCAGGGGCACACTGGAACAGGGCAGGCTATGCTCTCAAAGCTTCAGCTCCTTCTACTGTGGGTGAAAAATGTCTGTACAGTACTTGTAAGGCACTTTACACACACTCGGCGGTATGTTCTTACTCGCGAGTGTATGTAAAGTGAGTGTACTTAAAGCGGGGTATGCCTATATATATATATATATATATATATATATATATATATATATATATACATACACACACTCCTCATACAATAGTTTGTGGACTTTACTACAGACTAATATACACTGATTTAGGTTATTTTCTCCTAAGAAATGAAGCAGTATACATTTTGGCCGAAATTTATGAAGTAAAATAATTAGCAAAATTTTATAACAAACAATAATTCTAAATGTTCTGTCTTTTTTTATTTATTTTGCAAAAAATAAGCTCTATTAAGCTCAATAAAAGCTCTATTTGTGTGAAAAAATTATAATAACTTTATATGGGTACAGTGTTGCATGACCGCGCAATTATCCTTTAGACTGTGACAGCATTAAAAGCTGAAAATTGGACTGGGCGGGAAGGGGGTAAAAGGGCCCGGTATTGAAGTCGTTAAAAGCCTGGAAGTGATCCTTATTTTGTGGCACTTCATGCGGCTAGGCTGCAAAAACTTCTCACATATGTGGTATCCCCATACTAATGAGGTGTAGATGTGTTTTGGGATGTATTTATAAGTATGCCCTTGCTGATAAATAAATTGTTGAAATTACAACTTTGTGCAAAAAAATCTAATCCCATTTCCTAATTTTCCCCAAAAATATGGCAAAAAGTAGATCTTCAGAATGCTCACTATGTCTTATTCCTTGTGGTAGCTGTTATGAACAAAAGATTCAATGGTGGGTTTCTGTTCTGTGACAAAGCCTCAAGAAATGTGACAGGCAGTCAGAAGATCACGGTTCATAAATTTCAATCAAATATATATGCCATAGTTCATAGATTCTCTTAGTTTCACACCGACTAAATAATATATCTTTTTTTTTTTGACCCAAAGAAATGTAGCAGAATTGTTCTTCGTTTGAAATAATGTTAAACTGTAATGCCCCATACACACAAGCGGAATTTCCCCCAGCAACAGTCAGATGTGAGCTTTTCATTGGAAATTCCGACCTTGTGTATGCTCCATCAGACTTTTGTTGTCGGAATTTCCGCCAGCAAAAGTTTAAAGAGCAGGTTCTCAATTTTTCCAACGGAAAAAAATCCTTATCGGAAAATCAGTTCGTCTGTATGGAATTCCGACGGGAAAAAAACATGCATGCTTGGAAACAATTCAACTCATGCTCGGAAGCATTGAATTTATTTTTATCGCCTCATCGTAGTGTTGTACGTCACCGCGTACTAAACGCTTGAAAGTTCAGAGAACTTTTGTGTGACCGTGTGTCTGCAAGCCAAGCTTAAGCGGAATTCTATCGGAAAAACCATCCAACTTTCCGCTCGTGTGTACAGGGCATAAGTGTATTTACATGTCTCATGATCTTGTACTGTGTCACTTTAATTAAACACTTCTTTATTTGGTATATTATTGATTTTTGTATATGTTACAGAGCCTCTTTTAACCATCAACCAATGCCAACCCCCTGAGGAAGACTGAATACAGCTGAAACTCCATTGCGTTAAACATAATTCTGTTGCAGTGATGACGCGTTTCATCCTTGTCAAGTCCTTGCGCAAAACACTTCATCGCGGCAACAGACTCCATTGCGTTCCACGCTTGTTTGAGTGGCATCCATGTCCAGCCCTGAGTTTCCGGCAGCATGGTATCATTATTGAGATGTTGATTCCAACACTTAATTGTGAACAATAAACTGTGATGTTTTAATACCTGGCTTATATTGAATACAACTGAGGATACATTCCCATGGCTTAATATACCGCATATAACCAATTGAAAAGTGACGTCCATCTTGTTGATTTTTTGGTTCTCCTGGGGGGGGGGGGGACCTGTGAGTCATGTGACATGTTGCCTTTCGCCTCCTCTCCAGGGAAGAATTTCATTATATATGGTTGTTATGATGGAGTTCTAGAAGATATACTTTTTATATATGTTTGTTATTGTATGTATGTCATGTTGTGTTTTAGATTTAAATGCTTTTCGTATTTTATGGTGCATTTTATGGCGATGTAATGTGTTTTGTAACTCTGCTAAAATGAATAAAAAGAATTTAAACACAGAATAAGCCATTTTGTGCTCCATTTTCTCTACTAATATAAGCATATTTCATAACAATAATCTACTGGGACCTAATGCCAATGCACACAGAGATGATTGCTGTTGGAGGATTCTTTTGGAGTGCATCAAAATAGTGGGCTAGACTTTAAAAGGACTAAATATCTTTCTAAAAGACTAAATCATCAAGACTATGCAGATGCTTTGTTCCTCTATAGAACTGTATTACCCCTGATAGACTGTGGTCATATCCTCATAAATAGGAACCATAATATCACTAAGTACTGTACACCTTACTCCACATCCTAACTTATTATTGCAATGCTAATTAAGCAGCTATTATGCTTTAAAAAACAACTTGATGTACATTAACAAACAATTATTAACACATGTATATTAACGTTGTAATACTTATTATACCGACAATAATTGAAAAAAACATTTTTTTTTCTCCTTCACAGCTAACTTCCTGACAATGAGCAATCCTAGTTAAGTGCATTGCAGGCAGGAGAGCCATCAGAAATTTACCTTATACCGCTTTAGGCCTGGGCTACCCGGGGCCTGACCGACAACATTCCCCAGGGCCAGCCCACTGGCTGCCCCACCGAATCCGCCCACTGGCCATCCCACTTAGTCATTCGTTGTACCCACTTTTATTTTAACCCTCTTATACCAATGTACCCCAATACTCACCCTGAATTATCCACATCCCTCTCCAGCGGATGCCTGCTGTGCTATGTCTAAAGCCCTCTACACACGATCAGTCCATCCGATAAGAACGGTCCGAAGGACCGTTCTCATCGGTTAACTGATGAAGCTGACTGATGGTCTGATGTGCCTACACACCATCAGTTAAAAAAACGATCGAGTCCAACGCGGTGACGTAAAACACAACGACGTGCTGAGAAAAATTAAGTTCAATGCTTCCAAGCATGCTCTGACTTGATTCTGAGCATGCGCAGGCTTTTAACCAATGCTTTTGCATACTAACCTTTTGGTTTTGACCCATTGGTTAGGCGTCCATCGGTTGAATTTTAAAGTTCTAAATTTTTCGACCGAAGGATAACGGACCGATGGGCCCACACACCATCGGTTTGGACCAATGAAACGGACCTTCAGTCCGTTTCCATCGGTTTTGACCGACCGTGTGTACAAGGCCTGACACTTTCCTTCATTAAGCTGATGTATGAGGGTGTGGGTGGGCCCCTTAGGACGCTCAGGCCCCTTACAAGTGTGTTGCCTGTACACCCCCGAAGGCGCCCTGATTGCAGGCAGCCTCTAGGAAGTTCCCTGCAATTTATCCAGCTGATGGTGGGAGAAGCTGGCAGAAAATAAACCATGTAAGGGGAACCTACTTTATACCTTCTAGACAGGTACCTTTTTCTAAGACTAATCCTATTCTTTCCCTAACAAGTGGGTCTCTATCCCTGACCTACCCCCACACTACAGGTGCACTGAATGATGCTTAATTCACTATTTAAGCACTTCTGTGTCAAGATGGCAGCCAAAATCTCGAAGATTTCTGCATCCAGTAGCAGGTACCAGCTTCCCCAAGATGGCTGCCTGGAGCTGATAACAGGGGGGTAAATTAGTCCCAAGTTGTTTTCTGCCAGCCAGAAGATGTAGTACAGTGTCCCCTTCAGGTCAGCTAACAGACTGCAGTCAATGCATGCCTTAATATTTATCACAAACATACTGTAGCTGCCCAAAATTAAGTAAAAACAGTTCTTTACCTGTAACGTACCTGCTGGGTGAGCCTGACGTGTAGAGGAAGGCCTCTTGTAGAGCTCCGGCTCGTGAGCCACTGATTGTGAGACAGCAGGCTCAGGAGCACGGCGGGGTAAGAGTGCCTATGATCAGTCCAGAAGTCTGTGCAAGTAGAAGCCGGGAACTCAAGAACAGGAAGCCGGACTCAGCAGGTAGCAGGCAAGCGAGATGGGAGATAGGCTGGCAGGCTTGGCAAGTGGCAGGCAGAGGTGCACCACAGGATGCAGAAGCTGTAGCAGGGTCAGACGGGCCAGGTCGACAACAGACATATAGATCAGGCATAATCAGCAGGCAGAAGCGTAGTCGGGTCACAGGCAGATTTTGGCAACAGACGGGCAGATCAGGCAAGTACAGCAGGCAGAAGCGTAGTCGGGTCACAGGCAGGTTTTGGCATCAGGTGCTGGTTAACAGGAACTGGAGGGAGAGATCCGTTCGTAGGAAGCCAGGGGTCAGGGAAGCAGACACAGGTAGTCAGGAGAAAGCCAGATCAGTATCAGAAGTCGACACACACAGGAATCAGGATTCAGGTAAAACACTGTAGACCAAGCAGCAATCAGTCAGCGTTTAAGCTCCGTTTAAATGAGCCAACTGGCGCCAGTTCTGGTGACAGGTGCGCGCAGAAGTGCCCGTTCTAGACATTGTTGGTTGGTGCCTGCGCACAGGCATGCGCCTGGAGACGGCAACTGTACTCCACAGATGTCTTTCCTGACATAAGCAGGTAAAACAGTAAATGTATACATATTTGTAAGAATCCCCTAATTAGGACACTGCCAAGCAGACAGGAAAATAAAGCTGAATGATTGATATACTTGTAGCTTTGATCTTAACTGTGAGTTGTATGTAATTTTCACCGAGAATACTGTGGTTACCATGAGATCCACAGTATCTGTAGTTTGGTACATTTATGAATGCAAGCACACTGTAAAACATTCTCTCTAATCAACAGTATTTAAAGTGGTTGTAAAGGCTGAAGTTTTTTTCGTTTTTTTTTACCTACAGGGTATTTTTTACCTTATAGGCTTTTTTTTTACCTTCATGCTGCATTTTAAGCATGAAGGTAAAAAACCTTCTGTGCTGCTTGCCCCGCCCCCCCCCCCCAACAAAAACAGTGAAGGCACAAGAGCCTTCACTGTCCTGGAACTCCCTCTCCTCATTGGCTGAGACAGCAGCGGGAGCCATTGGCTCCCACTCCTGTCAATCACAGCCAGTGAACCAAGAGAGGAGAGAGTGGGGGCAGGACTGAGCTGAAGCTCTATTTGTCTTATGGACGCATAGAGCAGGGTTTAAGTGGGAACACGCACCAGTGCCCCCATAGCAAGTGGCTTGCTTTTGGGGGCACTGGTCAAGGGGGAATAGCCAGGAGAACCAGTGGGGGACCCGAGAAAAGGAGGATTAGGGCGGCACTGAGAAAAACCACAGAACAGAGCAGGTAAGTATGTATAACGTTTGTTATTTAAAAAAAATACTTTAATATCACTTTCAATAAAGACAGCTTTCTGTACGGTCTTTTAAAAAATAGTCAAATCAAAAGTTGCTGCTGGTGCAGACAATTAAAATATAAAGTCATTTTGTGTTTTGTACCATTCTTGTATTTTCAACATGAAACCAGACTTGTATTTCTGTGCAAAGGTAACAAAAATCAGGATATATTTTTCTGGACAGGTTTCAAGCAGCAGCAAAATGTTGGCGTCCTTGAGCTTCACTTAACACAAATCTTGAGTTCTAAAAATAAATACACCATAACATCTGTCATTCATAAATGATATTTTCTGCTGCATTTTTTGGAAATAAAACAATTATTTACTTTAGCACTTGCATATTAAATTTCGGCAACCTCTCAGAATAAATCTCTCAGCTGGCACCACAGGGCAGTTCCAGACACAAACAGTAGTGTGATCTATGCGACGAGAGGAGAGATCAGTATAAATAAAATGTCCTTTCCTTAACTCTGTTCTTTAGTTTTCTTATTAGTTGTACAATGCAAGAAGAGAGACCAGGAAGAGCATCTTAAGAAATACTTAGTGCTGAACTATAGTATTATTTTTCATTTCTGTCTTGTTCCTGGAAGCCTTTTAACCATCTTGCGACACAAATATCACTACTAAGTACTAAATGTGGCAGTTTAAAACATATTGCGAATTCTGTCTGCAAAATGTATACGTCAATGATATGTCACGCATGTAACATGTCTGCTTACATCAGAAATTGGTAAAGAAAGTTGTTCTCGATGTGGTACTTCTGTATGTTTTTATTTGAAGCACAATTACATACTGACACCATTTTAGCTACAATGGTCTTATTCAGTATCTAAACATGGGTTCCTTAAAGGATCACTAAAGGATTTTTATTTTTTTGCTGAAATGACTGTTTACAGGGTATAGAGACATAATAGTTAACCGATTCCTTTTAAAAAACGATTAAAAATAGATAAAAATCAATCCTATAATGTGCCTCCTAGATGCAAAAATTAAACTGAAACTAGTTTAGTCTTTGCATGTTATTTTATGCCTCTGTGCTGGACAGTGCCATAGCGAGTCATGGCTAGGAAAACAAAACTAAACTCTCCCATGACTTTTTTCATACGGAGCCAGACAACCAGGAAGTGTCCAGAACAGAGTAGTATTACAGCAACATCAGAGCAAAAACGAACAATGAGGACATGAAACCAGGACTGCAGTAAGGTAAAGGAAGCTATTTAGCAAAAAAAATGTTTTCCTTTAGTGACCCTTTAATATTTCAAAGACTTTCTATGCCCACACCTAGGTTTACCTGGCTGCTAAATCTAGCGCTACCCTCAACTAGGGCCTCTGTTCTAAAGTCCTAGGCTTTATTGCCACTAGTGCAGAAGCCAGGCAAACAGCATCTTCACACTCTGACAGTCCATAGGGGTTGCCTTTTTAAGAGTTGTATTGCAACATTAACTTGGATGGGTTCAGGGAGCTGTGGGATAATCAACATTACTAACTGGAACAATCTTCCTTGTAGTAGCTCTGCTGAACAGTCCTTTAGGCAGTGGGACATCAAGTGGACAGTCCAGTAGCAATGGCCCAGGCCAGGCTTGCAATTTGTGCAGCAGGTGGGATAAAAGCAGTCACTGAAATTCTTTCCCTTTGTATCAGTACTCACAGTGTCATTCCAGCACAGAATGCAACTCTGATGCCAGCAAACTGCTCCCCCTGTGAAATCCCAAGGCAGGTCTTCAGTGGCACACCTATTTGGTCGCTGAAAGGGTTTGTGGCTGAGCAGGCTCCCTCAGCACAGGCTGAGATCCTCATGAGCAGGCTTGGCCTTCAGCAATACAGCCAGGAAGGCCGGCAGCCCTCCTTGGCTGGGAACTTCTCCTCCTGGACAAGAACCCTAGGCTCTGTGCTTCAGTATATTTATACTCTCCCCACTCACCATCTGGACACACCTGTCAAGCGATTGGCTAGGGCTGCATAAATTATCAAGCTTGGTATCTGACTCTTCCACCCAATGTATTCTGGAAAGCTCCAGAAACAGTGGGAAGCAGCTAGACTAGTAGCCTACAGAACCCAGAGCAGCAAAACGCAATCTATTCTGCTCTGCTAATCACAGGAAAGCCAAAAACAAAATTTGCCTCCCCCCAAAAAAACATAGCAGCCTAGCATGAGGATGCTACATAAATATGCAGATACAATACAGAAAAGGGAGCTATTTTACCAATTCATTTGTATTTCTATCCACTCAGTCCTGAGGTTTACACAGCTCTGCCACACAGCACAGCTCAATTTGGCAAGGTGGGAGACCCTCTCCTACTCTGAGTTTTGCTGTACAGGAATTGCAATGGGTTGATACCTGCATACAGTGTCATAATATATCTTAGTGAATGCAGCACTGCAATAATGTATGTGTTTTATATCTGCAGAAGACTAGTATGCACACCTAAATGAATTTCATGGGTGCTTACCTTCCTGTGTTTGAAAACTGTAGATCGTTTTTTAAGCCAGTAAGTTAAGCTGATACAGAAAACAAAAATTTACTATACAAATAATAACATATTTTATTTACATAAAGGAACATTTTTGAATAGGTCTACTAAAGCCTGTTACATTCTGTGCACAAATAAATATGGGCATACAGCTAGAAAAATAGAGGCGGTAACAATGCTTGGGGCCCTGACCTCAAATAATTTTTTCCTAATAACAGGCATATATTTTAGGAACGCATGTCTATTATTTGAATGGTAAGTCACGGGGTAAGCTCCTTCTGGTATTTTTGTTTTCCGTTCATTTTGTTGGACTGCTGATGCGTTTTGGGGGTCCTGCCCCTTTCCTCAGAGCTAAAATACTGATAATCCTGTAATCCACAAGCACCTACGGAGGTGATTATTACACTACTTACTCTACCCTTCTATTATGCACGGAAAATAATTACTCTGTCATGGAAAAAAACATGTGTCCATATCTGTATTGGCTTGGAAGGCGTTGGTCAATAAGGCATTACCCTTGTATAAGGCCACAAAAAGCAACAGAGGAGTACCATCTAAGTTTGAAAAATTGTGGGGAGGTTGGATAAATGATAAAACTACTGTATCCGACTGATTTTTTATACGCTGCTTTGATTTCATGGGGGTGGGTTACTAGTTTTTGAGGCTCCCTGTGGACATATGTTATATTTGCTCGATGTACCTTGGAGAATTACCTATTAAGCTTCGCAAATGCCTATAATATAATGTGTTGAAGTATCTTTTCAATGGCTATATTAATATCCTATAGAAGAGTCACATTGCTTACTGGTGCTGATGTGTTGTAGTGCTGTTTTATATTTATATATATATATATATATATTTTAGTGCTGTCAGTTAAACGCGTTATTAACGGCGTTAACACAAACCCATTTTAACGCCGTCAATTTTTTTATCGCGCGATTAAGGAGGTTCACCCTTTAAAACATTTTTTTTTTTGTCAGCACGTACCTCTTAGCCCTTTCACGCCGACGGGACGCATATATGCATCCTCGGCGTTCGGGGGTTATACCGGGATGATGCCTGCAGACGCAGGCATCATCCCGGTACCGTTGTTTAGAGCGGGCGATTGGCTATCCAAACATAACAACCGATGCGGCAAAAAGCCGCTCGGTTGTTATGCCGGAGGAGCGGGAGGGGACATCCCCCCCCTCCCGCCGCCTTTCGCCGCTCTGACCGGGCCTCCCGTCCCACCGGGAGACCCGATCCTCCATCCGCCGCGTTCTGTGTTCAGGCGGAGACTGACACTAAGCCGTAAACGGCTTTGATTCAGTCTCCGCATTGAAACCACGGAAGCGGCGTCATGACGTCACTTCCGGGTTTCTCGGCTGCCAATGGCGCCGGATTTAAAAAAGTACACAGTATTCAGAATCGCCGTTTTCGGCGATCTGAATACTTTGAAGTGCAAAGGAGGGCTCGGAGGTCTTTTAGACCCCGATCCCTCCATAAAGAGTACCTGTCACCACCTATTGCTGTCACAAGGGATGTTTACATTCCTTGTGACAGCAATAAAAGTGATCAAAATGTAAAAAAATAAAAAAAACACAATTTAATATTATAAAAAAATAAAAATAAATAAGAAAACAAAAAAAAAATGTTTTAAAGGGTGAACCTCAATCGCGCGATTAATCATGAGTTAACTATGACATTAATGCGATTAATCGCGATTAGAAATTTTAATCGCTTGACAGTACTAATATATATATATATATATATATATATATATATATATATATATAAACTTTTTGTACAAATACAAAACCTTACATACTTGCCCAAAAACACTTAGGCCCAGATTCACGTAGAATCGCGGCGGCGTAACGTATCGTAGATACGTTACACCGCCGCAAGTTTTCATCGCAAGTGCCTGATTCTCAAAGCACTTGCATGAAAACTTACGCTGGCGGCCTCTGGCGTAAGCCCGCGAAATTCAAAGGGGCGTGTGCCATTTAAATTAGGCACGCTCCTGCGCTGGACCTACTGTGCATGCTCCGTTTTGAAATTCCCGCCGTGCTTTGCGCGAAGTGACGTAATTTTTTCGAACGGCGACGTGTGTAGCGTACTTTCGTATTTCCGGACGTCTTACGCAAGAACAAAAAATTTTAAAATTTCGACGCGGGAACGACGGCCATACTTTATACAGCACATACGTGGGCTGTGTAAAGTTAGGGCAGCAAAAACGACGACTAACTTTGCGACGGGAAACTAGACTAGCAGCGACGTAGCGAACGCGAAAAACCTTTGTGGATCGCCGTAACTACTAATTTGCATACCCGACGCTGGTTTACGACGCAAACTGCCCCCAGCGGCGGCCGAGGTATTGCATCCTAAGATCCGACAGTGTAATTCAATTACACCTGTCGGATCTTAGGGCTAACTATGCGTAACTGATTCTATGAATCAGTCGCATAGTTAGGAAGACCCTAAAACAGAGATACGACGGCGTATCAGGAGATACAGCGTCGTATCTCTTTTGTGAATCTGGGCCTTATACTTTACATTCATAAAAACACAAAAATCAAAAGAATGAAACCATCCCATAACATATACTCTTTTTTTTTCTTTAGTTCCCCCAGATGAAAAAAGAAAGGAAAACCATAGAGCAGAAACAACAATACCAACAACCCAACGGAGTGGGCGAGAGTCAGAACACCGCCGCCATCTCACCCCCTCCCCCAAAGAATCGGAGAAAAAAAACAACAGTAGTGCTAACTGTTGTTGAAGGTTTTGTTGTTTTTGTACTTACATTTGAAAACTTTAATAAAAAGACGTTTACAAAAAAACATCTGAATAAGTTACAATGTAAATTTTAGCTGCATCATTATCAAAAGCAAAAATATAATTCCAGCTCTAGTGGAACAGTTTTACCTGGGACAGAGTTCTTCATAGTAAAAGTAAAAAAAAAATTGAATGTAATTTAATTCTAAGCATACCCTACATATGCCACTTGGTGGCTGGCACTCACAACACTCCATGGCATCTGCTGGCTGACACTTAAAAATGAATTAACAGGTCTGGATTGAAAAGAGCACATTAGCCCAAAGCAATGTTTTATTGTGATTCCCTGAACGTCTGATTGCTTACTTCCTCGATTGTGGCCTCTCTTTCTAAAATAGCCAATGTCTGAGAAACAGAATCATGCTCAATGTAAAAGCGGGCCACCCTTTCCTCTGAGCTTCTGATAACCACATTACATTTTATTAGCAAAGTGGTGATCATAAAAGTGAAATTTAAAAGGAATAAATACAATAAAAGCAACCCACAAGCTTGTTCTAGACAGCCCAGCATGTCTATTTTTTTCTTCTTTTTTTTTTAACTGGAAGTTTCATTATTCAAGATAACTTCCTTTTCCTGTGGAATATTGCTCAAGACAGTTGTAGATAGGTGATAAATGAGACAAGGGTTTAGTTATTGATAGTAAAAACGTCCTGTTTTTATTACCTAATCAGTTGGTTAGTGCTTTGTTATCTTACAGAAGTGGAGAGGTGAAAGGATTAGATGCAGACAAAGAGTTTAATAGGGTTACGGTGGGTGTTTGGGTGCTTCCAGTGGTATCTCTACCAGAATGGATCATGCTGCCACTTTCCACATGGAATGGAATAAATGTAAATGCTTTGCTATCGTTGCATCTTAAAGACAAGCACCAGATATTATTTATCAGCTTTTCTCCGCAGTAAAACGCTACGAAACAAATCTGCAGAACAACAGCGCATGCTATTACCGTAAACAATATAAAAGCGGCTTTATTTTTTTTTTATCCCGCACTTACATATTCTTTTACGACCACTGTATTTTCACGTTTACCTTTGGAACAAATGTGGTTGCTACTTTTGCTCCGAGCGTTAAACCGTTTCTCTAAAAAAGGATAAGTCTATGAAAAAATAAATACAAATACTGAACTGTGATTTAGAGGTTTTGTGTGTGAGGTGGTGGGCACCCAAAAAAAAACAAAAAAACAACAACTTATAAATGACCGCCCCAAATGGTTAACGCCATGAAAACGCAGAGAAACTTCTGTCTCCCTGCTGCCTCTGTATTAACATCTTTATTTTTTACTTTTCTTAGTAAAACAACAACAACAAAGATGAAAAGAAATATTTATCGCACTGGCAACATAGCTTTCATGAAGAGATTGCTGCTTGCCTTTCTTCACAGACTGGAAAATTCACATATGAAGACTGCGGCTTGGCACCTGCTTTAAAACCTTCTTGATGAAGCAAAGGTTGTCTTCATTAAGAGCATTAATATTCATGCCGCATGGTAATTTTGACACAGAAAAGGTCTCTGTAACCTTTTCTTGTGTGAGAATTTTTTACTTCTCAAGGAAATTACAGTCCAGCAATGACTTAATTAATGCTGGATTTCCTCGGCAGGTTTTGAAGAGCTGTCAGTTTGGGCTTCTAGTAGCTGTCAAGCAGAGAGACTAGACTAGACTGAAGGGAAGAGAGACTGAACCTAGAGCGACTCCAATCCATGCACACAGAAAACAATACTCTTTAGCACTTACGTCTAAATTAAATACAAGGCTCTTTGCAGTTGGAGTAAAAAAAATAAAATAAATACCTCTAATGTTTATTATGCTTCATGATAATGAAATTTCCTATTTTTGAACAAAACTTTATCGGTAACAGTGTTTGTGAATTAGAAGATATCTATACTTTGAAATCTGGCCAATCCTACATTTAGGATAAAACAGAGTTTTGCATTTTTTAGTGGAGGTCCAGTGAAAAATATAAATAATATTGCCAATATTTTAACAAAAAAAATTGTGTATTTTCACACTGTATAAAAAAAACTGGTCTTTGCAAAGATACATTTGCTAAGTAAACCCAGGATCTGAAGATGACTAGGAGTTTTCAATAATGGCATTTTATTGAATCTGTATGTTAGTGGTGGAAAAAACTAATAGCTAGATTCACGTAGGACTTACGCCGACGTATCTCGAGATACGCCGCGTAAGTCAAAATGTGCGCCGTACCCACAGAACTAGATACGCCTGAAAATAGGCTTCTTCCGACCAACGTAACTTTCCGACGCCGGCGCATCGTGGGCGCTGTTACCATATTAAATATTTACGCTGGACGCATCTGGCGCTCCCATTGATTTTCTATTCAAATATGCAAATGAGGGAGATACGGAGATTCACGAACGTACATGCGCCCGACGCTGGCTACGCGCGGTGCGCGTAAGTTGTACGTCCGGCCTAAAGTTATCCCTCATAAAGCAGGGGTAACTCAGCAACAGACGTGCACACGTCAGCTGGAGAGCAGCTGCAGCAGCACCGTTACGGACGAGCTGAGCAACCACACTTGCAGGACATCCGTATGCCAACATGCCAGGGGCAGCCATGGTCATAGCACTACTACTGTGTCCACCGGCACGTAGGAGGGCACGGGAGAGGATATACCGAATGCGCATGAACGTCTTTGGCACGGGGGATTCGGAGGTGTTTCGCATCTTCAGATTCAGCCCTGCTGCCATCCTGTAATTAGCCACAGCCCTGCATGATGACATCACCAGCAAGACACAACGCTCACAAGCAGTGGAGCCACTGGTCAAGGTACTGTATCCTTGCCAGTGTATCTTTTCAGCGTACAAGTGGAGTAGTGGCTGGGATGTCACAATACACCATGAGCAGATGTGTGCACCAGGTTGTCCCCGCAATCCTCAGACGCATGTCCCACCACATAATCAAACCCACCCATGAGCACCTGCGGCAGAAGGCAATGCAGGATTTCCACGCACCGTGGGGGCCATTGATTGCACACATGTGGCACTACGGTCCCCCGTGCCACAGAGCACATATACCGCAATCGGAAGCAGTGGCATTCCATCAACGTACAGGTGATAGCCGATGCCCAATGCCTCATATGGCACGTCCGTGCCAAACACCCTGGGGCCAGCCACGACAGCTACATATACCGTCAAAGCAACATCTCCACAGAATTAAAACAGAATGTGTACGGGAACAGCTGGCTGGTTGGTGAGTGACATGGGAGTCAGGCATGACTGTCCGACCCCATGATGCAGACATCACGAGGGGCACATTCACGACTAACATCCTCCTGTCTTTTCCCTTCCAGGTGACTTGGCATATGCACTTGGGCCCCATCTCATGACTCCATACCTGAATCCCCAAACCAGAGGAGAGAGAAAATACAATACTGCACACATACGTACCCGTGCAGTGGTGGAACGCACATTTGCCCTCCTGAAGTCCCGTTTCCGATGCCTGGATACGTCCAGGGGGCCCTGTTGTATTCCCCAAACTTTGTGTGCCAGATCATCGGTGCATGTTGCGTGCTGCACAACTACGCCATGAGGAAGGGCCTGGAGATTGACATATGTGATGACCTGACCCCCCAACCACACAGTCCCCCCCTGTTCGAGCCTCACCCGTCTGCTGAGGGAACAGCAGTCAGGAGTTGCCTCGTGGAACGCATCATTGCACGTGAAACACACACATTCATCATGGCACAAGGAGAATGCACGCATGCACACCACTGTGGTCCCTAGCTCACACACACCAAATCCACCTCACATTGGATTAGCCCAAGTCCACCATGCAGGACTTGGGAGCAGCAACGCCGCGCCAAGGCCCCAATGGTGTCGCTGTCCATTCATACCTGTAACGGCTACCCGGGCTAGTGAGAGGGTCTCAGCCATTGGAGAAGTCCTTTTCCCTGGCAAGCTGCGATATGCAGGTACCGCCGGTATATCCCATCGAACGCCCTTTCAAGAAACGAGACGGGCTACGTTTGCAGAGTCAAGCAGGACTGACTTTTTAATGGTTCATTCTGAGATTTTATACAGTATTCAAGGAACATGAACAATCAAACTGTCCCCACCCACACATCACACCGTGGGGAAGCTTCAATCACCTTCTTTGAGCTAATTATAAACATTTCTTCATTACCAGAACTCAAACACAATGATCTCCTTGAATCAATCAGTCTCTAGACGTTCCGGCACCGAGATCTACTTAACATGACCTGGCCGGGCACATTCCTTTCTCAATAGAATTCAATTAACCTTTAGAACAATATACACTCACAGATCATCACGTTAGCATACACCTGGCAGGAGGCTGTTACTACACAAAGGAGAGTCCATTAGCTATGTAAAGGGAATATTAGCATTCAGCAGTGAAAAAGTCCCTTGTATAATTAACCCTTTGAGCTCAGAATACAATGTGGTAAATCCAATTGTAACGAGCCATGCAGTTCTTTGTAGACCTCACTATAGGAGTATTATAGGATGTCCCGGCAGAATAGTTCATACGTCCGTTACAATACCACATTCACACGGTCGTGAGGATAATTTCTCCCCGACGACCCAGGGTGACAGGCCTTACTGGCAGGTATGTCACCCCCACATTCACACACCAATCACACTGTAGCCTGCACTCCTCACCGTGTGCAGTAACTACAAAACAAAAAAAATGGGTTCATGCCATTGGCCGACATGGCATGCCCTTATAGGAGGACGGCACATCCTTCTGTGCACGTCACCAAAAAAAAAAAAAAACTCAGATTCTGAGCAAATAAAAAAAAAAGCTCTTACTCTGATCATAAACAATGAGCACTCATCTGCTCTGTCGTGGGCCAAGGCTGGTGCCACGGCTCCGGCTCCTCAGTTGTCTGGAGGGAGCCTGGGGTGTGGGGGAGGAGCATCATCCCCTGCTCTGTCACTCCTGGCAAGTGGCCACCCAGACGCAGCGTGGGGAGCACTGGCTTCCTGAATTCCATGCTTGCCTCTCTGCGCAACGTCGGCGTAGCGTATATTCGATACGCTATGCCCGCCTAACGATGCGCCGAGGTACGTGAATCTAGCTCTAAACCTACAAATGGTCAAAAGAATAAAAACAAAATTGGCAGCAGAACAGAGTACCAAATTGGTTTAGCAGTGGTGACTACATAATCAGCCATTCACTGAAATGGACCCAGCACAACATATACACTATATTACCAAAAGTAATGTGATGCCTGCCTTTACACGCACATGAACTTTAATTGCAGCCCAGTCTTACGTCTCGTACACACGATCCACCTTGATGGCCATAATTGTCTGATGGACGTGTTGTGTCGGATAATCCGACCATGTGTATACAATTGTCGGCTGAATTGACGACAACAAAAGTTGACTGTTCATACTCACCAATTGTTGGGCCACAAATCTGTTACGTCGGTTTATCCGATCGTGTGTACGCAAGTCTGTTCAACTAAAATCCAAAGTACAAACACGCATGCTCAGAACCAATGGTAAACATCAGACAACAATAGCAGAAGATGTCCAAAGGGTGGGGGTAAAGAGCTGAAAAAACACGTAATTTGGTAAATGTTGGCTGAAAATGTTGGGCCGTATGTATGCAGAACAAGTTCACAGCCAACGCCCTTTGGACCAAAATCCACGGAAAAGTCAGCTGGAAGTGCGATCGCGTGTACGAGGCTTCTGTCTGTAGGGTTCAATATTGAGTTAGCCCTCCATTTGCAGCTATAACAGCTTCAACGTTTCTGGGAAGGCTGACCACAAGGTTTAGGAGTGTGTCTATGGGAATGTTTGGCCATTCTTCCAGAAGTGCATTTGTGAGGTCAGGTACAGATGTTGGACGAGAAGGCCTGGCTTGCAGTCTCCTTACTAATTCATTCCAAAGGTGTTCCATCGGGTTGAGGTCAGGACTAGTCAAGTTCCTCCACCTCAAACTCACTCATCCATTTTTTTAAGGACCTTGCTTTGTGCACTGGTGCGCAGTCATGTTGGAAAAGGAAGGGGCCATGAATAAAGTTGGGAGCATTAAATACAGTATCCAAAATGTCGTGGTATGCTGAAGCCTGAAGAACTCCCTTCACTTAAACAAAGGGGCCAAGCCCAAACCCTGAAAACAACCCCACACCAAATAATTTGGACCAGTGCATAAAGCAAAGTCCATAAAGACATGAATGAACGAGTTTAGGGTTGAGGAACTTGACTGGCCTGCACAGAGTCCCAAGCTCAACAAGATAGAACACCTTTGGGATGAATTAGAGCGGAGACTGAGTCAGGTCTTCTTGTCCACATCAGGCACTGACTAACAAATGCGCTACTGGAAAAATGGTCAAACACTCCCATAGACACACTCCTAAACCTTGTGAACAGTCTTCCCAGAAGAGTTGAAGCTATTATAGCTGCAAAGGGTGGGGCAACTCAATATTGAACCCTATGGACCAAGACTGTCTCATAATGTCATTAAAGTTCATGTGCGTGTAAAGGCAGGCGTCCCAATACTATTGGTAATATAGTGTTAAGTGCATGCATGCTACATAACCTATAAGTGTACACTTACAAGTATGTATTACTACTAACAGAGATTACAATACTTCCCCTGAAATACCATAATTTGCTTTTCTCTTCAGAAGGAGGATGCCATCTTTGTTTAGGTATAATCTATGGTCAGAATTTCCTTCCTAGAATGATACTGGCTCAGAGATGACACAGTCATGTAAATTCTTGTTTACAAATGTCTGACACGAGATTAGCCCACGGTTTTTAAATTACTACAAAATTACCTTTACTGGCACTATTCCCCTACTAAAGCCAACAAGGAGGTACTATTCCTCCCACTGAGACCAATAATGGGGCACTATTCCCCACTGACACCAGCAATGTGGCGCTATGCCTCCCATAGATGCCAATTATGGAGCACTTTTTTGTACCCTGAAACCAACAATGTGTCACTATTCCTTCCTCTTATACCAATGATGGGTCATTGTTTACTCCCAGGGCATTTGTTGCTCACACTTTTCACAATCCAGCCCCCTCAAAGTCTGAAGGACAGTAAACTGGCCCTTTGTTTGGAAAGTTTGAAGACTGAGAGCATCACACAGGTCTCTTTTTTTTTGTACTAACTTTATTTGAAGTGTATAAATTGCGACACTTAGGCCCCATACACACAAGAGGATTTATCTGCGGATTTTGATGCGATGGAGTGTACTCACCAACGAATCGAAATCCGCGCCGAAATCCTCTGGTGATGACGTGTCGCGCCGTCGCCGCGATTATGACGCGGCGACATGCGCGACGCTGTCATATAAGGAATTCCACGCATGCGTCGAATCATTACGACGCATGCAGGGGATCCCTTCGGACGGATGGATCCGGTGAGTCTGTACAGACCAGCGGATCCATCCGTTGGGATGGATTCCAGCGGATAGATTTGATAGCATGTCATCAAATATTTATCCGCTGGAAATCCATCCCAGGGGATAAATATCCGCGGAAACAGATCCGCTGGAGTGTACACACCATAGGATCTATCCGCTGAAACCCATTCGCTGGGATTTTTCAGCGGATGGATTCTATCGTGTGTATAGGGCCTTACTGTACAGCAGCCCAATTTGGTTTTATAGCAGATCACTGCAGCGCAACTCCCAGCTGAATTTTAGTGTGAATAGGACACATAGAAAGCAATTGTTTTTGGTGTGCTCTAGTGGAGGCCGGCGTTTTACAGTGTGGTAAAATGCCAATCACCACACTACTGTGAATTGGGCCTCAGATTCACTGTGCACACAACAAATAGCTATTTCTCCAGAGCAGAAACAGGTAGGAATCTAAAACAAAGACTATTAAAATCCCTGCAATATACATAGATTACCCAGAGAGATTGTTGTTTTCTTAGCAAAAATGTAGTTACTGTTTATGTTATGAAAGTAGATAACAAGAAAAATAAGAGATGTGGAGATTGGGTTACGGTAAAAGCATTGCAATCAATAGTCTCAAATAAGTAAAGGGTCTGCTATGAAATAAATGAGTTTTGGTGATGGCTACATAGTGAACGTTACCCCTGGGAATAATTGGGTTCTCCTGTCCCATGGCAGTGCAGGATTCCCCAAACCCCAAATTAGAAGGACAAATATTAGTAGTATGTCCTATGAGAGTGACCTCTAAAATTAGATGCTGATGAACAGAGAACAGCTGGATACATTTCTGACCCTTTCAGAGCAGTTATGCCGCATACACACGACTGTTTTTCATGACATGAAAAATGGCAATTTTTAAAATGGTAATTAAAAACGATTGTGTGTAGGCTCCAGAGCAGGGCTTTAACAACGTGAAAAAAAGTGCATGCTCTGAAGCAAGTGATGAGACGAGAGCAATCGTTCTGGAAAAACTAGCATTTATAATGCACATTTGTCACGCTGTAACAGACTGAAAAGCGCAAATCGGCTCTCACCAAACTTTTACTACTACAAAATCAGCAAAAGCAGCCCAAAGGGTGGCACCATCTGAATGGAACTTCCCCTTTTTAGTGCCGTTGTACGTGTTGTACGTCACCACACTTTGGGCAAGCATTTTTTTTTTCACGATCGTGTGTATGCAAGGCATGCTTGACAAGAATCACGTTGAAAAAAATATTTGTTTTTTCTAGGAGATTAAAAATGGTCGTGTGTAAGTGGCTTAAGAGTTTTTAATTGCTCCTAAATATGACCTCTATCCCTTTGTGATCAGTCAAAAATATGTGAATCCCTGGCAAAGATCCCTCTTCCAAGGTGCAGATGGAAGCTTCTACCCAGTTCCTCTGCCACCCTCCTAAGGCAAGAGGATCTCTTTTCAGCCCGACTGACTATCTTCCAGACATGCACTTCAGCAAGTGAATTAGTATCTACGGCCTTCAGTTGGCTTATGTTGAGGCCATGCCCTGATATCAGTTCTTCAAACAGACCACCTGTCAGGTTGAAGCCCTGGCAAGGGAGAGTTCTGGAAGGGTGCTTCGGAACATTTACATAAATCCCAAGACTATACCTCTGAACAACACCCTCCAGGGTTTCGCTGAGTCAGATAAATATTTATGACCTAGTGGTTATTCCTTCCCACGATGATTGCTGGAGTCTCCAGTTGAAACAATCAACCACCACCAGGCTTAGGAAAGAAGCTTACAGAAACCAGAAAAGGTAAAGAAGAGCCCAGGCTGGTTAAATTGCAGTCACAACACTTACTAAATTTAGACACACTGCATAGGGCAGGGTCACTAGAGTTGAAATAACCACCAACACCCAGTACACTGCAGTGTTAATATAAATAGAAAGGCAATGAGATGGTTTATCTGGCATGTTGGGTGCCCTTACACAGGTGTGGACTTGAGCTAGCATCAGACACTAGACTGACTAGAGGGTGGCATTATTATTTCTTTAATCCTCGTACCGTTAGCATTAGTAAATGGATAAAAAATACGTATGTGTAGCGCTAAAATTAATAAATGAATATCAAAATACCAAAAAATGTGTATAGTAAAAAATAAAACACATATAACATTAATAAATGTTAGACACAAATTGTGAAACATGTGAGATTCCTCTGTAGCGAGGGGTGACAACAGTGCCAACTGGCACGTGAACTGATGCACCTAAGGTGGTATCAAACATAAAAACAAAGTCCAACAAAAACTCCTAAGTGTGATGATCCGAGGTATGTAGCAAAGTTCATCAACATCTACAAGTCATTCAAGTGAAAAGGTGAATAAATAGAAAAAGCGTGACTCCTTTAACGTGACAATCCCATCACCGGAAAAAGTGCAGGCTTACCGGAACTTGTTGACCACTGGTGGCATATGCCAAAAGAGGTCAGTCAAGGCTTTATATGACGGTTGTCAAACAGCAATCCTTGGCAGGAAGCGTAGGTCCAACTGGTGGGTAGGTCCTTATATGGAATAGGTCCCCAGGAGTAAGCCGGAAGCTATACTGATGTTGGTATCCCAAAACCAATTGGCTCAGTGTGTTAGTGGTGCATAGAGAAAAATAAAGAGAAGTGGCCACATAGCGTAACTCCGTATAAAAGAAAAAATACGTGTTTATTCACAGCTAACAAACTTACATTTGGCTGGAAGTAAAAGAGCTCTTGCATGTAAATGGGGCGACAGTGGAGTCCTCCACTGTCGCCCCATTTACATGCAAGAGCTCTTTTACTTCCAGCCAAATGTAAGTTTGTTAGCTGTGAATAAACACGTATTTTTTCTTTTATACGGAGTTACGCTATGTGGCCACTTCTCTTTATTTTTCTCTATGCACCACTAACACACTGAGCCAATTGGTTTTGGGATACCAACATCAGTATAGCTTCCGGCTTACTCCTGGGGACCTATTCCATATAAGGACCTACCCACCAGTTGGACCTACGCTTCCTGCCAAGGATTGCTGTTTGACAACCGTCATATAAAGCCTTGACTGACCTCTTTTGGCATATGCCACCAGTGGTCAACAAGTTCCGGTAAGCCTGCACTTTTTCTCGGTGATGGGATTGTCACGTTAAAGGAGTCACGCTTTTTCTATTTATTCACCTTTTCACTTGAATGACTTGTAGATGTTGATGAACTTTGCTACATACCTCGGATCATCACACTTAGGAGTTTTTGTTGGACTTTGTTTTTATGTTTGATACCACCTTAGGTGCATCAGTTCACGTGCCAGTTGGCACTGTTGTCACCCCTCGCTACAGAGGAATCTCACATGTTTCACAATTTGTGTCTAACATTTATTAATGTTATATGTGTTTTATTTTTTACTATACACATTTTTTGGTATTTTGATATTCATTTATTAATTTTAGCGCTACACATACGTATTTTTTTGGTTGTTTTGCTTTTTTGAATAAGCCGTGTCAGCAGCTACCATTTACGCACACCTGGCAGCGCAGGGTATCCACTCTCATTAGTAAATGGATAGGAAATGATATCATATCTACCTGTTAAACTTTTTGTTTCACATTTACTTCCTGGTTTCTTGCCTAAGCAAATGATTTCATACATCCGAGGAGTCTTCAGGAGGAGAGGGGGGGAGGAGGGGTTTTCTCAGCTATGCACACTCTCCTGCATGCATGCTTGAACTAAGGGCACATGGATTCCAGGAAGTAAATGCTACATACATAATTTGCCCTTACTCAAGATGGCTATTGCCAGAAATGCTAGAGGGTTGTTTTTCAAAGTGATTTCTTAACAAAATAAGGCATATAGATATGGATGGATGGATGGGGGAGTTTGCTTTGAATACTAACACATTTATTACATAATGTTTTTGGTTTGTGGTGCTCAGGTGTAGTGAAGATCTGCTTTCAATTAAACCTCTGCTTGTTTTGGAGAGCTGTTGTACACTATAATCAGCTAATATACTGTAAGTGAATTGGGTAGGAAATTATCCCTTTGGCACATTATGAATCTCTCACTGTTGTAGGAATTAAAATCCAATTTAAAAGGTGATTTATTTATTAAAGGTAGTTATATGTAAATTGCTGCCATTTGTGTGGTGATTTACTTACTGTACATTCATATTTCTGTCTCAGTGACACTGGTAACCAGGACAAAGAGAGGATGAATCTCCCCAGCACAGATAGCAATATAACCCTGATGGCGCGCACACACGATCGGAATTTCTGATGGCCTAAAATTCGATGGAATTTTTTGTCGGAATTCCGTTCAAGCTGTCTTGCATACACACTGTCAGACCAAATTCCGACCGTCCAAAATGCAGTGACGTAAAACACTACGACGAGCCAAGAAAAATGAAGTTCAATGCTTCTGAGCATGTGTCGACTTGATTCTGAGCATGCATGGGTTTTTTATCTGTCGGAGTTGTACACAGACGATTGGAATTTCCTATCGTTTTTGTTTCCATCGTAAAAAAAATAAAACATGTTCTATTTCTAAAAACAGACGGAAAAAAGTCAGATGGGGCCCACACACGATCTGAATTTCTGATGAAAAAAGTCCATCTGACTTTTTTCACCGGAAATTCCGATCGTGTGTACGCGGCATTACAGAGTTTCCAGCCCTCTCCTACTCTATACAAAACATAGAAAAAAGTTTAGGCTTTGCATACATTTATGTAGTTGACACAATTTGTCCATATTATCCTACAACTTGATCTCCATAGTTACATAGTTAGTCAGGTTGAAAAAAGACACAAGTCCATCCAGTTCAACCACAAAAAATAAAAAAACAAAATAAAAAACACAGTACAATCCTATACACCCAACTCCATACCCACAGTTGATCCAGAGGAAGGCAAAAAACCCCAGCAGAGCATGATCCAATTTGCTACAGCAGGGGAAAAAATTCCTTCCTGATCCCCCGAGAGGCAATCGGATTTACCCTGGATCAACTTTACTTACAAATCTTAGTACTCAGTTATATTTTGTACAATCCTATACACCCAACTCCATACCCACAGTTGATCCAGAGGAAGGCAAAAAACCCCAGCAGAGCATGATCCAATTTGCTACAGCAGGGGAAAAAATTCCTTCCTGATCCCCCGAGAGGCAATCGGATTTACCCTGGATCAACTTTACTTACAAATCTTAGTACTCAGTTATATTCTGTACATTTAGTAAAAATCCAGGCCTTTCTTAAAGCAATCTACTGAGCTGGCCAGAACCACCTCTGGAGGGAGTCTGTTCCACATTTTCACAGCTCTTACTGTGAAAAAACCTTTCCGTATTTGGAGGTGAAATCTCTTTTCCTCTAGACGTAAAGAGTGCCCCCTTGTCCTTAGTGTTGACCGTAAAGTGAATAACTCAACACCAAGTTCACTGTATGGACCTCTTATATATTTGTACATGTTGATCATATCCCCCCTTATTCTCCTCTTCTCAAGAGTGAATACATTTAGTTCTTCTAATCTTTCCTCATAGCTGCAGTCCTCCATTCCTCTTATCAGTTTGGTTGCCCTTCTCTGCACTTTCTCCAGTTCTCCGATATCCTTTTTGAGAACTGGTGCCCAAAACTGAACTGCATATTCCAGATGAGGTCTTACTAATGATTTGTACAGGGGCAAAATTATATCTCTGTCTCTGGAGTCCATACCTCTCTTAATACAAGAAAGGACTTTGCTCGCTTTGGAAACCGCAGCTTGGCATTGCATGCCATTATTGAGCTTATGATCAACTAAAACCCCCAGATCCTTCTCCACTACAGATCCCCCCAGTTGTACTCCCCCTAGTATGTATGATGCATGCATATTCTTAGCCCCCAAGTGCATAACTTTACATTTATCTACATTAAACCCCATCTGCCACTTAGTCGCCCAATTAGACAGAGCATTGAGGTCGGCTTGTAAATTGGAGACATCCTGCAAGGACGTTATTCCACTGCATAGCTTGGTGTCATCTGCAAAGACAGAAATGTTACTTTTGATCTCAGACTCAATATCATTTATAAAGATATTGAAAAGTAAGGGTCCCAGCACTGAACCTTGGGGTACACCACTGATAACCTTGGACCATTCAGAGTAAGAATCATTAATCACGACTCTCTGAATTCTGTCTTTCAGCCAGTTTTCTATCCATTTACAAACTGATATATCCAATCCTGTAGACCTTACCTTACACATGAGCCGTGTGTGTGGAATTGTATCGAACGCTTTTGCAAAATCCAAATATATCACGTCCACAGCCACGCCTCTGTCCAAGGTTTTACTTACCTCTTCATAAAAGGAAATCAGGTTTGTCTGACAACTTCTGTCTTTCATGAATCTATGTTGTCTGCTGCTTAAATAGTTTTTTTCCAGCAAGAACTCATCCATGTGGTCTTTTATTAAACGTTCCAGTATCTTCCCAACTATAGAAGTTAAACTAACAGGTCTATAGTTACTTGGTAAAGACTTTGTTCCCTTTTTAAATATGGGCACCACATTGGCCCTGCGCCAATCCAGTGGTACTATTCCTGTCTTTAATGAGTCCCTAAATATTAGATACAGTGTCTTTGAAATGACAGAGCTCAACTCACCTAGGATCCGTGGATGGATGCCATCAGGTCCAGGTGCTTTATCCACCTTTATTCTGTCTAAATATTTCTGGACCATATCACTTTTGAGCCATTGTGGATTTGGGGCTGTGTCACTCCCACCCCCATTTTGGACATGAGCTCCCCCATGCTCCATTGTATACACAGAGCTGAAGAAAGCATTTAATAAATTTGCCTTCTCTTTGTCCCCAGTCACCCACTCTAGATTATTTTGTAAGGGGCCTACATGCTCAGACTTCACCTTTTTACTATTAATATATTTCAAGAATTGTTTGGGGTTTGTCCTACTATCTTTTGCAATCTGTAGTTCGTTTTGAATTTTTGCATCCTTGATTTCCTTTTTACATATCCTGTTATATTCTTTGTAACATTTAAATACTAGTGTTCCTTCATTTTTATATTTTTTAAAAGCTACTTTCTAATTGTTTATAGCTTTTTTAACTTTGACCGTGAGCCACATAGGTTTCATTTTTAGCCTTTTAAACTTATTGCCCATGGGAACATACTTTGCAGTGAGGTTCCACACAGTCTTTTTGAAGAATTCCCATTTCTGTTCTGTGTTCATCTGTGCCAATAGTCCCTCCCAGTCCAAGTCCTGGAGAGCAGCCCTCATCCTTGGAAAATTTGCTCTCTTAAAATGTAGTGTTTTAATATTTCCTGTATGTATTTCTTGCTTATAGTTAACATTAAATGAAATCATGTTATGATCACTGCTACCCAGGTGTTCCTTTATCTGAACATTAGTAATAAGCTCTGCATGGTTTGAGATTATCAGGTCCAACAGGGCATCATTCCTAGTTGGGGCCTCAATAAACTGCACCATAAAATTGTCCTGCAATAGGTTTTTAAATTTTTGTCCTTTAACTGTCCCAGAAGTGCCATTAATCCAGTCAATTTCTGGGTAGTTAAAATCCCCCATTATTATCACCATCCCAGCCCTTGCAGCCCTTTCCATCTGTGCAAGGAGCTGAGTCTCCACCTCCTCATTAACATTGGATGGTTTATAACAAACTCCAATGATTAATTTTGAACTACGCACATCTGTATGCAGTTCCACCCATAATGCTTCAGCCTCATCACACTCTCCATCAACCAGGTTCTCTTTCATGCTTGCTTTGAGGTCACTTCTCACATAGAGACAGACCCCTCCACCTTTCCTTTTTACCCTGTCTTTCCGAAAGAGAGCATAGCCAGGAATATTAATAGCCCAGTCATGTGAGAATTGAAGCCAAGTTTCAGCAATACCGATTACATCATAGCTCTCCTCATGCACCAGAGCTTCCAGCTCACCTGTTTTGCTTGGCAGACTTCTGGCATTGGTGAACAAACACTTAAATGTATTGTTACATTTTTCTCTGGTGTTTTTCATATAATTTATAGTAGTACAAATGGCACTATTATATCCAATGGCTGTTTGCAACATGGGAACTTTCTTGTCACCTGCCATAACCCTCCCCCCATCTATCCCCATTCCACTCTCCATTAATGTCTGACCACTAACTGACCTGTCTGCTCGATGTAATTCTAATTTACCCTCCCCCTCAATCCTAGTTTAAATACTCCTCCAGCATTCCCATAAACCTCTCCCCCAGCACAGCAGACCCCCTTCCATTAAAGTGCAAACCGTCTTTAGCATATAGGTTGCACCCCAATGAAAAGTCAGCCCAGTGCTCTAGAAACCCAAATCCCTCCTTCCTACACCAGGTCTTTAGCCATGCATTCAGCTCTCTAATCTCCCCCTGCCTTTCCTGTGTTGCGCATGGCACAGGCAATATTTCAGAGAATATCACCTTGGAGGTCCTTCCCTTCATCTTGCAGCCTAGTTCTTTAAATTGATTCTTAAGGAGCCTCCACCTTCCATGTATACTGTCATTGGTTCCAACGTGGACGAAGACAGCTGGGTCATGCCCAGCCCCTCCCAGTAATTTATCCACCCGGTCCACCACATGTCGAACCCTGGCACCAGGGAGACAGCAAACCATTCGGTTGAAGCGATCCTGGCGACAAATTATTCTATCAGTCCTTCTGATTATAGAATCCCCTATTACCAGCAACTGTCTAGGCCTACCTGCACTCCCCTCCCCACCTCTACTAGATGGGTTGCTCTCCCGGCTGTTAGGGGTAGCAGTAACATCTAGGGCTGCCACCTCTGTGTTTGCCACCTCTATTGGTAGATCAAGCTGCTAAGCAAAGGGATTACTTTTCACGGTGCTTCAGGGGGGTGGTGGATCTCTGCTACTGGCTAGATAAGTAAGCCTAACTTATATATTAATAATTGCCCGCTATGAGAAAATACAGATTCGATAATTAACGTATTTAACATAATATTTAACTTATTTTCCTTTTATTAAAATTGTTGATTGTTACATTTTGCTCAGCAGCCTGAAAAAAATAAAATAAAAAATAAAATACTGAGCAAGATGTTTTATTTGCTTACATTTTCCAGACTACAAAGACACCACTAATTGACTTTTGTCTAGTATTGACCTTTGTCAGAATACAGAACATACCTAATAAACAATTTCCAGCATCTGCGTTTCTTAAGAAGGCTGCTATAAAATACATTCAGATGTGCACTGACAAAGAATCAGTCAGGAATAGACATTTGGAGATCTCGGAATTTCTCCTGTAAAGATGTTATAATTGTGCAACCTTACCTCTCAGGGATAGCTGTGTATTCTGTTTATTTGTATTCTCTTCCTGTAACCTTTTTTCCTCACATAGTTTTCTGGCATACTTCGCACTCGGTGGACCACAATGGTAACTTGGCATGACATGTTAGGCAGTGCCCCAGCTTTAATATAAGTGAATGGTGATCAGCGCAACTTTCTAAACCTCACTTAAATACTCAAGATGAATGTGATAACTAAGATAAATAATGTCCACAATTTCCAAAATAAATAAAAAATGATTCTTCTGAACAGTGTGAAAACAATCTTCAAAATGTGACACGCTTATTCTGAAAAGTGTATTAAAGATTCTTCTGTGCTCAATCTTCGTGATTATCTCAATAACTTAATGCTCTCAGAGCGCTTACCTCAAAGAGGGGTAAAATCAGCCTTCTCGACCTCCCAAAGCAAGGGCAAATATGCAACTCTCGATCTCCAAGGAAACTCTGGTTCACAATAATGTAAGACCCGGTTGAAGATTTCCAATGGTGGCGGTGACCTTCCAAATGTGTGTTGGTCTACAGATTTCAAATTTCCTATAAAGATAAAGAAAAAGCCTCCCATAGTGTAAAATTGTATAAACAAAAAGATTGATCGAAAGGCCAAATGGACTCTTACATTTAAAAGCAGTTAAAAAGGCGAGTAAAGTGCAAAAAATGATATAAAGTAATATATTAATGGGGGCGCTCAAAAAATTAATAATAAAAAAATTATTTGATTACTAATATAAACACCAGCCTGCCCACACCATCTGAATTGCTAAAAAAAATAGTGTGTGAACCTATAAGAAAAAAATAGAACAGATAAATTAGTTTTAAATGCTAAAGTGCACTAGTAAAATGTAAACCACGGGTATTGTTGTGAAACAAATATGAACACCACTGTTTAAACCCGATTAATATATTGGGCCAGATTCACATAGAGATACGATGGTGTATCTCCTGATACACCGCCGTATCTTTGAGTTGTGCCGGTCATATCTATGCGACTGATTCATAGAATCAGTTACGCATAGATATCCCTAAGATCCGACAGGTGTAACTGTGTTACACCGTCGGATCTTAGGCTGCAATTCCAGGCCGGACGCTAGGTGGCGCTTCCCTATCTTTTACGTGACAATTATGCTAATGAGCAGTTACGCCGATTCCGAAACGAACGACCGGCGCTTTTTTTTACGTCGTTTGCGTTCGGCTTTTTCCGGCGTATAGTTACCCCTGGGTCTATGAGGCGCAGCCAATGTTAAGTATGGCCGTCGTTCCCGCGTCAAATTTTGAAATTTTACGTCGTTTGCGTAAGTCGATTCACAAAAGCGCTGGACGCAAGTTACGCTCACGCCGAAACCAATGACGTCCTAGCGACGTCATTGGGAGCAATGCACGCCGGGAAAATTCGCGGACGGCGCATGCGCAGTTAAATCGGTGCGGGAACGCGCCTGATTTAAATAGTACACTCCCCCTAGCCGCGGAATTTGAATTCCGCCAGGGGATTTATGATACGCCGCCGCAAGTTTTGAGGTAAGTGCTTTGTGAATTACCCACTTGCCTCAAAAACTTGCGGCGGCGGATCTTAAATCACATAGGTTACGCAGATCTAAAGATCCGCTAATCTATGTGAATCTGGCCCATTGACTCTAAACCCAACTGAATGGGACCAGAACCAATGCAATTGCCAAAACAAAACAGAACTGAACCAGTCCTAATAAAGTCCTTGAAAGGAAATTTGTGCAAGAACACAATAGTGACAATCTTGATAGTGGTTTTCTTGAAAAACATCCATTGAAGGAACCAATCCAAAACTTAAAGTGACTTGCTACATTCACCTTCACCACAGTTGCAAACAATAAACGGCACCCAAAAGGGCTCAAGGTAAGGATGGCAGCTTACCAGAGCACATTGACCCTTTTAATTAAAAAAGAGGTCTAATGTGCTTGTTGTTATAATGGATGATGGCAGATAGAGGGATTTGATGCAGACGAGATCAGAGCTTTTTACACACTGGTAGGCTCAAATCAGGATATGCAAATAACAAGATAGACCGAACATAGTGTAATCCCATTTAATAAAAAAGTTTAAAATACAAATAACATGCCAAGTGGCCGCTTACATTTGTAGGTGCCTTGAACCCGGCACTGAGGCTGCATAGTAGTTACTATGGCTGTGTCTCCCGTTATGGAGATGCCTGACGTGCATTCCACCTGTGACGGCGGTGAACCAGGGGGACCGGAAGTGACGTAATCACGTGACCTAGTTGCGCCTCGACAGCTGTTTCGTTATGCACGTCATCAGGAAGCGTAAAGTGCAAACCAATCGTAGTAAACAACGTTGTAGACGCATCTTAAATCACTTCTGGTACGTTCGGTATGTCCGGCCACGCCCTACACATTGCGTCACAACACGTGACTTCATCAGGGAACTTGAGCAGGGCTGCCTGAAACTAGGCTCAGTCCTTGCAGACATAAAATGGCCTTTACCCCTAGGTCTTGTCAGTTTGGGTAGTCTCTTATCTCACTTTCTTTCTGGAGCTCTACTCTGAATACTGGCACCAAGTTTGAGAGGTACCTCACCGCCTTATAGTGATTGCATTGTGGCTTTTATACACTGTAATCATCCATAGGCCCTTACACTAAGAGACACCTGTAAATGATCCTCCGTCAGTGTAGCCTTCAGGCTGTCTTAAGTTGAGAACACATGCTGAGTTTTTTCCTTCAACCAGTGTGTTGAATGAATAAAAAAAATCACAGATCTCTGCAGCAATACAAGCAATGTTGATGCAGGGATATCTCCCACTGCGTCTTCTGACAGCTGGAGCTCCCCCACCAGCCAGAATACACAGATTAGCACTGCAGCCCTTGGCTGCAGGTGCTGATCAACTGCTGGGTTTCCAGTATGACTGTTCGACAGTAACCAGTCATTAGACCAACTTCTGTTGAACAAGCACAACCCAAAATTCAGCCTATTCCTGTTTTAACGACCAATGTTTGGTTCATGTATACTCTGCTTTACACTGTAACTTTCAGTCTAATGTCTGACTCTTATAACCATCATTTATTTCAATTTCCACTTACAGAAACATTTACAAGCACTGCTACTACATGGAATACACCGCCAGTACATACTTTGGAACTTCAATATGGAACAAACGCCAAAACTACCAGCTAAAGCCAAAAGCTGGGCTTATCAAATAGAAGATCCAGCCAGATTCCTGCAGCTTTTTGAATGAGGGCCAGTTCACACCAGACGCAGGTTCGTAGTGCATTTTTTCTAGTCTAAAAGTGCATGCACAGTATTTTCCATGTATTTCTATGGCTCTAGTTAGCTCTAGTTCACACCATACAGTCAGTTTCCGGTGCAGAAACTGACTGCATGGTGTGATCTAGAGCCAACTAGAGCCATTGGAATACATGGAAAACACTGTGCATGCATTCTGTGCAGAAAAAAAGCACACGGAACTGCGTCTGGTGTGAACTGGCCCTAAGGAAGGAAAGTGGAAAGTGTATGTTCCTGACTTCCAAGCCATGGAGGACCTTACTATGACAGAAAGAAAAATCAGTTGTTAATGCTAGTTTTTGATGGCTTATGCCCTGTACACACGATCGGTTCGTCTGATAAAAACGGTCCGATGGACCGTTTTCATCGGACAAACCGATCATGTGTGGGCCCCATCGTTTTTTTCCCCATCAGTGAAAAAACTTTGAACCTGTTTTAAAATTATCTGATGCCTAAAAAAACTATAGAAAAAAATGATCGTCTGTGGGGAAATCCATAGGTCAAAAATCCACGCATGCTCAGAATCAAGTCGACGCATTCTCGGAAGCATTGAACGTCATTTTTCTCTGCACGTCATTGTGTTTTACGTCACCGCGTTGGACAGATATCTGATGAATAAATCCATCGGTCCGTTATCATCGTGTGTACGTGGCATTAGAAAACAAAACCAGCTTCAGATACTTTTAAGAATAAAACCAGCGATTTGTTTATTCCTATAGGCAATGGAATTCTGTTGAATTTATAGCTAAATTGATAAATCCAGACATCAACTACATTTAGGTAAATATTAGCAATACATGTTTTGGGGTAATATATACCATCTTCTGTAAGGAGCTGTCACTATTCTAGGTCTGGGACTGTTGGCAGTGTTTAGTCTCAAGTACTCTTCTAGCTGTCCAGATTATGTCCACCACCTTTCAAACTGAATAAAAAAAATGTACTTTGCTTTACTGAACAGTTAATTGTAAACCAACCAGAGTTTATTTTGTATGTCCAAATTTTCTATTAAACATAATTATTTTATTTTTTTAACAATATTTTATTTTTCACATTTGTAAAGAAGGAAAATAATACAAAACATTCCCTATAGAAACTATCAGAGTGAGCTACAAAGAGACAGCAACATGGTTCTACAAAATGAATGGACACAGTCTAATATCCATAAAAACTCTCAATTGGGAATTTTAGCAGTTCCTTTGGGGGTTTTTCTTATCTGCATGTAGTTAAGCTCTAAAAGAAAAGTTCACCTTTTGTAACATGTTACACCCATATTTAGGGTGTAACATGTAGCATGTTACAAAAGGAAAGTCCTCTGCATCTCCCAAAGTTCTTCTCCCTCTCCGCTTGCCCAGCCATGTCACTGATTGACAGGGCTCTGTGCATGGAAAACTACAAGGTCTGGCAGTCTTTGCGGCTGCCAGCTTGTAGTTTTCAATTAACTACCATGGTGCTGCTCCCTGTCGGATTGTACATGCTTCCTGACATATAGTATATTTGCTTATCCATAGAGGATTGGCATACCACATGGCACCAGTGATCTGCTGATCGCTGGTGCAATGCTTTCCAGGCTCCAAAAAAACATAATAGAACAAAATACACATTTGTTATCTGCAAAAATGTTTACTTATCCTTGATAACTTTGCTTGATAACTTTGCTTGCCATGTACATATCTTCTATGTAATGGCATCAAAATATACAGTAATTCATATTTGGTTATTATTATTAATACAACAATAATATATACAAGAAATGTTAGCTAATTCAATCTATTATGTAAAGTGACATTTGTGATAACTAATTATCAGCCTGCACCTCATGTCATATAACAGATACTCAAAGCTCAGTCAGGGCAGCACTGCAAATATTATACCAGCAATAAGATGACATCCAAGTGGCAGAGGCTAGGGACTATAAATAACAATGCAGATACTGATAGACATCTTAATAGCATCCCTAGTATAGTTCTGCATATAGCTGACAACTACAACTAATTGCTTTCTTAATGAACATTACTACAACCAATGAGCATTTTATTGTGCATCACTACTGTTGTAACTTTTATGACAAATGATAAAGATCTTTTCTTATACCAACAGACATCCTCACTACTACTGAGTATATTCTGGCCATTTCTCCTGCTACTGGTTATCTTAACTGACACTGTGACATGATTCACAATTGAATACCAAAATTATTCAGAAAATATGCCAAGTGTAAGCGGGAGAATAAAACTTTAACTGACAGAATTATTGGTTAATAATGTTAGTTACACAGTTGATCATAATGCATTGAAAGCAGAACTAAACCCACCAATTTAACAGTTACATTTAAGGCATGTCTCTGATGAAAATAACTGTTATGCCGCGTACACACGATCGGACATTCCGACAAACGGCTCAAGGAATACTTGATCACATATTTAGCACAATGTCAACTGCAGTTCAAACAGAGGCTGAGATGGCACTTTACTTTGTTGAAAAGTATAGGAGAATTTTGTTCTGCTTTACGACTAGTTTGACTTTTTGCAGCAATTTATTAGAGTTAATCTGTCATTACTATAAAAATAAATACCTTCACATGCTTGTATATTCTTTTGGGAGTCTTGAAAAATCGCAGACAGTTAATGATATGACCATCCTCCCTTATTATCCTTTGCCCCTTTACTGGTCCAGCCATGTAATGGGTGTCCTCTAAGACATTGCTCCTCCTAAGATAATCATGGGAGGAAAGCTCAAAGAGAAAACTTTTTTTTACTTGCACATAGAGGTGCCTGTATTTCATTTATATTTCAATTTTAGATCATATAGACTGTTTTACTTTAAATCCTAGAGTAAATATAACTAATGTTATTGGGTATAGTGTTGTCTTTTTAGGTGAACATAGTGAGTTTCATTTTTGGAATTCATTGATAGTAGTATATGTTTTTCTAAACAATATTACTTCTTTATAATGAATGGGTTCTTTATTTTGGTAATGGAAGTTATTAACTAAAAAGTGAATTTTTCTGTGCATAATAAATTATTTTATTTACGTTTAGACATTACTGCTGCAGTAACATCTACTTATGTTTGGAAATACATATGACATACACCATCAGCACTCTTATGATCCATCCAGATGCAGTCCATCCTCTGATGGCTATTCCTGCAGGCCAGATGTTTACATGCACATTTTGTCACGCAACAATCTTGGCAACATTGGACCACGTTTAAGGTTACATTCAGGATGAATGCCATCCAAATGCACGCCATGCATTTTGCTGCAATTTGGAACTGCAGGCAGAATCGTACCGATTCATCTACTCGTAATGTACTGTATGATCTTGTAGCCAATGTGTCAAATCTCTTTCTTACTGTTGCCATTCTTCCCTTTGTGCATCCTCTGATATTTCTACTCGTCTAATCGTACCGATTCTGCCGGAAATTCCTAATCACCCAAATGTGGATGAGACTTTAAAGGGCACTAGGGGTTGCACAAACACAGTAAACTGGTTAAAGCCACGCAGGAGTAGTCTGTATTGCACAGCTAGAAACACCTTATCCACTTGCCGACCTCCTCATGTAGATATACGTCAGCAGAATGGCACGGACAGGCACATGTACGTACCTGTACGTCCTCTGCTTGACGTGGGTCGGGGGTCCGATCGGGACCCCCCCCGCTACATGCAGCGGTCGGAAAGCCTCGGGGAGCGATCCGGGACGACGGCGCGGCTATTCGTTTATAGCCACCTCATCGCGATCGCTCCCCGTGCTTCACTGTGGCGGCGTATCGATCGAGTGATCCCTTATATAAGGGAGACTCGATCGATCACGTCAGTCCTACAGCCACACCCCCCTACAGTTGTAAACACACACTAAGTGAACACTAAATGTCACAATAAAGAATGCAATTTAAATGCATTTTTTGCTGTGAAAATGACAATGGTCCCAAAAATGTGTCAAAATTGTCCGAAGTGTCCGCCATAATGTCGCAGTCACGAAAAAAATCGCTGATCGCCGCCATTAGTAGTAAAAAAAAAAAAAATGCAATAAAACTATCCCCTATTTTGTAAACGCTATAAATTTTGCGCAAACCAACCGATAAACGACTATTGCGATTTTTTTTTACCAAAAATAGGTAGAAGAATACGTATCGGCCTAAACTGAGGAAGAACATTTTTTTTATATATGTTTTTGGGGGATATTTATTTTAGCAAAAAGTAAAAAATATTGCATTTTTTTCAAAATTGTCGCTCTATTTTTGTTTATAGCGCAAAAAATAAAAACTGCAGAGGTGATCAAATACCACCAAAAGAAAGCTCTATTTGTGGGAAAAAAAGGACGCCAATTTTGTTTGGGAGCCACGTCGCACGACCGCGCAATTGTCTGTTAAAGCGACGCAGTCCCGAACTGTAAAAACCCCCTTGGGTCTTTAGGCAGCATATTGGTCCGGGGCTTAAGTGGTTAAAGGAAAACTAGAATGTATTGTATATGAATTAACGTTGTTTTAAAATTCATAAAAACATGCACTTTTTTAAACAAATAGTTTCAGTTTTTTTGTTGTTTACAATTTACATGCAACTTTTATTTACAGACATTTATACATTACAAGGGTGGCTTTTTTTTTTTTTTTTTTTTTGAGTTTTCTCTGAATAGAGCTGGCCATACAGGGGTAGAGAATTCAATTTCAGAACATTCGTTCAATTCTCTAACGGGGTCAAATCGACAATTGTTTTCAAATCTATTGACAAAAGGAATAGGATGGAAAATTTGAACAAGCAAAATTTTAATGGTAAATTAGTTTTTTTTTTCAAATGTTAAAAGCAAAATATTTTTTTTTTTTTGTACTTTTGAATGGCGGAGAGTACTAATTGGAGTGATCTGACGGGGGCTTCAGCAGGTGAGATTGCTGCAGTAACTTTGCATAACTTTGCATTCCAACCGGTGCTGACAGTTTTTTTTTCGTTCAACATGCTGAGTTGAATTGGAAAAAATCTCCCAGTGTGTACCATGCTTAAGGTAGGAGCCTGGAACATTAGCCTGTAGTTCCACCCGTTGACTCAGAAAATAGAATGCAATATTTTAAATTTACCTAAAATATAAATATTTTTAAAATTGTAATTTTTTTATCATGATCACAAAAATGTGACAAAGCTACTATGTACAAAACCACTATACAGTTGTTTTAAGCAAAGTTCAAGTATGATCTATGCTGCAATTCCACGTACTTCCATTATACTGCCTAAGAAATATGCTCCCAAAGAGGCTTATGTGCAACCACTAAAAAGCTATACTGCAACCATGGCTAATGGGGCTAGATGTTTTCTCAAAATAGTAGCTGGAGTCCATGGCCAATATTTCTGTCTATGCTGCAGACCAGTGGCAGCTGGTGCTCAATATTTTGGAGGAGCGCCAAACTAGCACCTCCGCCACCCCCGCATGAGATGGACAGTGGCAATTCCAACCATCCCCCCTACCCTGCGTGGGAGACGGGCGGTGGCAATCACCCACCCCCCCATGTAAGAAACAGACGGCAGCATTTAAGCTCCACCTTCCTCCCACATACAGGAGACAGACGGTGGCTATTCCCTGAATGTGACAATCAGATTCCTTACTATTATGGAAGCAAAGGCAAGAAAGAGGCAGGGCCGCTCTGACCGATTTTCCCGGTATTGTCTGCAGCACACAGAGAGACATTCTCCTCCCGGCCAAATGGGAACAGGAAGTGTGTCCTGAGACACGATTGGTCAGGGAGTCCCAAGATTCCTTGGCCAATCGGGACTTCCTGATTGGCCCGGGAGGAGAATGAGAATTCCCTATTGTCATACAATTGGGTGGTCTTTTTCATGCTAAAATGATGTGCTTAAAAAAAAACACCCCCTTGGAATCCATTCGTCCAGCGCCTTGCATGTAGTTTAGGGGGCCATACACATGATGGGGGGACGGAGGCACGCCGCCCCCCCCATCCATGTGTTCGCCCCCCTAATCTACATGCAAGGCGCCGGACGCATGGATTCCAAGGGGTTTTTTTTTATGGACCGCCACTGCTGCAGACACAACCCCCATGTTCCTCCATGGCAAGATAACGTTATGGACAAATAGCCAACAACTGGACTCCGTCAGGCCAGCTGGATTAAAGGAGGCGCAAAGCAAAAAGGACACAAGTTATTTTTACGATGCTGAGTTACAAAGATGCACATATAAAAACAAAAACAATAAAAACTGAAATATCAGAGGATGCACAAAGGGAAGAACAGCAACAGTAATAAAGGGATTTGACACATCGGCTACAAGATCATACAATACATTTAAAAAAAGGGAGACGCAGGCGCAGCATAATGAACTATTATTTTTAGATTTAAAATTTAAGATTTCATCAATCAGTTACTAAAGTAGTTGTGCACCTTAGGTGTACTGGGGGGAAAAAAAAGTCAGACGTAAGAATACGAAGCAATGCATAGTGTGATGTTTATTACTTCAGACTACTCCGTTCTGGAGGAGGAACTTGTAGCACACACAAAACATTTACTGTAAAAAATGAAGGTAGCTTTAAAATTTACAAGGTATCACACTTCCTCCTTCTCTTTTTAAAATGGAAGGAATAAATTTAACATGCTTCCATATAGCTAATGCAGTGTTTAGCGTTCCATTAAAACGATAACATTGAAAACAGCCACAAAAACAGCAGAGTGAGAAAACGTCTAAGCCACAAATCTCAGTGAACTCCTGAGGGAAAGGGGCTCTACCAGTTTTAAAATGGCAAGCTCGTATATCAGCAATGAATAATAACCTGCAAAAATGTGTGCAGATGAATAACACTGAAAGCACAGGAAGGGGTTCAGGACTCGAAGGTACTTAATGCTAAAGTTGTTCTTAAAACTTGCATACACATGTATAAAAATCATATTCATATAATGGGGCTCATTAATGATTATAAATATCAGGGACTTTTTTTTAGGAACTTCAAAAGCATGCTTGAATTTTTGTAAAATCACAACTTCCTTTCTTTTAACTTTTAGATAACAATTTTTCCTCAAAATGTTTCTATTTAAAAATTATTTTCAGTAAAGAACACAAAAAAGATTTTTGATTGTGGATAGAATGAGTAACTATTTGAAGTTTGGCAGGTTTTTATTTCTCACTGGGGCACCCACCTATTTTCTGTTCAGGACATCATTGGGAGGAAGCGAGATGAGGTCTCCCCAATGAGGCCACAACCAGTAGTAAGTCTTTAAATGTGTACGAAAAAAAAAAAAAAAGAATGCTGCAATTTGACTCCCATTTGTAAAGATTTCCCTTTAGTAAACCCAATCACAAATCAAAGTATAGTCCAATCTGGGACAATAGAACGTTTTAAGAACTGGCTTAACTCCAACAGGGGCTTAGGTGACGATCCCACGGGGTAACACACCTCTCACATATTTTCCACAATGGGAAACTACTCAAATTTTTGCACTGCAGAGTAGGTTTGCATTACCCTCCAACTTGACATTTTATTATCTGCAAAGACAGCATGCTGTCAGAGCGCAGAGAGGGGCTGTAGAATGGGCACAATCTCCTACTCCAATTTTCCATTTGTTCCAAACAGCCACGGAAACAAAAGGCTTTATTTTGCAGTGTTATCCTATGCTTCTATCTGAATCTCTGTGTGACCATCCCATAAAAGCATAGGACAGTGAAAGGAAGACCTGGGTCCAGTATCAGGGGTCTAGTGGGCAGAGGCCCACCAGTCTAAGTACTCCTTAAATGTCTCACAAAAAGTATCCCAACTATATTTTACTCAGGGCTCATTATACTCCCGCAAAACGTCACCAATTGGATATATTAGCAGACACGCTATGTGGTAAATGTAAGATAGTACCCGGTGACCTCCTCCACCTCCATCGATGATGCCCTAAGCTCCATATATATTGGAAACACTTAAGAGAGTTTTTCAATTGGATGTTCCTTTGGATACAATGTGTTGCATACTAGGTGCCCTGGAGGGGTGATCCCGGAGGAGATGATGAGGTTTGCTTTCTCTCAGGCCTTATTTCAAGCTAGAAAAAACATCCTTATGGGGTGTAAATCAGACAACCCGCCGTCTGTCAAATTTTGGATACAACAAGTGGGAAATACCCTCTTCCTGGAAAGGTATATTTACAAGCACAGAGGGAGGCCTGGCAAATGTGAAAAACTGTGGGCCCCATGGCTGGCTACTCCAGGACTAAGCCCTAATGAGATGATTAAGATGAGACGTTTGCAATGTCTTTTAGGTGGAAGGCTCACAGGGCCATTGATTGCATGGAGGGTATTCAAGTGTTTTTTACAATAGAAAGGTATGCAGTATTTCCTGCACATTCGCTTAAAATGTAGATGCATTGGACTGAAGGTGTATATTGATGGCTCAGCACCTCGGTGACCTCCTTTTGCATGTTTCTTGCTCAGAAATGTATGACATTGTAATGTATATGACTACAACATGGCAAATTGGACTGTACTGTGATGTTACGTTTGCCAATTTGCTTTTGGCAATAAAAAGTTTTTGATAAAAAAAAAAGAAAACCCAAACAACTACGAAGTATAAAAAAAAGAAATACACTAATAAATCAAACAAGAAACTTAAAGTGATTAGCATACAGATATACTTATAGCTATAGTTAGACTTGCGTTTCTATGGTTTTTGTACAATAAATTACCTATTCATTTTTTATTTATTTTTGGTAACAACAGAAAATGAGTAGTGATCTCTCTAAGGGTTGATTTAGACATGCATCTCGATCTCCCTTGCCTCTGTAGCACAATCCATGTTCTGATCACGCTCCAGAAGCTACTGACAGGCGGTAAGGAAGTGACGTGATGCCTGTTTTAACCCCATGTTTGCCAACAAAAGGGCGTTTGTTGCACTTCCCTATTGACTTGAATGTGTAGCATCCTGCAAGGTTGCCACCTGCCAATCGCTACATGGCAAGCCAACTGTGCCATGGACACATAAGCAAAGCACCGTGACTGCAGCATGTAAACATCCCCGTCCACTGAATATTGCAGCTTAAGGGGGCAAAATATTGCTCAACCATACATTTTTGCCACCCCCAAACTGCAAGTCTAAATGATGCCTAATGGGGACAACAACAACAGACTTGTATTCTTATGCCCTGTACACACGATCAGTTCGTCTGATGAAAACGGACCAATGGACCGTTTTTATCGGACGAACCGATCGTGTGTGGGCCCCATCGGTGAAAAAAAATAGAACCCGTTTTACATTTTTCTGATGTTTAAAAAACCGATAGGAAAAAAAAACGATCGTTTGTGGGGAAATCCATCGGTCAAAAATCCATGCATGCTCAGAATCAAGTCGACGCATGCTCAGAACCATTGAACTTAATTTTTCTCAGCACGTCATAGTGTTTTACATCACCGCATTGGACACGATCGGATTTTTAACCGATGGTGTGTAGGCAAGACTGATGAAATTCAGTTTCATCGGATATCCGATGAAAAAATACATCGGTTTAAATTCCATCAGATATCTGATCGTGTGTACAGGGCAAAATTCTTTCCCAAAATGTTAAAATAAGGGATTTAAATTCCATTTTGACTGTAAATATTTTACAGTCAAATAGGGACATATATATGCCTAACTGGTAAACTGGTAACATTTACTCTTGAGTTTATTCTAAGAAGCTTTAGGTATTTTCCTCAAGAAACCATCTTAAGACAAGTTTTCTCACTACCCCCACCTCTTAGATTTATTATGTTTCACTTCATAACAGTGAAAGGTGCCAGCCTTTTTCTTTCAGCCAACAACAAATTAATCTGTCAATTAGCACCTAGCAAATATGCCTGCTTTTTACTGACATACTTGCTAAGTTGATTCAGGAGTCAATAATGACTGGCAGAGTCATTAACAGATCCTGATCCTCACATACCTGACTCTTTCAGTTTGAGGTTTACAAGATCCTATCAAACTTCACAGTATATGCTGCTCTTGTGTGATCGGATTCTAAAGTCTAATTGAATAAATAAGGAACAAAAATAGGGATTGTAAGTTTAAGTGGCAATAAACCCAAAATAAAACATTTATTATATTTGAAGCACCATGACAAATGCAGATGAAACAGAGGCTTATGCCTCATACACACATACGGGTTTCCCGTTGGGAAAACTGCCATTAAAGCTTTTGTCCGGGAATCCCGGGCAGTTTTCCGATGGGAAAAGACTGTGGCGGAGCATACACATGGCCTGGTATCCCGACCAAAGCTCTCATGGCAGTTTTCCTGACGGGAAACCCGGTCATGTGTAGGGGGACAAAGTAACCAAGCAGGTTCTTGGTTTTCCCCTCGGCTTTGCCGGCGGTAAAAAGCTCCACCGGGAAACCCGTACGTGTGTACTAGGCATCAGATGGCACCTTCCTTTGCTGAAAAGGAGGATTAGTTCTGCTTTATGACTACTTTGGCGTGCAGCACTTTATTTGAAATAAACTGGTATTAAAGGATAAGTTCACCTTTTTAAAAGAAAAAAAAGTGCATTTTTATATGTTTAGGAGCCTGGAAAGCATAGCATCAGTGATCCCTGATGCCATGCAGGTTTCCTGCAAACTGTCAGTGTAAGCTGTCTTTTTGTACCTCATAGGGGCAGGCAGTTTCGCACTGACAGGAAGAATCAAAGAACCACCAAAACGCTCAACAGCCCCATGGTAGTTCATTGAGAATTACAAGCCAACAGCCGCAAAGAATGTCAGTACTTGTAGTTCATTCATTTACAGAACTCTGTGAATGAATGACGTGGACTTGTGGGCAGAGCCCTGTGCAGCCACACCGTTTTCAAAAAGTGACAATTGGTACTGGGAATGTCATAATTTGCTTGGACTTAATTTTGATAGTGTATCTAAATCTGCTAGTACATCTAATGCAGGCTGACAATTTTCTTGTTTGCTGTGGCCCCTGCGTTCCTTCATCCAGGCATTCTAATACAGGAGGTGTGTTACTGGCCAGTACATGAAAAATAGGAGAAAATCAGGCGAAAAAATCCTAAAAAAGAAAACAAATTTATCCACCACATCTAAGGATTGGTAAGCTGCAATATATTACATTTTTGGTTTAACACTGCTTTAATGACTTACCGACCAGCCACCTTCATAATACAGCAGCAGGTTGGCTCCCCTGTGCAAATCGCTGTAGCTGTACGGCGGGCGCTTTACGGGGTATAGGGGCATAGGGGCATGCACATGCCCACCGTGTGATGTAGGAGCCGCTGCACGGCCACGCTGTCACCCGGGCACCCGCGATCGCTCCTGAGAGAAACAGAATTGAGATTTGTCAATGTAAACAGTCTGTCATGGATCTGCCACTTAAGGGTTAATGGTGCAGACTGATTTCAGTGATTAACAGCAGGCTGGCCTATTTAAACACCTCAGCAGCACAGTGTCTTTGCTGCCTGATCTGCAGTTCTGACGTGGATCCTATCTGAGACCTGTTTGCTATCTGAAACCTGATTTGAACACTGAACTTGGCTTGTTTTGACTACTCTACCTGAAACCTGATTTGAACACCGAACCCGGCTTGTCTGACTCCTCTCATCTCTCCTATCCTGACCCGGCTCCGTTTGACCATCCGCCTGCTTGACTTCACTGCTACCAGATCCACCTGCTTGTTTACCGACCATTCTTCAGTCATCTTTCTGCACGATCACCTGTTATGACCCGGCTTGTTTGACCCTGCTTTCCCGGTATACCTGAACTATTACTAACTTGTGCCGCTGTAGTCGCAGCTTCTGTGCGGGACGCTGACCCATCCTCCGCTGTACGTTCAGCATCTACTTGCCAGAGGTATTCGTCCACCTGCTTCTACACATCACCACCCGGCACTCCTACCCCTCTGTGCTCCGAGCCCGCTGTCCCATATCCAGTGGCTCGGGAACCAGAGTCGTAAGAGAGGCTACCCTGCATCAGACTCTGGAAACCAGGTACGTAACAGTATCAGGCAGCCATGACAGAGTCTGCAGGTGTAGTTCCGGCTATGGAAGAGGTGTGTAAACACTTAGCATCACTTACCCAGGCCGTTCAAAACCTACAAGATGGCTACCTGAGATTGAAGGGGCAGGTTCAGAACTTATCAGCTTCTGGGGACGCAACTTCAGCATCCACTGCTAGATCATCGTCATCTGCGGGTCCGTCAGTTGTGATGTTGCCACCTGAACCCAGGGTTCCCATGCCCGAACGATTCTCCGGGGATCGAACCAAGTTCCGGGACTTCCGAAACGCATGTCAGTTATACTTTGCTTTGCAACCCCGAACCTTTTCTTTGGAAGCCACTAAAGTGGGATTTGTCGTTTCCCTACTCCAAGGGGAACCCCAAAATTGGGCACATCGCTTGTTAGAGGAGAACGGTGTCCAGACAGAGACTTTGCTAAACTTCTTCCAGACTATGGCACAGCTCTACGACGACCCGCAAAGGACTGCTACTGCTGAAGCTGCTTTACTCGCTCTCCAACAGGGGCGTAGAGCAGTGGAGGACTATGTTACTGATTTCCGCCGCTGGAGTGCGGACACCCAGTGGAATAGCGCAGCCTTGCGCCACCAATTTCGCTTAGGTCTGTCTGAAGCCTTAAAGGATGAATTGGCCCGTATTGGGGTACCTGACACCCTGGATGATCTGATTGACAAAGCCGTTCAGATCGACCGACGACTACGGGAACGCCGAGCGGAACGATCCTCTCAACAGAGTCGCCCAGTCTGGGTCACCACCCGGGCTCCCTTGCCTCCTTCTCGTTTTCCACCACCTGTTTCTTCCAATTCTGCTGGTCCACCCATGGATACTTCAGAACCCATGCAAATAGGCGTGATGCGACCCACCTTGCCACCTGAAGAACGCACACGCCGCCGTCAGCTAAACCTGTGTCTATATTGCGGTGAGGCCGGTCACTACGTACACAATTGTCCCGTCAAAATACGTAAGTTCCGTTCTTCAGTTCCTGATAACATCTCTGCTATTACTACCAACCCCAACCATCTTGCTCTCTTCCTTTCCTTACAGCTTCCGGGAAAGACGGTGTCGGTCAACGCTATCGTTGATTCAGGGGCATGCAGTTGTTTCATCGATTCCTCATTTGCCGATCTGCATAACATTCCCGTCCGCACAAAGGACTTTAGACTTTCCGTTTTTTTGGCTGATGGCTCACACATCAAGTCTGGGCAAGTGACCCATGAGACCCTTCCTTTACCTGCTATTACTTCATCCAATCATAAGGAACTTTTAATTTTGGACGTCATTTCATCTCCTTTGTTTCCAGTAATCCTGGGTATACCCTGGCTTCAGGTACACAATCCTCAGATTGACTGGACATCTAAAAATCTTTCGTTCCCATCTCATTACTGTCAGGAACACTGTTTTCCCGAACGTCCTAAACCATCTTCTGCCCTGCTGTGCTTAAACACTGACCCAAGTTTGATTCAATCCATCCCCAAACCCTACCATGGATTTCTGGATGTCTTCAGTAAGAAAGGGGCAGATTCCCTTCCACCTCATCGGCCGTACGATTGTCCGATTGATCTTCTTCCAGGGGCCGAGATCCCTTTCGGACGAATTTTCCCACTTTCTGAAAAAGAACAAGATGCATTAAAAATCTACCTTGACGAGAATTTGGAAAAGGGATTTATCCGCCCGTCCACTTCACCAGCAGGTGCAGGAATATTTTTCGTCACAAAGAAGGACCAAACTCTTCGTCCCTGTATTGACTACCGGGAACTCAACAAAGTCACCGTGAAAAATCGTTACCCTCTACCTTTAATACCTGAACTTTTCCAAAAATTAAGATTTGCCGTTATCTTTACAAAATTAGACCTAAGGGGAGCGTATAATTTAATACGTATCAAGGATGGACATGAGTGGAAAACAGCATTCCGTACCCGCTATGGCCATTACGAATATTTGGTCATGCCCTTCGGGCTATGTAACGCGCCCGCTACTTTTCAGCACTTCGTCAACAACGTATTCCGAGATTTTTTGGACATTTTTGTAATCGTGTATCTAGATGACATACTGATTTTCTCCCGTTCCTTGGAGGAGCACCGAGGACATGTCTGTAAGGTTCTGGATCGCCTCTGTCAGCACAGTTTATATGCGAAAGCTGAAAAATGCGAGTTTGAACAGCAAACCATCCAATTCTTAGGCCTGGTAATTTCCCCTACAGGAATTGAGATGGATCAAAAGAAGGTATCTGCAATCTTAGACTGGCCAACACCCTTGGATAAAAAAGGGGTGCAGCGTTTCATTGGATTCGCAAACTTCTATAGAAAATTTATTGGAGGGTTTTCGGCTATTGTGGCCCCTATCACACAACTCACGAAACAAAATCTTCGTTTCTGTTGGAACCCTGAAGCGCAGAAGGCCTTTGACATTTTAAAAAGACTCTTTACTTCAGCTCCGATCCTTAGACATCCCAATCCAACGTTACCTTTCCTTCTTGAGGTCGATGCCTCCGAAGTTGCGGTAGGTGCCGTTCTCTCTCAGCGCTTGGGGGACAAAGATTTAATACACCCAGTGGGATTCTTCTCTCGAAAGCTTTCCCCCACAGAAAAGAACTATGATGTAGGAGATCGAGAACTACTGGCCATTAAGACAGCTCTAGAGGAATGGAGATATCTATTGGAGGGCGCCATTCATCCTGTACTGATCTACACAGATCATAAGAATTTGGAGCATTTGAAATCTGCCAGACGTCTTAAACCTCGACAAGCCCGTTGGGCTCTTTTCTTTTCTCGTTTTTGTTTCCATATTACCTTCCGACCAGGATCCAAAAACATTAAACCGGATGCATTATCCCGAATGTACGATAACCCAAAGGATACTTCTATTCCCGATACCATCCTGTCGGATGGTAACTTCCTGCTCCTACACACTGACCTAATCTCCATGATCCGAGGAGCATCTTCCGATTCGTCCAAACCCTCTAATGTCTCACTAACTTCCAGAAACGGGCTGTTTTGGAGAGGAAGTCAGGTTTTTGTCCCAGAAAACATTAGAGTGGAAGTCTTGAAACTTCTTCATGATCACCCACTTGCAGGTCACTTTGGAGTTAATAAGACTCTAGAATTGGTACGACGCACCTTCTGGTGGCCCAATTTGGAGGAATTTTGCAAGTCTTACATCAGTTCTTGTCCGATATGCAACCGAAATAAAACACCCCGAAAACTAGCCTGGGGTTTACTAAAACCCTTACCAGTACCTAACCGACCATGGGAGATGATCGCAATGGATTTTATTGTTGAACTTCCTCGTTCCGAGGGATGTACCGCAATTTTTGTTGTCGTGGACCGTTTTACTAAAATGGCTCATTTCCTGCCTTTAAAAAACACACCTTCTGCTGCAGAAACGGCCCGCGTGTTTATCAAGGAAATCATTAGACTACATGGGGTACCTTCCAACATCGTTTCGGACAGGGGAGTCCAATTTACTTCTCGTTTCTGGAGAGCCCTCTGTGAAACACTACAGATTCAACTTTCCTTGTCCTCAGCCTACCACCCCCAGTCTAATGGGCAAACAGAGAGGACGAATCAAACCCTGGAACAATATATTAGGTGTTTCACAGCCTTCTCTCAAGACGACTGGGTCTCTCTGCTGCCTTTGGCAGAATTTGCATATAATAACACCAATCACTCAGCTACTGGGCAATCCCCTTTTTTCTCTAATTATGGCTTTAATTTAACATTTTTACCAGATTTCTTTTCAGAGTCAGCAGTTCCAGCTGTGCAGAGTACTATGGACTTTCTCCAACGCAACAATCAGTTATTGCACAACGCAGTAACTAAAGCCCAGGCCGATAGCAAGAGATTTTTTGACAAGAAAAGAAGGGGTGACTTGGACCTGAAACCAGACGATCAGGTATGGCTGTCTACAAGTAATCTCAAATTACCTTGCCCATCCAAAAAGTTGGCACCTAGGTTTTTGGGTCCATTTTCAGTTAAAAGAAAAATCAACTTAGCTTCTTACGAACTGTTTTTGCCTGACTCATTGAAAATTCACCCTGTGTTCCACGTTTCTCTACTCAAGCCTGCAGTGGCCGATCCTTTTCCCAACAGAGGATCCAGACCTCCCGAACCCATCCAGGTTGACGGTTGGGAAGAATACGTGGTGGAAGCTATCTTGGACTGTAGGAAGCGACAAGGCCAGAATCAATTCCTAGTCAAATGGAAGGGGTACGGCCCAGAGGATAATTCTTGGGAGCCAGAAGGTAATATACATGCCAAGAGGTTGTTACGTGCTTTTTTCCTTGCTCATCCTGACAAAGAAGCCCGACTGGGCATCCGGAGGCTGCCCCTTGGGGGGGGGGGGGCAATGTCATGGATCTGCCACTTAAGGGTTAATGGTGCAGACTGATTTCAGTGATTAACAGCAGGCTGGCCTATTTAAACACCTCAGCAGCACAGTGTCTTTGCTGCCTGATCTGCAGTTCTGACGTGGATCCTATCTGAGACCTGTTTGCTATCTGAAACCTGATTTGAACACTGAACTTGGCTTGTTTTGACTACTCTACCTGAAACCTGATTTGAACACTGAACCCGGCTTGTCTGACTCCTCTCATCTCTCCTATCCTGACCCGGCTCCGTTTGACCATCCGCCTGCTTGACTTCACTGCTGCCAGATCCACCTGCTTGTTTACCGACCATTCTTCAGTCATCTTTCTGCACGATCACCTGTTATGACCCGGCTTGTTTGACCCTGCTTTCCCGGTATACCTGAACTATTACTAACTTGTGCCGCTGTAGTCGCAGCTTCTGTGCGGGACGCTGACCCATCCTCCGCTGTACATTCAGCATCTACTTGCCAGAGGTATTCGTCCACCTGCTTCTACACATCACCACCCGGCACTCCTACCCCTCTGTGCTCCGAGCCCGCTGTCCCATATCCAGTGGCTCGCGAACCAGAGTCGTAAGAGAGGCTACCCTGCATCAGACTCTGGAAACCAGGTACGTAACACAGTCAGATCTCCGTTCTGTCAGGAGAGAGGAGACAGATCTGTTGTTCCTACTGATTAGGAACAACGATCAATCTCCTCCTCCAGGCAGTCCCATCCCCTCACAGTTAAAAAGACTACCTAGCACACACATTTAACCCCTTGATTGCCCCTAGCGTTAATCCCTTTATACAGTAATCAGTGGCTATTTTTAAAAAAAGTGTCAAAAGTGTCTGATCTGTCTGCCGCAATGTCGCAGTCCCGCTAAAAATCACAGATCGCCATCATTACTAGTAAAAAATAATACAAATATTTGTAGACGCTATAACTTTTGCGCAAACCAATAAATATAGGCTTATTGCTTTTTTTTCCCCAAGAATATGTAGAAGAATACATATCAGCCTAAACTGATGAAGAAATTTGTTTATATTTTTTTGGGGTGATATTTAATTTAGCAAAAATTTACACACCAAATTTACGCACCAAAAGACAGCTCTATTTGTGGGGGAAAAAGGAAATTGTTTATTGCTGCCTGTGTCCCCTCTAAAGAGAATTGTTCTCTCTTTGTCCTAAAGACCATTGTCCCTATGACCAAAATTGATGGGAAATCCTACATTTTTTTACTGTTACCAAAACACTGAGAAGACAGGTACTCTTCCAAAGATACCAAATGAGTAACTGTTGTATAAGACATTCAGTGCTGTTCACTTGGCAAAAAAAGACACGCTAGTTATGATCCAGCCTTAGATTCAGGCTCTCTATCGCCAATCATTTCCAAAGCCCTAAAAAAGGGAAGTGTCTTATCCCCTGAAATTCATTGGCTGCATCTGTTAAATACAGATTTAAAAAAATGTCAAGTAAGATGAAAGTTTGTATTACGCACTCCTAACCACATATCTAGAAGTTGTTTATCTATTGAATGATCAGAGAGGGAGTGTCCTGATGTCCATTCTATAACTCTACTATAAACTAAGTTCTGGATTAGAAAATGTGTGTCATCTTTTATTCATTTTATTTAAATTGTCTTGAAATACAATTTAACCATCAGCAGAGAAGATGCCATTTTCAGGGTCACCAGTAGGTTGTCTCAGCTCTTATAATGGTTTCTCTAGTAAGGAACTTCTAGACCACTGCTCATCTACAGTTCAGAAGCCGCCCTGACAGATTAATTGCTTCTTGAATTAATATACACTATATTTCCAAAAGTATTGGGACACCTGCCTTTACACGCACATGAACTTTAATGGCATCCCAGTCCTAGTCCAAAGGGTTTAATATTTAGTTGGCGCATCCTTTGCCGCTATAACAGCTTTGACTCTTCTGGGAAGGCTGGTCATAAGGTTTAAGATTGTGTCTATAGGAATGTCTGAACATTCTTCCAGAAGTGCATTTGTGAGGTTAGGAAATGATGTTGGATGAGAAGGCCTGGCTAGCAGTATCTGCTCTAATTCATCCCAAAAGTGTTCTATCGGGCTGAGGTTAGGACTCTGTGCAGGCCAGTCAAGTTCCTCCACCACAAACTCGCTCATCTATGTCTTAATGAACCTTGCTTTGTGCACTGGTTCACAGTCATGTTGGAACAGGAAGGGGCCATCCCCAAACTGTTCCCACAAAGTTGAGAGCATGAAATTGTCCAAAATGTCTTGGTATGCTGATGCCTTAAGAGTTCCTTTCACTGGAACTAAGTGGCCAAGCAGAACCCCTGAAAAACAACCCCACACCATAACCCCCCTCCATGAAATGATTTAGAGGGGTGGCCCAATACTTTTAACAATATAGTGTGGATGAGTTTGGGGTGAGGGAACTTGACTTTCTCATGCTCCCAACTTTGTGGGAACAGTTTTGGGATGGCCCCCTCCTGTTCCAACAAGACTGCGCACTAGTGCACAAAGCAAGGTACATAAAGACACGGATGAGTGAGTCCTGACCTCAACTTGATAGAACACCTTTGGGATGAATAAGAACAGAGATTGTGAGCCAGGCCTTCTCGTCAGTGTCTGACCTCACAAATGCCCTTCTGGAAGAATAGTCAAACATTCCCATAGACACACTCCTAAACCTTGTGGGTAGCCTTTCCAGAAAAGTTGAAGCTGTTATAACTGCAAAGGGTGGGCCAACTCAATATTGAACCCTATGGACTAAGACTGGGATGCTATTAAAAGTTCATGTGTGTGTAAAGGTAGGTGCCCCAATACAATATTGACAATATAGTGTATCTGAATTAGGATTCTCTTGGGTATGAGTAGAAAAGGTTCACATTTGGAGAAAAAACAATGTCCTCATGTTATAACATCATATACCCCATACTTGGCATCAGTCAGGTTTTAATGTCAAGCATTTTGTTCTTTACTGTCAAATACAGAAATAAAGATATTGCAGAAGTGGGAGCACTGCAGAGAAAATATAGGTGTGCTATAAAAGCTTAGCTATCTCCCTATCTGAGAGATCATCTGTAGTTCTTCACTCTTTAAACACTTGAGAGGTGGCATTAGTGTTATCCTTGCTATATTTCCTCAAACTGCTGCATTTTCCAACATATAAAAAATCCTTTCTCTCCGACCAAAGAAAAGTAAATCAGATACATAATATGAAGAAATATTTTAATGACAATTTTGCATGGAAGAAAATCGCACATACAAATATGCATTTTGTGCAATGAGCTGCCACTGTAGACTCACCTTAAACATCACAACTAAAGACTTAGGCCCGGATTCACGTAGAACCGCGTATCTTTGCGCGGGCGTAACGTATCCTATTTACGTTACGCCTCCGCAACTTTGACAGGCAAGTGCCGTATTCTCAAACCAAAGTTGCGGCGGCGTAGCGTAAATAGGCCGGCGTAAGCCCGCCTAATTCAAATGTGGTAGATGTGGGCGTGTGTTATGTAAATTTAATGTGACCCCGCGTAAATGACGCATTTACGAATGGCGCATGCGCCATCCGTGAAAGTATCCCAGTGCGCATGCTCCAAATTAACCCACAAGAAGCCAATGCTTTCGACGTGAACGTAAATGACACCCAGCCCTATTCGCGAACGACTTAGGCAAACAACGTAAAACGTGAAAAATTTTACGCTGGCCCGATGTCCATACTTAACATTGGTACGCCTCATATAGCAGGGGTAACTTTACGCCGGGAAAAGCCTAACGTAATTGGCGTATCTGTACTGCGTCGGCCGGGCGTACGTTCGTGAATTCGCGTATCTAGCCGATTTACATATTTCTAGGTATAAATTAGCATACACGCCCCTAGCGGCCAGCGTAAATATGCAGTTAAGATACGATGGCATAAGAGACTTACGCCGGTTGGATCTAATAAAAATCTATGCGTAACTGATTCTAAGAATCAGGCGCATAGATACGACGGCTCGGACTCGTGTGGAAATACGCCGGTGTAACTCGTACGAGAATCCGGGCCTTATTCCCTGACCTCAAGGCTGTACCATCACTGCCCAGATCTCCACCTGCATTAACATTTATGTATAGGGCAGCACGGTGGCTCAATAATGGTCCATAATTGCCTAAATAGTAGGAATTAGGCAAATACTTTTTTGAACTAAAATTCAAATAAAAGAAAAAGCAGAACATCAGATTTTTTTTTATTACTTGGTCAACAGACACACAAATCCTATATTGCACCAAATTGCTAGCACTAACAATGTATTAGATGGCTGATAATCACAATATACAATTTGAAGTATATAGTTTAATTAGATGGAGTTAGGAATGTCATGACGTTATAGTTGTACCAAGAATTGTTCACCAGCCAACATGTATCCATCGAACATAAAAACTGTGCACATTAATAATAAAAAAAGAAGTGACATATCCTGAAGGTAAAAACAAGCTGTAGGGAACCATCTTACAGATAAGTACAACAAATGTTTTGAGGCATTTCAGAGGGTACTGTTTGTCATGCCTTGTCATGGATAAAGGTATGACAATTAATGACCAAAAACAACCCTCTCAGAGAAACATAATGTACTGACCTCTGGGGACTAGAAAAGCCTTCCTTAGATTTTTATGAATCTGTTATCAGCAATTTTATACTTAGCAGGTGGGGGTTGATAAACACATTTCCATGAAACCATCAATAACAGCAGTACACACTTCTGAGTATTGTGCTTATTTGTACATATTGGCTTCCTTCCTAAAATGTGTTCGTATCTAGAAGTTCTTGGTCTTGGAAGTGTAATAGAGATTGGAGCTTAATCGAATTGCCCATGGGAGTCGGAATGGTTCACCAAAGCATCACAGCAGAGTGTCTCTCAATGAATAAACAGTTGCCTACTATAAAGAGTATGTAAAGAAAATTTTAAATCAACCCTCTTTTTTTGATGATTTGTTACTTTGGAGATACAATTACCATTTCATTTGGTGTCTTTAGCTTTTACCAGTTTTTGATTCAAATGTGAAATTATGCGGTCAGTAAGTGATAATCCCCCACTATATATATTACTATTTTAACAAATGCTGATACCCATCAGAAATTCAAATCCTGAACAAGTATGTTAAAAAAGTTGCTATTTTTATATCAGTAGTAAGCAAAATAATAAGTAAAAGCTTATCACCTACTTTAGCTGTGGCTTATTTATTTATGGATTTTTCGCTTTAGGTCTTCTTTAAACCAACTAGGACATGAGTCTCTGAGTGAACATTTGTTAATTATGTAGCAAAACTCTGTCAATATGCATTACGGTCTGAAAGAGGCTAAAGGCCAATTTCACCCAGAACTAGTCCTTTTGTTTTGTAGTTCTTACCAAATTGAATTATTGGCTGGCATTATATATATACATACTGTATATATACACAGTAAAACATTGGTTTGAGAGTAACTTGGTTTGAGAGCTTTTGCAAGACAAACAAAATGTTTTAATAAATTTTGCCTTGATATACAAGTGATGTCTTGATATAAGAGTAGCGTCATGTCACAACTGAGTATAAAAGATAAGAGAGGAGCCTCTAAGTGTAGCAATAGGGTTACATTTATCTTCATAAAACATTTAGAAACTTATTTCTACACTTAGAGGTGCCTCTCTTCTTATTTATACCCTGTAAAAAAAATGCTTTGATATACAAGTGCTTTGGATTACAAGCATGTTTCTGGAACCAATTATACTTTCAAACCGAGTGTTCTATTGGGAAGATATCCATACTAGTATTCCCAGTTCTGTTCTACAGTCATAGTCAGTACTATTCTATCTATGGCACTATGCTTTCACAATCAATGGATTTTCCACAGTGTAGAAATTAATAGGGAATCCAGCTGCAGAAGAGTGACTTTTTCATAAGCTTTGTGGGAATTGGTGGGTGCAAAAGCGTCTTCTGGAAAAACTTCACCATTTTATTATGGATACAAGATCCAGACTGCTGTTTTAATTTATTGATGCATAAAAAAAAATAAAAAAAATAAAAAAAATAAGCAGCTTAGCAGTAGTAAAAAAAAAAGCAGGTTTTGCTACAATAATGACCTTTGGCCTGGTCGTCTGCAGAAAGCAATCCCCTTCACTGGATGATTCTGCTCTTCTGGGTTGGGTCAGGCATTTTTGGGTATAGTTTGTCTTAAAAGATTGTGTACTATTATCAGACATAAGGTGGCCTTGTATTTCTTAAGTTGCCATAGGCAGTAGATGTGTCTTACCTAATTTGAACAAATTATAAGGAAAAAATTACATTTATTACTAGGTTACTTTTGGATCACAGAACTCAATTTTCCTTGTATTACAGGTCTAGGTAGAAATAGTTAGTTCTATTTGATTTTTAAAGCCAGTATTTATTGCCCCCCACAGAAACGAGTAAGTTAAGAATGGCACTGGGAATGTCTGCTCAATGAACATCTATGAACGCTTTGGCAATATGATCGTGAAAAAAAATTCAGTAGTAAAACTGTGAACACACATCCAATTCCCAACTTACATTTTTACTTACACAGTGCTTGCCAGTGGACTACGGAGAATAGTTTACATTTAGAGATGCATACGATCCAGCTTTGTATATAATGCAGCCATATTTTTCCTGTGTATTCTGTGCAGTAGACAGTTAAAAATGTGAACATAAGGTAGCATTTCTTTTATCATATCCCATAAAAATAGCAATTTGCTAAAGCCCTTGTAGCACAGTATGGAAGTTGGTGTATTTTACTGATAATGTAGAGATGACAGATAGTCTTATACCAGGAGGTTGCAATGGTTCTTTCTGTATGGCATAATAAATCGCTAGAAGCTAAGAAAAAGGACAGTGCCGGCTCCTCTCCACCTCAACTAGCCAAATAACTCAGCTCCAGCTCAATAATTATGCTTTGTGAAAATATGGGATTAATTAGACCAGTACACCAACACACTGTAGTCTCATTAAAGGGTGAACAGCATTTTCATAGATACTGCCACTTGAACATGGCTTCTGCTAATGTGAAAAGACAAAGTCATCTTTTTCACACTCTTGGCTTATTATCTTACTTAACCCCTGTGTGGCAATTGAAGCAGAATTTTTGCTTGGTACAAATATGTAAAAGAATAATTTTACAGCATAAGGCGATGGCTTGATGTTACATTTTGACACCTGGCACCCAAAGGGTTTAACACGACTCTTCGTTCAAGTCATTTAACCATTAAAGAAGAGAAGGAAATTAACAATAAATATGTATCACAGCATCAAAGAAATACAGCTCGACCAAGGCTTTGTATGTATACCGTCTCTGTATGATTTAAAGGCTCCGACTTTTTGCGGAAAGGGATCTTTTAAGCAGATTAATGGAGTGTGAAAAAAGCCACCAGGCAGTGAAGTTTATTTAACACATACACATGTATAAAAAAGAAAGAGTCTATTGAAACCCCCAAAATACATTTCCTTTAAAAAGGAACTTCTAGGTGTGATTTACAGTAAAGAGCATTGGGTACAAAAGGAAAAATTCATAGTGAATTTAAAAAAAATATTTAAAATAAACATCATTTTTTTTTCATTGGCTATTTTTCAGGATTTTTTTTTTCTTATGGCATTTATGTGTAATAATTTATATGTTCATGCTCTCCAGTTACACTACAGATATTGGTCTGTGCTCATGTATCAAAGTGTCACTTGGTCACTACCAGGTCTGCATTCCCTGCTTTGTTCATCTATCTAAATATGAGCCAGAAGACCCAGCCAGTCCCTCAGTGGCTTCTTATTCTTCCTTATCACTTCCCCATAGGTTTGCCGCACAATTTATGTTTTGCTTCTCCACTACATTTGGTTCTGGTCGTTAATATAGACTCTAAGGACTTGTTAAGGAAGCTTCAGAACACTTTACACAATCATGTGGGTCAGCATGCTGTAATAAGGTCCTGATACCTATACTAATCATTTCCCCGAAAAAATATAGCAGCCAGGTATATGTGTGTATTTTTTACCCGACATATTTCATTCTATATGTCTTATTGTATTTTTTCTATAATTCCAGAAAGCGGTTTCTGTAGCGCAACTTTGGCTTTGTGAAATAAGCAGGTCTCCTAAGAAAGCTTTCGCACCTTAAACCTCTGGGAGCTATTAAAGAAGAGCCATTGGAACAAATACATCAGGGGTATCGGCAGATGGAAAAAAAAGCACACAGAGTAAGCTGTGATACTTTAAACATACACAAAGGTAACCACATGGCGCAAGCCTTTCAAATGGTTTAAACAAAACAATTTTCTTTGACAGCAAATGTAGCTAATGTTACTACTTCTCCTTCAAAGAGAGGGGATAAAAATGATCACCCTTAAAAAAAGAAATGGGAGAAAGATCTAGAATGAAAGGTTACATAAAACATGCCGGTACACCAAGGTGCAAGAGGTCAGCTTCATTTAACACAGGGACAATGATTAAAGCGCAAAGTCTGAGTCGGGATGAAGATATGTGCAGCAAGACGGCAAGGTTATACCTATGCAAATAGAAAAGATCCCAGACACTTTTAATTATCATTATTTTTGTGACATCTTTTCACCCCTTTGGCCGCAGATGTATTGCAAAAAAGCAGATCGTATAACAGTAAATTCTTTTCTCAGCTACAGTAGTAAAATTGCAGGACAGTTTATGGTGCAATAAAGGCGTTCGCTGCTTGTCAGCAGAATAAAATATAGGTGAAATGGATATTAAGGGCCTTTACTCCTGCAGGGGTCAGTCCTTTTGGCAACCCTGGAGAGAAGAACCACAGGGATGTAATCTGTCAATTAATCAAACACATCCCAAGTCACAGCATCTGAACTTGTACAAGCAAATGATGATATACCAAATATTTCACCTTCTGCTCTTGCCAGAAGGAGGACAGTAGTAAAAAAATACTTTTAAACTGCTGTTGGTTATAACACATATATATATAAATTATTATATATATTACGTTGCATAATTACTGTATATACATACACACACATAACAAGTTCATAACATGAGTACACATATATATTATTTTAATTTTTCACTGATTCAATGCCATCTGCCAACAAACAACTACAGCAATTACACGCATTTCTAATAAAAAAGGGGTGCTGCATCAAGGCACCCAACATTTTGTGGTCCCACTAAAATCTAAGGAAGCATCCCCATTGGGATATACTATATATAAAATAATCAATCCAGCAAGGTCACTCACTATTATACAATGTTTAATCACCGTTTAAACTGGTGTGTAATAATCAGTTTTTTGCTTATACAGTATTGCCATTGCGGATATCGAGTCACCTCTAGAAGCTGTCATTGTTACTTACATATTTGTAGTATTGTCACAGTGCTTTTGCTCTTCTGATTTTCAGTGCAAATGGTTTCCAAAGTCTGTTATATCATCCCAATATATTATATGTCACCTTAAAGAGGAAGTAAACTTCCGCTGCAGACATTTACCTATAGGTAAGCCTATAATGAGGCTTTCCTATAGGTAGTGTAAATATCTCCTAAACGAGTACTGTTTAGGAGATATTCACTTTACATGCAGCCAGTGATATTATTATTATACAGGATTTATATAGCGCCAACAGTTTGTGCAGCGCTTTACATCAGGGAAGACAGTACAGTCACAATACAATTCAATACAGGAGGGATCAGAGGGCCCTGCTCGTTAGAGCTTACAGTCTAGAAGGGAGGGTCAAGTAAAACAAAGGGTATGACTGGCGTATGCACTCAGAAGGAACAGCCACCTGTGTTTTCCTTTCCGAGCCCTGTGCCGTGAACACTGGCGCCCACGTCATCGTGGCTCCGGCCACTTACAGCGCAGGAGCCTGAACCCGGGAAAAACTCCAGGGAAAATGTCAGCCATCTCAGCAGTGTGTGGGTGCTGATGGAAGGCTTCATTCTAAGGTACGTTTTTCATATTGAGCTAGGATGCAATGCATCCTAGCTCATTATGCCTTTATCTGACAGTAGGGATGAGCTTCGTATTCGAGTCGAACTCATGTTCGACTCGAACATCGTATGTTCGATCGTTCGTCGAAATACGAACAAAACGTGTCGTTCGTGCCAAATTTGAGTTACGTTTTACAGACCATAATTCACTGCGGCATTGCTGGCTGATGATTGGCCAAGCATGCACTATGTCCCGCATGCTTGGCCAATCTTCCATTGATACATGTTCCCTGGGGCAAGACCCGGGTTCTTAAAGACGTTTTACAACAATAACTTGCATATTAGGCTTTAATATGAGCACTTTTGAATTTGAACGTTCGCGTCCCATAGACGTCAATGGGGTTCTAAATGTTTGCGCGAACGTTCGGTCCGTTCGAAGGTTCTGGTGCGAACCGAACGGGGGGGGTGTTCGGCTCATCCCTATCGGTATTTTGTTTTGTTTTTTCGTTTTATAGAGTTTACAACCTTTTCAAACTGCCAATAAAGAGAAGAACCACAGCTGAGAACCAACGCTATCCTGGACTTAAAAACGTAAGGCTAGACTGTAGAAAAATATGGTGAGCCCTTAAGAGTTTTACTTATTGAAAGAAAATTTGAATTGAAAGGCTGCCATTGTTAACTTTCTTCTAAAAATGCTACTTTTTTAAATTCACTGACCACGAACAAGTCAGAATAAAGTTAAAACTGCTAATTTGCATACTGGCTCCAGGTCAGAGTCAGAAATGATGGAACTGAATAGGTCAGTATAACAGCCAGGGAAACTAATTAACCTAATAATAGCTTTCCAACATTTGCTCAGATTTCCAACACATTTCTGGTAAACACGCAACCATTACCAGGTGCTATTATACAGTGAAGAGGATTTAGCTTAACAGGTTTCTAAAGTAACAGTTTGAAGGTCAGGCACACTGTGGTGTCTGCAAGTACCCGGATTATTTTCCAGATTGATCCATATGTGATTTAACTGCTTAAATTTGATGTCCTCCTAGGATCGGCCTGCGCTGTGGCGCGATCTGTCATCCACTATGTCCACTGGACACAGCGGATGACAGATCAGTGTACGGGGCCACTGCCGGTACCATGTGATTACTGTGACCAATCATAGTGGATCACATGACAATTGTACACAATGGGTGGCTTCCATTCATATCATTCATTGTACACTATTGTGTTGATCTTTGTGATTGGTCACAGTGATTGCATGATACAGACAAGTCCAATCACAGCCCATCTGTACCATGTGATTAGCTGTGGCCAACGTGTAGGTTCTCTGGGTGCTCCGGTTTCCTCCAATACGCCAAAGACACGCTGGAAGGTTAACTGGATCCTGTCTAAAATTGGCCCTAGTTTATGAATGTGAGTTAAGGACCTTAGATTGTAAGCTCTTTGAGAGCAAGGACTGATTTGAGTGAACAATATATATGTAAAGTGCTGCGTAAATTAACGGCGCTATATAAGTACCTAATAATAAATAAATAAAAATAAAGTGAACTGGTTAAACCTCCTTGGATTCTAGACCCAGGTTGCTCTGGAACAGAACACGCATGGAAGGAGGAGCTGTCTTCCGAGTCCTTCAAGTATTTGTATTTATTCAGTGCTTGGTTTTGCACTGTTGTCAAAAGTGCTACACTTATAAGTGAGTTTTTATTGTGGATTTTAGTCAATACATTTTTAGCAGACAGCACTATTTGTCTTCTCTTTGTCTTTTATTTGCATTTGCCACCTTGATGTGTCCGAGGATTGCTCAATCTTGTTTAGTCAATTGGATTACTCAACCTGGCTATATTGGCTCTGAGATTGGATTTTATTGTGGTCTGACTGCACTGAATTATCTATTTAACAAATTAACAGCAAGCCGGCACTTTAGTGCATAGAGTAGAAGGGTAATCTCAATGGACTTTTTAGGTACCACAATATACACAGTTATCTAAAAATATAATAGTTTATTGATCCAAAAATATAAAATTGACAAACAAGTACAATTTAAAATTCCTAGCATTATATGCTAGAAAAGCTACCACATACTCATCACCACAACCACCCTCAGGCCACACTGAAACTCAGCATGAAACTTGTATAGATATAATCATCGGTATTAGAAATGGGCCTGGTGTAGGTTGATGTCAGGGGTAGAAACGCTCTACATGTTTCATGCTTGCATGCTTCTTCAAGGAACTTCAGGTAGGTACTGTAAAATGAAAATAAAAACATACAATATGTACCAGCAATTAATATAAAAAGTATAGCAAAAATAGGATGTATATAGTGAATCACAATGTCATGAATGAGCATAAATCTGACTGGCGTAGCATCCCAGGACAGTAAGGGGTGGAAACGCAACCTGGATGTGGGGACACAAACTGATGCAGACACCCACCACGACGGTGAGTCAAAGCAACCCAAAGAGCACTGAGACATGGTAGTAGAATACTGCATAGCATATTTAAGCAATCACATAGCAGGTTATGTATCACCAATTGGGCAAAGGAAGCCCCCTAGGATAGCAAAAAAGACTAGTAAAATATATGCTTACATAAAAGATAATTGCATGCCCTAGTTAGTCCTGCAGTAGTAAAAAGCCTTAGGACAGGAACATATGGCATCTAGAGTTCAAATAATGGGAAATGGGTAATAGGTAAATATGTGCATTGAAACTACGAGCATAACATCAAAATGAGTGTCACCAAGACAGCAGAGTGGGAAAGGGAAGGGCAAGGGGAAATACAAAGAGAAAAAGGAAAAGGGAAAAGAAAAGGAGAACATGAAAAGGAAAAAAAAAGCCTCTTTTTAGATTTAAAAAAAAGTGTAATCTCAGCATGGGGTAGATTCAAGGTCTTCACCAGCCTAGGTCTATGGCTTAATGGGCTCCACAAAAACACAGAGCTTGATCTGAGGCTGGGTTCACACTATTGTGAATTGGATGAGAGTGTCGGGAGATTGTGTTCGGCTCTCTATGGTTTACATATCTCTGGAGTGGCTCTGGAGCAAATTGCACAGAAGTCCTGTGTGTCTTCTGGTCCGTTTCAGGTCCGACTTCATTCAAGAATTTGGAAATTAACTGAACAGGGACTCACCGGTCCCCTGCTGTGAGCTGCTCTGTACGGTAGTGTGAACCCAGCCTGAAGAATGCACTTCAGCACTGCTGTTGTGTTAGAAATGTTTTATGTTAAAACACCCTTCAGGCTTCCAGACCCCATTTCAGTGAATTCACTTTGGCCCTTTAATCATCTCTTTCTATGTTGGTATTCTCTTCACAGCTCTTCTGAACCAACATTGATTTTCCAATTTTAAAGTCTGGGGAATTTTTGGAGGTCAGCAGTTGTCGTTCATGTTATGTCCTGCAGTGTATGCTAACATGCTAATTGATTTATCATTGGCCTTTAAAGCTACTTATTTACCCCGAGACATGTCTAAATGTGAAAAAAATGTATAAACCAACACAATGGCACTACTAACCTAATAAACTCTTGAAGTGAGCAACCTAACAAATGAATGGCTTTGTATAGGCCTTCAGCACAGTACAACATTTATTTTTTAGCTTCTGACGTTTTTTTTTCATTCACAGCATCAGTCTGTGACTGACAACTGGTGCAAAATCAACCTGATCACATACAATAAGGTTTTATGTGATAAAAAGCATACATCTAAAATAGCAATGCTACAGACCCCTTTCCAGTGTGACATTTGATTTTCCTTATTTCCCAGGTAATTTGAGGGGTAGAAGTACTATATCCAGCTATTCCTCAGCTCTGCAGTCTTTCTGATCTCCTCATATGAAGTTATGTATTGTTCTGCTGCAGATGTGTTTATTTTGTTTTCAATTTACCAAAGCCGGTGACATTTTCCCAAAGGTGTCTTGGTACACTTTACAATGCACACAGGAGGAAGTTCAGCATAATTAGCTTTTTTTTTCATTCAGCTGCCTTGTATTGGGAAGCAGCTATCTTGTAAGTCTGCTGTACATTTTTATATCTGCAAGTGATATTACAGACTTGGAACATCAGTTTTAGGGTGACAGAATCCTGATGTTCATCTGCTCTGTTTGTGACTTGCAGAGGATTTCAGCATAATATTCTGCTTCGCAATCAGCAAGAATAACCCAATATACCAACTTATAAAATAAATTGCTTTAATCAACTCCTTTCTCTGAAATACATTGTTTTGCTTTTTATGCCACAGAAGAGGGTTGACGCTTTTCAGGTTGTAATCTTACATTCATGTTTGACAAGAAAAGGCAGTTAAATTAAAAAAATAACATATATAAACGCAAAAAAAAAACAAAAAAAAACATATTTTGTTGTGGTTACACTAACAAACTATTTACTCAGATGTAAAACAATGTTTATTGCATTCAATTATATTTTTTACAGTTTCCTTTTATGTGCCCATCTGGTGATGCTGGAAGCTAAATGGAAACAAAGAAGTTACCTTCGGAGGCGGAATGCTCAAATCAAGGCATATTGGTCAATTTTTGATAATTACAAGTCTCATATAATGAATTGATGATGCTTATAAATTCATAAATCTGATTTTCCATCTGCAGGTCAATGCTTAATCCTGTTGAGTCAAGTTAAAATGATCCAAGAAAATTTTTACATTTAGCATCCAAATATAGTAGCTTGAACAAACGCAGTGTTGATTTTTACAGTATATAAGTAAAATTCTTTTACAGGCATATTCTAGCTGATCACTCTCTTATATAACCAGTACAAAGCCTTCTTGATGCTGATTATGTTACAGATGAAGTGTAAACTTACTGAACATACTCTATTTGTAGCAGGCATCAGTAGTGTCTAAGTATAAAAGGTGGTATGCCTCAACCCCTTCCTCATAAAGACCTGCACAGACAGTGCAAACATAATTACTTGAAGGGTCAATAGACTCAAAGCTGACACTGTAAAGTGTGGCTAGATACAGATCGATTAAATCAACCCCTGGTTCCATGCACCGTTTTTGAGACTGTCTTGTTGAGATTTCAGCACTAAAATGTAATACTGAGCACCAGAAAAAAAAATACCCTCCCCACACAGCAAGGATTAAGGGGCAGATCCACAGAGCAAGTACACCGGCGTATCTACCGATACGCCGGCGTACTTTCAAATTTCCTGCGTCGTATCTTTAGTTTGAATCCTCAAACCAAGATACGACGGCATCTGGGTTTGATCCGACAGGCGTACGGCTTCGTACGCCTTCGGATCTTAGATGCAATACTTTTGCGCCGGCTGGGTGGAGTTTGCGTCGTTTTCCGCGTCGGGTATGCAAATTAGCGATTTACGACGATCCACGAACGTACGCGCGGCCGTTACATTTTCCAACGTCGTCTGTAGTCGGCTTTTTTTCCGGCGTATAGTTAAAGCTGGTATTTTGCGGCGTATAGATAGACTTGCCGTGTTAAGTATGGCCGTCGTTCCCGCGTCTAAATTGTTATTTTTTTGCATAAGTCGTCCGTGAATAGGGATGGACGTAACTCACGTCTAAGTTAAAAAAATGACGTCTTAGTGACGTCATTTAGTGCAATGCGCGGTGGGAAATTTCGGAATGACGCATGCGCAGTTCATTCGGCGCGGGGACGCGCTTAATTTAAATGAATCACGCCCCCTACCCTATTTGAATTCCGCCGCCAGAAATACACTACGCCGCCGTAACTTAAGGCGCAAATTCTTTGAGGATTCGAAGATCCGGCAGGTAAGGTACGGCGGCGTAGCATATCTCTGATATGCTGCGCCCATCTAATTATCTGTGGATCTGGCCCTAAATGTTTCTTAGGTATACGGGTTTAGGAATAAGCTGTAATACTTACCTTATTCATTGATCTAGCCTCCTGCTACTAAAGTTGTGTGACCAATCCCCTGCAGCCTCTTCTCTAAGGCGCCCTGGCCAACAGTCAACAATGACATCATTGCGCACAATACAGGGCCAGTAGTCCTGAACTGATAGTGAAAAAAAAGTGAGCGGGATTGGCCAAGCCTATTACTGGGCTGAATATTAAGAGATATAAAAATATAGTGGAGACCAGTGTAATACAGTTGCAAGAAAAAGTATGTGAACCCGTTTGGAATGATATGGATTTCTGCACAAATTGGTCATAAAATGTGATCTGATCTTCATCTAAGTCACAACAATAGACAATCACAGTCTGCTTAAACTAATAACACACAAAGAATTAAATGTTACCATGTTTTTATTGAACACATAATTTTTCTTGCAACTGTATAATATTTAATTGTTTTGTAATACAGCACATTAAAGTGGTTTCAAAAGGCAGAAGGTTTTTTTTTATCATAAAAAATGTTTTTTTAATTTATTTTTTATTGATACTTACCTAGGTGGATGTTGCATCTGACTCCCAGTGCCTCTACACTGAGAACCGAGCGATTGAACACCGCCAATCGCTCAGTTCTCACAGCTCCCCACTCTTTGCTCTGCCCCCTCCTCATTCACTGGAGCGATGGGCTGAGGAGGGGCAGGCAGCTCAGGCTCTCAGCGGCTCGCTAAAAGGCTGAGCCGGGTGTCGGTCCAGGGATCTGGGTGGGTTCCAACTCCGTGGTCATGACGACACGGAGCCTGAACCAACTCTGTGACATCAGCAGAGCATGGACTCCGGTCTGCTCTCTGCTGAAAACTGGTCACACACGTGCAGAAGGAACTGCACTCTGGTGATACACAGGAAACATACAGTCAAATGAGCTTCCGTGTATTTCTCCTTTAATGCATTCTTTGAATTAAGATAAAAAACCTTCTGTGTGCAACAGCCTCCCTCAGCCTCCCTAATACTTTACTGAGCCCCCTCTAGATCCAGTGATGTTGCACGAGAGCATTGGCTGGGACTCTCCCTCCTTATTGGCTGGGGACACAGCATGGGGGGAGGCATTGCCTCTCACTGCCATCAAAGACAGTGAACCAATGAGGAGAGAGGGGGTGGGGCCGAGCCACAACTACATGTCTCAATGGACACACAGGGCAGCTGCTCCGCTCGGGCACCCCCATAGCAAGCTGCTTGCTGTTGGGGCACTCAGCAGGGAGGGAGGGGCCAGGAGCACCAGCGATGAACCCGAGAAGAGGAGGATTGGTTGCTGCTCTGTGCAAAACCACTGTTAAGTATGAAATGTTTATAATTTTCAAACAAAAAAGAAACAAGACTTTAATATCAATTTAATGTATTATCATCACCATATGGTAAAAACAACTTCTGTGATGAAGGATCCCCCCCCCCGAGTCTCCCTTTATACTTACCGGAACCCAATCTAGATCCAGCACTGTACACTGCTCTCTCCTTTCTCACTGAGCAGATTGCTAGCAGCCAGAGCTCTTTCTTCTGGCAATCAAATTCTGTGACGAGGTAACGGGGCCAAGACACATCTGTGTCTATAGGCACAGAGAGGGGGGTTTCGGGAATGAGCCCACACAAGTGTCATCACAGAAAGTGGCTTTCCAATTTTACTAAGAAATTGTGTGTCCTATACATTTTAAATAAAGTTTTAAAACTTGAAAAGCTTTGAATACTAAGTAATGAGTGCATAACTATTTTGGTCACTTATGCCGCGTACACACTATCGGAAATTCCGACAAGAAAACCATGGATTTTTTTCCTAAGTAATTTTGGCTCAAACTTGTGTTGCATACACATGGTCACACAAAATTCTGAACGTCAAGAATGGAGTGACGTACAACACTACAACGAGCCGAGAAAAATTAAGTTCAATGATGCTGAGCATGCGTCAAACTGATTTTGAGCATGCGTGTTTTTTGCACGTCGGAATTGCATACTGACGATCAGAATTTCCGAAAATAACTTTTCCCGTATGAAAATTTGAGAACCAGCTCTCTAATCTTTGCTGTCAGAAATTCCGACAGATAAAGTCTGATGGGGCCTACACACAGTCGGAATTTCGAACTTTTCTTGTTGGAAATTCCGACCGTGTGTAAGCGGCATTAGAGGTTATATTATTGCGCCTATGGCTACCCGTAGTGTTTAACAGGACAATACATTTTCTGAGCACTGCAAAGAGCTCTACAAACTTGTAAACAAGTAAAGTCAGGCTTTAAGTGTTACTTTGCTGATCGCAGAAATAAAAAATAAAAAAAATGCATGTTTATGCTGTCAGTCTGTCAAATCTGTGAGATCCTGGGGGCTAGACAATATCAGGCTGCACTGTGTTAATAAACCAGAAAAACTCACTACATCATGTAGACATTGCACTCACTCAACGGTTTTGTACTGATTGCACAGAAGAGTCAATAAATAATAGCAGTTAAGTTTGAGCACATATGAAAAAACAGTGTGGCGTTCTACATATACCAGGGCAGAATTTTTTTTGTCTTATCCCAACTCTGAATTAGAGTACTAACTGAGAATGTATCAAGAGAAATAAATTACTTGCTTTGGGAAAATAAGCCACCTGATTGTCCATTTAGCAAGGCTGTTATGTGTTACATGTGTGTACATTCATTGAATGGTGGCTGGAATAATGCATAGGGGAGCTCAGAATTGATTGCTCAAATCAGCAACTGTTGACAAGCTGGGATGGAATGAGTAACTTGTTGGGATATCTGTGATACGATCCCCAGATGTTGAGCTCCTAAGAAGGAGACACATTAACAAATGCTTTAAAAGACTTGTTCTGCCTTCTATTAATCATGACTAGCGGTAAGTCTCCTTGTTATCAGCCGGAAGCAAATTCTTGCAGTCCCTTACAGGTGTACTCACTTTAGTATGTGCTGAAAAACAAATTAAATAGAAGGAACAAAACTACCAGCCTTCCTGTTGTCATGGTTAGTTTTATTACACTTTGACATGATGTGTCTCGAGAGGCTACTCAAACCATGCTGATTCCTTGAAGGCCCTTTAAAAATCACGGTTTCCATTAGATACAACAGGGACTAATACAGAACACTGGGATAGAGGTTATTTTGTTTTCTTTTGTCATTTCAATCTTAGTGCATTGGTCATATTATTATTTCCTGTTATTATATTATTTCTTGTGGCCTGGAATAAAATATTAAAACTGAATCATACTACTAAAAACTTGATTAAACATATTGTAATCTAGGTTATCTAAAATGGAACTAAAGGCAAAAAAAAATGGCATAGTCTCCCTGTAACTGTTGATCCTGTTATTTTTTAACAGACCAAGCTGTGCAGCAAAAGTGTCGATTAGAGGGTTGAGATAAAACATTTTCCACTGCAGGGGGGTTACAATCGTCAGCTTTTATTCATTTAAACCTTTACCCAACAGGAAAAACACTGTTCGGTCTCTGCTTAAAATGTGTTAGGTGGAGTAAAGCAGGCCATACACAATCGAATGTCGAACAAATTTTCTTTTCAAAATCAGAAAGTTTTTTTTGTGATCCGATGATGCCACCATTGATTTTCTAAATTCGGCCGACCAAGCCTTTATGTTGCTATAGAAAATAATTTTTGTGGCCGGGAATATTCTTTTCTCCCCGGGAATTTTCTTTTGTTGCACATGCGCATTTTTTTTCTATTACATTTTTTGCATGATTCTCCCATCATTGATTAGAAAATCGTTAGTTTTTCAAAAAAAATTCAACATGTCCGATTCCTCAAATTTGATTTCCACACGAAATTTGGCTGTTGCTGCAGCCCACTAACGGTGCAAAATTCATACGAAAATTCTTTGATATGATATTCGAAAGAAAATTATTTCGAAATTCGAACCGTGTATGGCTGGCTTTAGGCTTTAATTTGTTAGTCACTTATGTAAGTCCATTCTATTAGTACATCTAACACTACCCTCTCCAGTCAGTGCTGTTGTCCAAGTGTGCCTCTGTTGCTCCTCCACAGATAGGGAGCCACTCTAAGGTAGGTGTTACTGGCTGGATCACTAGGTGAAGACGAAGAAATAAAAAAACAAACGCAATCAAAACAAAACAACCCTCTAGCACCCTTGGGAACATACTTATGGTTCCCCCCCTGAGAAAGAACCTGGATTCTTTAGCCCGTGGGGTGCTGGTGGAAACGGGGCTCCCTAATCCCCCCTCTCAGAGCTGGTGAAGTCTTTTGGGAACATACGCTAGTGTCCTGGAGATATTGCCAACTAGTGGATTTCTTTAACAAATTGCAACCTCGAGTGCGTCTCCTTAGTTCACTGACCACCTTTGAATCCTTATGTGTTGCCCTACCAGAGTCTAGGCATCTGCAATTGCAAATGTATAGACCTGTGCTCAGTGCCCAATTCTCCTCGCTCCCATACTACTGTACATTAGCCACTTAAACCCCCTTCCTAACTAGGCCAATTTTCAGCTTTCAGTGCTGTCACACTTTGAATGACAATTACTCATTTAGTCATGCATCACTGTACCCATGTGAATTTTTTTGTCCTTTTTTCATACAAATAGAGCTTTCTTTTGGTGGTATTTACTCACCACTGGGTGGCATTGTAAAAAAATATATATATATATATATATATATATATATATATATATATATATATATATATATATATAAAATTTGTATTTTTTCTTCATAAATTTTGGCCAAAATTTATACTGCTACATATCTTTGGTAAAAATAATCCAAATCAGTGATTATTTGGTCTTTGTGAAAGTTAGAGAGTCTACAGGCTATGGTGCCAATCATTGAAAATTGGTGGCCTATCTCATTTCTTGAAACAATAATGAATGAATGAAAAACTTATAAAGCGCGGCGCATGCGAACTGAATCGCTTCTGGGCGCTAAGAAGCCAGGAAAGTACAAATACCCCCCAAATGACCTATTTTTGTAAAGTAGACATTCCATGGTATTTAGTAAGAGGCCTGGTAAGTTTTTTCACAGTTACATTTTTTACCACAATTCTTTGCAAACAATTTTTATTTTTTTTTGTCAAAATTGTCATATTAACAGGTTATTTCTCTCACATGGCACATGCATACTTACAACTACACCCCAACACACATTCTGCTACTCCTCATTAGTAGGACAATACCACATGTGTGAAACTTTTACACAGCCGGACCCATACAGAGGCCCAACATGCAGGGAGCACCATAATTCATTCTAGGGACATAAATTACACATATAATTTCCTGACAACCTATCACACTTTTGAAGGCCCTGGAGCACCAGGACAATGAAAACACCCACAAGATGACCCAATTTTGGAAAGAAAACACCCCAACATATATTCTATGAGGCATAATGAGTCCTTTTGAACATGTAATTTTTTGCCACAACTTTTTGAAAAATGTGGGGAAAATGAAAACGCATTTTCTACGCATTTTTTACACATTTGTGAAGCACTGACGGGTGCTGATGAGGATCCACTGATAGGGTGGCTAATGAGCACCTACTGATGAGCACTTTATTGACACTACTGATGTGGCACTGATGTGACACTGTAGAGCACATATGTGCACTGATGGGGCACTGTAAAGAACTGCTGGTTCTTGTTTGTACCCAAACAAAATGTATGTATTTTCTACCCACAAATAGAGCTTTCTTTTGGTGGTATCTGATCACTTCTGCAGTTCTTATTTTTTGCTCTATAAACAAAAAAATTGCGACAATTTTGAAAAAAGACAATATTTTGTACTTTTTGCTATAATAAATATCCTGAATGAAAAAGAAAATAACAAATTTCTTCATCAGTTTAGGCCGATATGTATTCTTCTACATATTTTTGGTAAAAAAAAAAAAATCGCAATAAGCGTATATTGATTGGTTTGCACAAAAGTTTTTGGGCCAGATTCATAAACAATGTACGCCGGCGTATCTCCAGATACGCCGCCGTAATTTCAAATGTGCGCCGTCGCATCTTTACGCCGATTCACAAAGCGATATACGTCCAAAAACATGGCTTCAGCCGTCCGACGTAACTTGCCTACGCCGGCGTATCGCGGGAGCATAGTTACGCTGGACGCATTCGGTGTTCCCATTATAAATATGCAAATGAGCTTAGATACGCCGATTCACAAACGTACTTGCGCCCGGCGTATTAATATACGCTGTTTACGTAAGGCGTACGACCGGCGTAACTTCGCCGGAACAGCGTCGTATTTTACGTCGTTTGCGTAAGTCGTACGTGAATGGGGATGGGCCTAGGTTACGTTCACGTCGACTAAGCATTGAGCCGGTGTAACTTAGGGAGAAAATTCAACGTGATACTGAGCATGCGGGCGCATGCCCCGTTCGTTAGGCGCGTCATTTACGTGGGGTCACGATTCATTTTCATACAACATGCCCCCTACCAGCCTACTTTGAATTAGGCGGGCTTACGCCGGCCAATTTACGCTACGCCGCCGCAACTTAAGGAGCAAGTGCTTTGTGAATACTGCACTTGCCTGTCTAAGTTGCAGCGGTGTAGCGTAAATAGGATACGCTATGCCCGCACAAAGATGCGCCCAGGTACGTGAATCTGGCCCATAGTGTCTACAAAATAGGGTATAGATTTATGTAATTTTTATTATTATTTTTTTACTATTAATGGCACTTATCTGCGATTGTTATTGGGACTTCAACATTGCGACAAACAGATCGGACACTTCCGACACTTTTTTAGGACCAGTGACATTTATACAGCGATCAGAGCTAAAACTAGCCACTGATTACTGTATAAATGTCACTGGGAGGGAAGGGGTTAACACTAGGGTGCGATCAAAGGGTTAACTGTGTTCCCTAGATGTGTTCTAACTGTGGGGGGAATGTGGCTGACTAGAGGAGGAGACAAATCAGTGAGTAGGAACACACAATCAGTCTCCTCTCCCCTGACAGAACTGGGATTTGTGTGTTTGCACACACAGATCCTGATTCTCGCTCCGTTACGATCGATCGCGGGTGTCCGGCGCACAAATCGGTTCCGGAGACACAGTGTGGGGGCAAGTGCATGCCTGCTACAGCATTCTAAAGAGCCGACATACAGCTATGACAGCTCGCCCAGGGGAGCCATTTGAAGCATGTTGAGTCTATACAAGCATCAGCCCACAAAAAAACACAATGAGGAACAAGTTCAGTGTGTTCTCTACTGAAAATGCTACTTAAGCTTGAGCAGATGAAGAAGATTCTAATAGGGGGAAAACTAATGTACCAAAAAATACCAATGACCATAGCTAGGAATTTTAAGCAACATGTCATCCCATTGTGTTAAGACCAGTGTCTAAACCTGCAACCTCTGCTGTGTTTGGCAGTGTCTTTCACTGAGCCATCTGGGATTCTGGACAGTAGCCTGGATTTTTTTTTTGAACAATCCTGCCTTGAATTTTGTTTCTTTTGAACCCTTTGCTTTTCCCATGAACTTCCTATTTTTGTCATACCTGTGCATGTCCTGTTTGCCAGATAATTGTGCTCTCTCCAGTCAGTATCTTGCTCTTGTCACTCCTGCTTTGCTACTTGTTACTAACCTTTGGCTTGTTACTCAACTAGGCTTCTGCTTGATCCAACCTGCAATCGCTTGTTATCAACCTTTGGTTTGTTACTGACTACACTTCTGCTTAATCCCTACTTGCTATATCTGCAACTGGACCCCAGCTTGCTCACCTCCTGGTGTTTCTATCCTGAGAATTGCGACCTAGTACTAACATGTAGAAAAACCCATTGGCCCAGATTCAGGTACGACTTGCGCGGGAGCAAGTGTGATTTGTGTCGGGCAAGTACGGATTTGCTCCCAGGCAAATTTGCGGGTGACCCAGAAAGCAAGCTAAGCCTGAAATGTGCCATTTTTGCACTGAGGCAGTTTCTCTGCCCCGGCGCAATTAAGGGGCAATTTTGCTCAGGGAGCAACTTGCGCTCTCATGGTTTTCCCTCAGCAAATATGCAAATGAGGAACTGCCACTGATTCATAAACTTGCGCGTGTGAGGAGCATTTTGCTCCCAAAGCGCGCAAGCTGTTTGGCCGGGGCAAATTTGCACTTTATAAAAGCAGGGGCAAGTTAGCAACAGATGGCCACAGGTCAGCTGGAGAGCAACTACAGCAGCACCAAGACGGACGAGCTGAACAAGCAGAGCACCCACACTTTCTGGATCTCACATCTGTGTGCCAACATGCCAGGGGCAGCTACAAAATAAAAAAAAGCTCATAATCTGAGCATCAATAAAAATAAAAAAACTCAAAATCTGAGCATAACCAAAAAACAAGCTCATAATCTGAGCCACAAAAAAAAAATGGTCATACATTTTTTTTTTCTTTTGGACATCCTTGGCCCAAGGGTGCCCCGGCTCTGGCTCCTCAGACGCCGTGGTGGAGCATGGGGTGGGGATGGAGGGGGGGGGAGCATCAACCCCTACTTCATCTCTCCTGGCAGGTGGTGCCTGCAAGCCCTCCATGGCATTGGCCAGGCGGTTGAGGACGGTGTTGGTCTGTCCCAACATCCCCATCTGCCATGTGGTGGTGATCCTCAACTGCCGTCGGGTAAGTCTCCCCTCCTCCCGCACAGCAGCAGTGTTGGCCTCCACCGCACCTGCCAACCTGCTCACCTCCGAAGTTAATAATGCAGTGGCATCCTGCTGTTCAACCAGACAGGTCACAATGGCTGCGCAGTTACCACTAACATCCTCCAGGGTCTCATTCTGTCGGTCCCCCCGGTCAGCATGGTGGGTGAGGGCCTGCTGGACAGAGGAGGAGGAGGATGCCAGGCTGTCCGCCACCCGCCTCAGGTCTCCCACCATCTCCCCTATATGGTGGGTCTGCCGGGCCAGCTCCTAGGGTTGCCACCTCATCCCTTTAAAACAGAACACATATGAATTACACAGGTTCTGTGGCTCATTAAGGTGGTAATTGAACTCAAGTAGAGCCTTATCTAAATTAAATCAGCCACAGAACCTGTGTAATTCATATGTGTTCTGTTTTAAAGGGATGAGGTGGCAACCCTACCTGCTCCTCCTGCAGACCCTCACGGAGGCTGGAGGGTACACCCCTAGTTTTAGAAAGAGCCTTCCTTGGAGGAGAGGCTGGGGCACGAACTGAGGGAGCAGAAGGGGAGGGGGTCACACAGGAGGGAGTGACACTGGAGGGGGGGGACACTGGAGGGAGGGACACTGAAGGGGGGGACACTGGAGGGGCTTGCCCTGGAGGGGGATGATGTTATGGTCGGGGGGTGGTGGGTCGGTCAGGGATGGTGGGATCCTCCTGGAGGGACACTGCTTCCTCCAGATTGAGGATAACAGCCTCCTCCACCACTTCCTCCTCCCTAGATGGACTCTGGCCGATATCCTCCTCCACCAACATGCCCAGGATCTGCAGAGGGCCTGACTGCACCCCATGATGTTCTGGGGATGGCGTGGGTCGCCCTACAGCCGACGACGGCCCAGCCTCATCATCAACATCTGTGGATGACACAAAACAAAAATGTTGCTGGAGCAACACACTTATCATATGTTCACTTCTACCCCCTCCCATGATACACAGCGAATATGAGAAAACAAAACTTGTTACATGTTCCCTTCTACCCCCTCATATGTTCCCTTCTACCCCCTCATATGTTCACTTCTACCCCCTCCCATGATACACAGCAGATATGAGAAAAAAAAACTTGTTACATGTTCCCTTCTACCCCCTCATATGTTCAGTTCTACCCCCTCCCATGATACACAGCAGATATGAGAAACAAAAACTTGTTACATGTTCCCTTCTACCCCCTCATATGTTCACTTCTACCCCCTCCCATGATACACAGCAGATATGAGAAAAAAAAAACTTGTTACATGTTCCCTTCTACCCCCTCATATGTTCACTTCTACCCCCTCCCATGATACACAGCAGATATGAGAAACAAAAACTTGTTACATGTTCCCTTCTACCCCCTCATATGTTCACTTCTACCCCCTCCCATGATACACAGCAGATATGAGGAAAAAAAACTTGTTACATGTTCCCTTCTACCCCCTCATATGTTCACTTCTACCCCCTCCCATGATACACAGCAGATATGAGAAACAAAAAACTTACAAGTCCCCAACAGTGGAGTCATAGCCTGGCAGTCCCTCCACCTGCTCCAGCGCTAGACTCTGAGAGATGACCTCCTCCTTCGGATTGAGTCGCACAGAACAGGCTGGTCCTCCTCCGGTGCCCCTGCTGTGCTTTTTAATGAGGACAATTTTGTCCCGGACGCGACGCCGCATGTCCGTGAACTTTTTCTGGATGTCCATCCAAGTCCGGTCCTCAAAGCCCAGGGCATTGATGTCTAAGGTTATCACCTCAAATATTGCCCTCCTTTGGGCTACGGTAGTATTTTGGCGTTCAGCGCCATACAGAACAGCAGTATGGCGCGTCAGTGCCTCCAGCGTGATCTCCATCTCCGCTGCCACAAAATTAGCCTTTTTTTTTGGCCGGGAGGTGCCATCTCGCAGCAAAGGGCAAAATTACCTTGCTCAGGGGGGGGGTGGAACAAGCAGGATGTAATTTTGCACAGGACCTGCGCAGGTCTGCCCCTATTTATTTGCTCAGTGCAAGCAGTTGGGCAAAATTTGCCCTGAAAATAGGCGCAAACCACTGCTGAGTGGAAAAAAGATCATTTGCATAGGGCACACCCACTTTCACTTGCGCTGCCTTAGGCCCTGATTTTTGCCTTACAAAGGAGCAAGTTAGCAGACAAAAGGAATCCTGAATCAGGTGGCAATCTTTCCAATTTGCCCCAGCGCAGAGCAAATCAGCTGCTCTTCACATGTGCAACTAAAGGGCAAATCTACCTGAATCTGGGCCATTATCTCCATCAGGAGCTCTGGTGAACAGTGATTAGTGCTTAGATTCCACACCTCAGGTGAGCCTGTGTGATCCACCAGGGTGACCTTCTTCTGTACTTATCCAGCTGGTTGGTGGGAGCCTTTCTACTGCTACAGCTACTGATCTATGAGCTGACCCCTGACTGGGATGCATTGCAATATTTAGTGATGCATTGCTGGTGTATTGGGTTTGTTTAGAACAAACCAGAAGTGCATTTATCGATTGAGAATTATACATTACAAAGGGGTATTGCCATAATTTTTATCAACTGGTCCATTGCACTGGAAATATAGTGCCAGTTTCTCTAGGGGTGGGTTCTGAAATGGTATTGTAACTGTTCCCCTCACATAATAGCTTAATGTAATTCTAATCTGTGAATATATTATATGTACAGTAACTGGATGGATTTTAGATGTAAGTACTGTAAACAGCATCACAAAATGGCATCCTAGATCTGTGCTTTCACACATGTAAATTAAGTTATATACAGGTACAGTGCAGCCGCAGATAGTTTAGAATTAATTTCTGATTGTTTGCATAACTCAAAACCTAAAACAATGGCTGCCAATATTTCTATTCAATGAACTATTCACAGTATCCCAGAAAATAAACCTATAAAGTGTCTATAAATGGCAATGTAACTTGATTTGCTAACAGATAGGGTTAAAAAATAAAATATATACTATAATTAGCCTAAAGGCATATGGCACAGTTATCAATCAGCAATCTGCTATGTACTTCCCGTGCCTCACAGGTATGTAACAGCATCCAGCACTAAAGGGACAGGTAATCATTCAACTAATTGGTGTGGGTGATCACTGTAGGCTCTGAACTTTCTTTATTGACCTTTAGAGACACATTCTGGAAGTTCAAATGGGGAAATAAAACAATTTTTATCTTCACTTGTAACCTGCAATATCATGTTTGAATTATCATTTCAAGGATAGGAGACAGTTTTGTAACACCTTGTGTTCTACAAGGTTGGAATAAAGTCTTGCTCTCCTCATCGCTAGCCTAATAAATCAGACTCTAAATTAATTGCAAGAACTTCCTGGTATAAATTGGGCTTATTCGACAAAGCAGTGCAAAGAGCAATGGCTAAGTGCAACAGATAGTAACCCATGGCAGGGAATTTAAAGCCCAATTGAGCCTCTGGTTTAAATCAGCTAAATACGTTCCAGGCACACAAAAAAATGAATGAGTAGAAAAGCCAGTTCCCAACCGGCAGCTGCAAATTGGGACCCTTGTTCTCTGTGGGAAAGCAGTGATCTGACATGTTCCCAGTTAGGTTGTGGCTGATTATTAAAGAAAATAAACTTAAGACTTTACACATCTTTTTTATGCATCTGGGCTTTGTTTAGCTGATTGACACTGGGTTCACACCTATGCATTTTTTTATGCAGTTTGCAGAAACACACTACAGTCCAATTGGCATAGTTCCCTAGCTTTGTGTGCAATAGACTTCAATGGACCTGCACCAAAAAAGCAAGTATTTTTTTTCCCATAACAAACTGTGAATAGCTGGTTGTTAAGGTATGAGTCGAGAAGCCGGGCACCATGTTCTTAGCAATCGATGAGTCATCAGTTGTTAGCAGGGTTCCCCGCTGAAAGCTGAATTAAAAAAAAGAGTTGCCAGCAATCATTTTTTTTTTAAATGGCATGGGGTCCCCCCAATACATACCAGGCCATTTGGGTCAAGGGCCAAGGGCCTCTTCCCCCTTTAACAAGGGTGCCCCCAGAGCCCACCCCCATGTGAATGAGTAGGAGTACACAGTACCCCTACTCATTCACCAAAAAAAAAGGGTTGTGTAAAAAATTACTGTAGGTAGTTTTTGACAAGTCCTTTATTTAAAAAATAAAAAACAATGTCCCCTGATGTAGATCAATTGTCAATCACGTCGCCCCAGAAAAAAACTGCTCTCGACCGTCTGACGGTTCTTAAATAACAAAGCGGCAGGGTCATCCACTGATGTCACTGGGTGGCCTCAGCCCTTGTGCCGCCCTTGGCCCAGCATGGCCCTGGCTGATGTCACAAGGGGCAGGGCCTACCGGTGATGTGAGCGGGTGACCCCGCCTCTTAGTTATTTAAGAACTGTCAGGCGGTGAAGCTGGCAGGAAGAGGCCCCTGTCCCTATCAACCCCCCATGTTGAGGGCATGTGGCTGGTATGTTTCAGGAGGAGGGGGCACTTGCACAGCCCCTCCCTTTCCTGACCTACCTGGCTGCATGCTCATATAAGGGGCTGGTATGGATTTGGGGGGGGGGACCACACGCTGTTTTTTCTCAATATTTTTATTGCTGGCAATTCTTTTTTTACATTCAGCCTTTTTACATTCAGCTGGCAGCTAGTGACTTATCGGTTGTTAGGAACGTGGCAGCCAGCTTCCTGGCTCGCCCCTTAACAACCAGCTATTTGTTAAAGAGAAAAAAAAAAAAGGAAACACACATGAAAACTGCATGCAAAAACACTGGTTTAAAAAAGCACTGCAAAATGCATTAACTGCAGCTGCATAGAAACTGAAACTTCAACCAGACTCCAAATTTACCTAAGTTAAATAATTTAAGTTAGTGCTTTACTACACCTTGCACATCATCATTGCTGTTTGAATTGCAAAAACATTTACAGAAGTTGTTTTCTTGTATCTTTCTGTGAAAGCCATATTTAGTATTATAATAACATATATATTTAGAAAAAAAATATTTCATGCAGTTCTATAAAAAAAAACTTGTGGCATTACACAGCTTGTAAATGCTGCATAGATGTACATGCGGTTCTGATAGTGTGAATACACAATCAATATCACCTAAAGTATGTGCAAATGTTTCAGAGTGTTGGATAATTGCCATGAGATTAATCACATCAGATCAATCAGGCAGATGTTTAGAGTGAAGAGGAAACATATCACTGAACGCTCATATGATTAATCACCATTAAATAGAGGCAGCTAATTGCCAAAAGTTTGTAGTCATGTCACCAAACAGTGCCATTTTGATTCCATTTACAATTGTTTATAGGAAGTGGCACAATAGAACATTTCTAGTGAAGTACATGGAAATTACTTTTAAAGCATATTTATTTGCAGTATGACTAATTACACACTGCACATGGAAAATCCAAGTGTGTTGCTTAGTTCTATAAGCACTACCACTATTGCCGCCTGTACATCTGTTATGGGGCCTCTAAACAAGGAGGTGCTGAATCCCGGATCCAACTTTCATCACGACTTCCATCAATCTAAATAGCACCACACATTCATGCTGATCCATAAAAAAGACAATGTATTGTTGTGTACTGAGCACACTGATTACCCAGAGCCTCACTGGTATTTATTTGAAGCATGGCAGTGAAGTAAATACACACCCCAATAGGATTCTCCCCAGTATGTACACAACACTCTAATTTGTCTTTGCATTTCCGATTCTGGCATTGAAACAAAAACCATAATGCTAAAATATTTAAAAGTTTAGGCTTTTTTAAAAAAATCTTTTCTGTGCAGACATGCTTTGTATTACTAATAAGCAATACATGATAAAGGATTTCCAGAGCACTATAATATCTAAGGCTGGCCATACACGAGTCATTTTTTTTCATTGAACCAGTAGGTTGAACAAAAGAAAATTACTTGATTCCCATTTAAACACTTCGTGTATTCTTCTGCTGAGTTTTTGTATCCTGATGCCTCGTACACACGACCGGCTTTCCTGGCAGGAAAACTGCCATGAGAGCTTTTGGTCGGGAATACTGGCCGTGTGTATGCTTCCTCGCTGTTTTTCCGACAGGAAAACTGCCGGGAAAAAGGAGAACATGTTCTCTTTTTTCCCGGCGTTTTTTAAGCCAGCAGTTTCCCTATGGAGCACACACACGGCCTGGTTTCCCGACTAAAGCTCTCATGGCAGTTTTCCTGTTGGGAAACCCAGCCGTGTGTAGGGGGGAAAAGCTACCAAGCAGGTTCTCGGTTTTCCCGGTGGACTTTTTACCGCCGCAAAAAACGATCGTGTGTACGGGGCATGAGTGAGGAGACTTCCCAGCTGTCAAAATTCTCTGATCAGCATTGTTGGCTATAGCCAGCAGCACTGATCTAGAGAAAATTTTACAACAGGCTGGTTGTTCACCAGTACAATACTCGTGTAGAACGAGTCTGAACCACCATATTTTGATCCATGGTCAGCTTGAAAATTTAGCAGAGCAGCTACTTTTGTCTAAAGCCTCGTACACACGATCAGTCCATCCGATGAGAACGGTCTGATGGATCGTTGTCATTGGTTAACCGATGAAGATGACTGATGGTCCGTCGTGCCTACACACCATCGGTTAAAAAAACTATTGTGTCAGAACGCGATGACGTAAAACACAACGACGTGCTGAAAAAAACGAAGTTCAATGCTTCCAAGCATGCGTCGACTTGATTCTGAGCATGCGTGGATTTTTAACCGATGGTTGTGCCTACTAACAATCGTTTTTTTCCCATCGGTTAGGATTCCATAGGTTAATTTTAAAGCAAGTTGGCTAACCCATAACCCATGGGGCCTATACACAATCGGTTTGGACCGATAAAAACGGTCCATCAGACCGTTGTCCTCTGGTTAAACTATTGTGTGTACGAAGCCTAATAGAAACCTACAAATCTAGTTTGATAAAGAATGATGATTAATTTGTTCTGTAAACAATGCACATATAAAAACTTAAGGCCTTTTTCACACTTGTGTAACTTGTCCTGCGATTCGGGACTACAAAGTCGCATGACAAGTCATAAACCCACGATTACGTTCAAATCTGTTTCACTTCAAAGTAATCCCTGCACTACTTTGGTCCAACTTTGATGTGACTTGAGGTCCATAGACTTCAAGATTACACAGGCATTGCTTTAAGTCATGTCAAAGTTGCACGACCTTCAGGTCATACAAGTGGGAAAAGGGTCCTAACTGTTTAATATGAAAAGGAGACTAGTGTTCCACCTGCTGTATAGAAGACTGTACCAATGCTACATAATACTACCAAAAGTATAATAATATTATAGTATAATAGTGCCAATGTTACATAATACTGTTTTTTGCCTGTTTGTTGACCATGGATCTTGCCACCAGATATGGTATACTATATTTACATTTCCTGTTCAAGGTGACAGAGGTATTCATTGTACAGTGAAATAAAAGCAGCATTGTCACCCCGTGGACAGGGTAGTAAATGGTGAATATGCAGTTTAAATGGACAGATCACAAAGCCTGACCTCAGCTAACACTGTAAAATCAGGTACAATAAACAAAAATAATAATAATTTGTGAAAAAAATAAAAAAAGGTTTAAATTTTATGAAAAAAACTGACCGTTGTAAGCAGCCCACCAATGTTATATGGTTTGTACCAACCTTTATAATGGTCACTTTTGCTTGACTGCTTGATCTGCATGTAAAAATAGAGAACAATATAAATAAAGGCATGCAAAACAATACAAGAAAACCTATAATGAATACTATAAATGATGATATTAAAGTGGTTCTAAAGGCTCAAGGTTGTTTTACCTTCATGGAGGGGGGGGGGGGAGCTGTGGCTTTGTGTGTAAATGGACATGCAGAGCAGTGGCTTAGGATCCAGTCTGCTCGGGTGCCTTCATAGCAAGCTACTTGCTCTGGGGGCATTCAGCAGGCGGAAGGGGCCAGCCAGTATTGCTGGCAGGGGACCCAAGAAAATAAGGACCTGGGCTGCTCTGTGCAAAACCACTGCACAGAGCTGGTGTGTATGACATGTTTGTTTTTGTTTTTTTGAACTAAGCCTTCAATATCTATTTTTCACTAACCTTATCCAGAGACCAGAATACAATATTGTTCTTGTCTTTTAAACAAGCCCTTCACAAAAGTTCACTGACTAAGCTCAGCAGCCTGTAATTAAAAAGGCAGAGACATGATCAGGAGTGATGTGGTATGTACAGTACCTCCTTGAGTGGGTCACGTTGGAGGGTCTGTGTAAGCCCCACCCTATTCCACCTTTCCTGATGGTTGATATATAGCAGCTGATATAGGGAAAGGGATGGTCAGCACTCAGGATGACATCCAAAATAGTATTTCTTTATTAAGTACATGTACAAAGCTGTAAAACACTCTACGCATTTCGGACGTTAGTCCTTAGTCATTGCTGATGACCTTTAAAGTGTTTAGAAAGGAAATAAAAAAAACTCTCTATACTTACCTGCTCTGTGCAATGGCTTTGCACAGAGCGGCCCCGAACCTCCTCTTCTCGGGTCCCTCGCAGGTGCTTCTGACCCCTGTGCTCTGTCCAGTGTCCCCATAGCAAGCCCCTTTCCATGGTGGTGCTCGCTCCCAAGCCCTGCTGCTTCAACTAATTGGCATAAACAGTGGGGTTCAGCCATGACCCCTGCTCCCTGGACACTGGCTTTGATTGACAGTAGCAGTAGCCAATGGCTTCTGATGCCCCAGCAAAGCCAGTGAGGGAAGGAAGTGAGGGAAGAGAAGAGCTGCAGATGTGCACAGCACCAGATCAAATGAGGGCTCAGGTAAGTAAAAAGGGGGAGGCGAGGGGCCAAAAAGTTGCCTAAACATTTTTTACCTTAATGCAAAGAATGCTTTAATAATTTTACCTCTAGGAGCTTCATCTGCATGAATGTTAAATCCTTTCCCTGTTTTCTTCCAAAGCCCAATAATAGCAAACCAAATGGCCCCTGGATAGAATGAGGTGATAACAGGGTACCATTCCAAGGTAGTAATGTTCAAAAGCATTTTAAAATATACAGTGGGGCAAAAAAGTATTTAGTCAGCCACCAATTGTGCAAGTTCTCCCACTTAAAAAGATGAGAGAGGCCTGTAATTGTCATCATAGGTATACCCCAACTATGAGAAACAAAATGTGGAAACAAATCCAGACAATCACGTTGTCTAAATTGGAAAGAATTTATTTGCAAATTATGGCGGAAAATAAGTATTTGGTCACCTACAAACAAGCACGATTTCTGGCTCTCACAGACCTGTATCTTCTTCTCTAAGAGGCACCTCTGTCCTCCACTCATTACCTGTATTAATGGCACCTGTTTGAACTTGTTATCAGTATAAAAGACACATGTCCACAACCTCAAACAGTCACACTCCAAACTTCACTATGGTGAAAACCAAAGAGCTGTCGAAGGACACCAGAAACAAAATTGTAGACCTGCACCAGGCTGTGAAGACTGAATCTGCAATAGGCAAGTAGCTTGGTGTGAAGAAATCAACTGTGGGAGCAATAATTAGAAAATGGAAGACATACAAGACCACTGAAAATCTCCCTCGATCTGGGGCTCCACGCAAGATCTCATCCCGTGGAGTCAAAATGATCACAAGAACGATGAGCAAAAATCCTGGAACCACACAGGGGGACCTAGTGAATGACCTGCAGAGAGCTGGGACCAACGTAACAAAGGCTACCATCAGTAACACACTACGCCGCCAGGGACTCAGATCCTGCAGTGTCAGACGTGTCCCCCTGCTTAAGCCAGTACATGTCCGGGCCTGTCTGAGGTTTGCTAGAGAGCATTTGGATGATCCAAAAGAGGATTGGGAGAATGTCATATGGTCAGATGAAACCAAAGTAGAAATGTTTGTTAGAAACACAACTTGTCGTGTTTGGAGCAAAGAGAATGCTAAGTTGCAACCAAAGAACACCATACCTACTGTGAAGCATGGGGGTGGCAACATCATGCTTTGGGGCTGTTTCTCTGCAAAGGGAACATGACGACTGATCTGTGTACATTAAAGAATGAATGGGGCCATGCATCGTGAGATTTTGAGTGCAAACCTCCTCCCATCAGCAAGGGCATTTAAGATAAAACGTGGCTGGGTCTTTCAGCTTGACAATGATCCCAAACACACCGCCCGGGTAACGAAGGAGTGGCTTCGTAAGAAGCATTTCAAGATTCTGGAGTGGCCTAGCCAGTCTTCAGATTTCAACCCCATAGAAGACCTTTGGAGGGAGTTGAAAGTCTGTGTTGCCCAGCGACAGCCCCAAAACAGCACTGCTCTAGAGGAGATCTGTATGGAGGAATGGGCAAACATACCAGCAACAGTGTGTGACAACCTTGTGAAGACTTACAGAAAATGTTTGACCTCTGTCATTGCCAACAAAGGATATATAACAAAGTATTGAGATGAACTTTTGATATTGACCAAATACTTATTTCCCACCATAATTTGCCAAAAAATTATTTCCAAATTAGACAATGTGATTGTCTGGATTTTGTTTACATATTTTGGTCTCTCATAGTTGAGGTATACCTATGATGACAATTACAGGCCTCTCTCATCTTTTTAAGTGGGAGAACTTTCACAATTGGTGGCTGACTAAATACTTTTTTGCCCCACTGTATTGTCATAGTTGTATACATTCAGGTTATACTAATAACAATATTAATGCATACACATATACAGTTAAAGTGGTTGTAAACCTTTTACAACCACTTAAGGCTTACCTGTAGGTGCTCGAAATATCTCTTAAACCTCCACGGTTTAGGAGATATTTACAGAAATGACGGGCGCAGGCGCACTTTAGCAACAGCAATCGCGTCGTTCCTAAAGGAGCCTGTGCCGTGACTGGTGGCTCCCACACGAATGCCAAACACAGCGCCGGAGCCGCGATACCCAGAAATAAGCCCCGGGTGAGATGTCGGCCGCCCGATCGGTTTTTGAGGACAGCTGCTGGGGTTTCAATCAGATGTGAGTATTACATAATGAGCTATGCATACTAGCTCATTATGCCTTTGTCTTCCTCTTTAAAGCATTGACAACAGGATGCTGCCTTCATCCTTTCAGGTCTTAAACTCGTGAGAAATCCATAACTGCTTTACTGAAAGTAAAGTACCGAGTCTCGATATCTGTCCAGCTAAACACTACTATAAATAAAAAAAAGGGGCTAACCATTGAGAATTATTCTGAACACGGAGCTGGTTCATGAAAAAGGGACCAAATGAATATGAAGAAAAGTGGAAGTAATTTAATTGAAAGCCATATATTTACCAGCCAATTAGAATGAACATTTTATTTCACTGAAGTTCATTAAGCAACATTAGGAAGGATAGCATCTGCATGGATTAGATTCAGAAGAAATACCAAATCCAGAAGCCATAGGAAAGTTTACAAAATGCAGTCAACTTCCATAAAATTGGCCAATGGCGAAACAGTTTAATAGTATAGTTTGCAACCAGACTGAATTGTCTTTTATGTTAATAAAATATTGAAACAGAGTGCACAAAAACAAAACAGTGTGGCCAGGCAGTGGGAAAAGCAAATAGATTTCTAGGCTGCATCATTAGAGGGATCACCAGCAGGAGGAAGGAGATTCTGATTCCCCAATATAGATCTTAAAGTAGACCTCATTAAGGGCCCTTTTACACAGGGCGGATCAGTAATGATCTGCCCTGTGAACCTCTGCTTGCTCAGCGCGGATCGCTCCGTTGATCCCCGCTGAGCCGGCGGATAACTGGGTGGTCCCCGCACACCGTCTGTCCGTGTTCACCCGATCCGATGACGGATGAAAAAGTAGGTTTTTCCTCCGTCAGACTTTGGCGGATCGGAGTGGGTCGGATGTCAGCGGGCATGTCACAGCTGACATCCGTGGCTCCATTCAGGTCCGCCTAAAAAACTGACACGGTTCGCCCGTGTGAAAGAGCCCAAAGAAAACTGCATCCAGTTCTAGAGACCTCACTTGCAAAAACATATTGATAAGACAGAACGGGTCCAGAGACAGGCAACAAAATAGGGAAAGGTTTGAGGGATAAAACATACAGTATCAGGAGAGATATCAGAAACTTAATATGTAGTCTAGAGGAAAGAAGGAAAAGGGGAGTCACATTTGAAACCTTTGAATCTATTAAAGGTGTGAATTAGATTTGGAAGGGCAGTTTTCTCAGTATTATGTCAAGATCAAAAACACAGGGACATGACTTCAAACTAGCAAGATGAAAGTTCAAAACGAATCTTAGAAAGTATTGCTTTACTTAACTGCATGCTGACCATCGCACAACAATATACGTTGACAGCATGGCACGGACAGGCTTCCTAGTGACAGGACAGTGACCACAGCTTCCTGTAATCAGAAGCGGTGATCACTGTCCTGTCACACAAAGCCCATCCTTCCTACAGTTAGAATCACTCTCTAGGGCACACTTAACCCCTTCAGCGCCACCTAGTGGTTAACCCCTTTCACTGCCAGTGTCATTTTCACAGTAATCAGTACATTTTTATAGCACTGTTCGCTGTAAAAATGACAATGGTCCCAAAAATTTGTCAAAAGCGCCTAATGTGTCCGCCATAAAGTCACAGTCCCAATAAAAATCACAGATCACCGGCATTACTAGTAAAAATATAATAATGATAAAAATGCTATAAAACTACCCCCTATTTTGTAGACTCTAACTTTTGTGCAAACCAATCAATATATTTTTGGGGATATTTATTATAGCAAAAAGTAAAAAATATAGCATTTTTTTTCAAAATTGACGCTCTATTTCTGTTTATAGGGCAAAAAATTAAAACCGCAGAGGTGATCAAATACCACCAAAAGAAAGCTCTATTTGTGGGAAAAAAAAGGACGTCAATTTAGTTTGGGAGCCACGTGACACGATCACGCAATTGTCAGTTAAAGCGATGCAGTGCCGAATCGCAAAAAGTGGACTGGTCTTTGGCCAGCAAAATGGTCCGGGGCTTACATGGTTAAAGAGTACTTGATGCTTGGAATAGACTTCCAGCAGAGTCAAAATAAGTATATTCAAGCATACTTTGGACAAAAAATTTATAGATATATATAAAAAAAAAGGAATGAAAAATAAATATTTTTTTTTCTTCTGCTGTTTCTATTTTTTATTGTGAAGATCTTTTTTTGTTATTTTAGGCTGCATTCACACCTGAGCGTTGTCGCCTGAAGCGCGACGCTCAAAAACGCTAGAGGTAAAAAAATACATTATTCTCTATGGAGATGGTTCACATCTCCACTCCAAAACACTTGACGCCGAACGCCCGAAGCTCAAACAAGTTCCGGACCCTTTTTTGTCGCGCAAATCGCCCGATTTAAGCGTCTAGCGCGACAACGAGCGTTTTGTCGCCTAATCTGCTCAAGTGAAATAGAGGAAATGACATAAAAATTACAGAAACATACACAGGAAGTTCACAAACCACCATTTTAAATAATAACACACATGGAGTCCAGCAACATGGAGGGGGAAGTGGATGAAACAGTAGCTCTTTTGGACCAGAAGATGTTTATCCGAATGGTGAAGCAGCACCCCTGTCTTTACGATACGAGAGATCCATGCTATAAACTGCGATCGAACAAGAGGAGGGCATGGAACCAGATCGGCAGTGAAGTTTTCAGAAACTGGGCAGACATACGTGAGAAGGATCAGAAAGGTAAACCCCTGCAAACATAACTAACCAGCAAAATGACCATAGGGAGATAATAGGATGATTGTTATTTAGTACATTAACCAAACACCCAGACCAATATGCAGGTTAAGGACCTTGCCCCTTTTTGCGATTCGGCAAACTACTAATAGGGGAAATACTCCTCTTCCTATTAACCACCAACCCTGAGGCCATATATGTTCTCACTGATGCCGGGCCTGTGACTTTTTCTTCCCTTGCTGGCCCCAATCCGTCCCTCCTAAAGTCTGAAGGGCAATAAAGTGGCCCTTTGTTTGTTAAGTTAGTAGACCCCTGACATAATGCATAATACGTATACAATTGTCAGCATGTCACTAATACATAATGGCACACTCTGACCCCTATTTGATATCGTAGGGATACTGCACCCAAAGAAAAAAACATATATAAATAAAAACAACGTGAGACTTCTTAAAACATCAATACTTTTTTTTCTCAATACAGCATAGTATATGGTATAGTTGTTAAGAAAAAAAAAACAGAAAAGGTGAAATTATTAAATGTGTACCTTGTCTGCTTCCACGTACACCAGTCCAATGAGCTCTTTCCAGATTTTCATGCACTGGCTCCTCAAAATCAAATCCATCCCGTTGCATTACGAAGTTGTGCAAGGCACACGTAGCTTTCACAGCACAGACTGCATTTTGCATATTTAGTACATTGGGAGTGTGTAGAACCCGCCATTTGTTAGCCAAAATACCAAAAGCACATTCAACTACTCGACGTGCTCCGGTTAGGCGATAGTTGAACACACTCTTCTATAAGATTATGCCCTGAATAAGGCCGTAGAAGATGCGCACTCAGAGCAAAGGCCTCATCACCCACAAAAACACTGGGTAGGGGAGGGCCATTTGTGCTTGGGAGTGGACTGTATTCCAGAAGGTCCAAACTATTGGTACGCAGCATGTGTCCAAAAGATGAGTTACCAAATATAGTAGAGTCCGTGCTCCTGCCATACGACCCAATATCAATGTACCGAAAACAATAATTGGCATCAGCCACAGCCATTAAAAGAAAAGTATTTTTTGTAATTGAAATACTGGCTTACACTACCCATGGGCTTTACGATACGAATATGTTTCCCATCAATCGCTCCAACACAATTGAGGAAGTTGCAGCGTTGTCAGAAGATTTCAGAAATCTGTGCCCATTCCTCTGTTGTAGGTTTCTTAAAAACAATTTCCTTTAGGACTTCCCAAATTGCAGAGCAGGTGTCACGGATGATATAACTTGCAGTCGACTTTCCTATACGAAAGGCATAATGTATGCTTGCTAGGGATTGTCCGGTTGATAGATACCTACAAAGAAAATAATATATATTATTTTATTTGTTTTTTGACAGTTAAAATGCTCAAAACAAAATGAAAGAGCATACGTGACGCCTTCACTCGTAAATTGAGAGTGCAAAGAGAACGTAGGAGTGGATCGGCGGCGTGTGCCCCAAAAGATTACCTTCATTCTAAAGAGTTGGAGTTCCTTCGACCATTGCTGGCTTTGGGGAGGTAAGCTATCATCTGTACTAATGTCAGTAAACAAAATGTAATAAGTAAGTTAGAATAACTAATTTCTATTTTCAGTACTGAAAACAGCTGGGAGGAAGGTACTTCAAACAATGATTTGGACACAGATGCTAATAACAGTCAACCAGCAAGCCTCAGGTGATCAGGCGGGTCAAGAGCCGGAGAGTCAATTCTCGACTTCATCACGGTCCACATCTGCTACACCCGTGGGAGACGACGAGTCCACGCCAACAGTTTGTGCTCGTGTACCTGCTAGAGGAACGAGAAGGAAGGCTTCAGAACCAGATTTTAATAGGATGTTGGACATCATGGCCAATATGTCTGACAGAATGTCCAGCAACAGATCATATGGTCACGTCTCTGCTAGATGTCTGGAGGGGCTGATGGAGAGGGTACCAATAGATCTCCAGGCAGACATGTTGGCCGGTACCATTCGGTACATTGCTACGTTCATCCCAACAACCACACCCGATCAATCCTCTGAACCTCCACCACCCTATGGCCCCTATGCAACTCACCCCCCGCACCATCTGCCAGCACCACCCTTTCTCATTTTTCAGCGCCACATATTGTCACCCACCTACCTCGACCAACACCACCTTCTACTTACCATCCTCTGCCAACACCACCACCTTCTACTTATACTCCTCTGCCAACACCACCACCTTCTACTTACCCTCCTCTGACGACAACAACACATTCTACTTACCGTCATCTGCCAAAAACCACCATCTTCTACTTACCCTCCTCTGACGACACCACCACCTTCTGCTTACCCTCATCTGCCAACACTACCACCTTCTACTTATACTCCTCTGCCAACACCACCACCTTATGATAATCCCTCCACCTCCAGCTGGTCACATTTTGGCCATGCCATGAATGTGGTGATGTCACCAGATGATCGAGAGGACTCCTCCCAAACCTTCCATCAACTGTAAATATAAAATTGTTCTATGAGCAACGTTAGCTCTATTTCTTTGTATATTGAATATGTGAATAACGAACAAAAGAACATAACAAATTTGATTTAAAAAATCTTTGACAATGTTTAAAAAAAAGTAAAAAAAAATGTTTTACCTTCAAAAACGTGTGTTTGGTTTATTATTTGATGCATATACAAAAATATTAATATTGGGTTATACATGCAATAGTCTGTAACCACTTAAGACCCTGACCTAATCTGCTAAAGGACCCGGGCAGTTTTTGCAATTAATTGCGCGGTCATGCGACGTGGCTCCAAAAAAAAATTTGCGTCCTATTTTTCACTCAAATATAGCTTTCTTTTGTTGGTATTTCATCACCTCTGCGTTTTTTTTGCGCTATTAGCAAAAATAGAGCGTCAATTTTAAACAATTTTGAAAGACGTATATCGGCATGAAGTGGTTGAAAAAATTGGAAACAAAAATATAAAATTACCTCAGTGTGATGATTAGTCGCTTCACAGGGGGTATACTATTGAGAAAGTATGTGTCCATTTTCTGTAATCGACTGCTCAGTAATCCCAGTAACTCATCAAAGCTGTTATTAAAAAAAAAAGAAGGGGTTTAGTGGACATGATAAGAAAGGAATAATGTCAAACAGCATGAATAAGAAGCAATTTTGACTAACCTTTTTATGGGCATCCTGGTGTAGTCCAGAAATTTCTCATCATGATCACGTAGGTCACTGTACATGACCCAAAATTGGCCTCTCTCTTCCCGATCAGCAATGGCGGGGTGGATCCAATATCTGTGTGCCCTCTTCCTTCTCTCCCTTTCATATAGCACATATGACGTAGCAGTGGCTGCTGCCAAAAAACACGCCATCTCATCATCACTCATATTTCCAATTCTCAATAGAAAAAATGGAGTAGGAAGCACAAGGATGACCCGGAAGAGGAATATTCACCCAGGAAGTAGAAAAAAATTCTTAACATAGTAACAAATGATGACAGAGATGATCATTTTTCCTATTGGCCAAAATAAAAAATTGACAAAGTTCAAAAACGCCGGAAAATGCTGTATGCAAACGCGCAAATACACGCGAAAAAACGCCCAAAAACGCTGCAAAATGCTACGCTCAGGTGTGAATGCAGCCTTAGGGCTGCAGCTTACACTTGTTGTTGACACAAGCAAAGCCTTTGTTTGCAACAAGTCACTCCATATCTGTGTTTATTTGCCATATTAAAAAAATGTAAGGCAGGCCTAAATTTCTATCCATCTGACAGCATTGTCTCTAGGGGAAAAGGTGGCTGACCCTACTCAATAACACTAACCTGCTGATCGTCCTTTGCCTGTTATGTACCTAGCCAACACATGTCCTCCTAGTGGTGCAGTGGTTGATCATGAAATACCCTGGCTTCCAGGAAGTCCTTCATTAGGGCAGAAGGATTTGTGGCCAGTTTAGGTAGTCATTCCAGCCCAGTGTTACCCAAACAGAAATACAGCAGCAACACAGCTTTTATCAAGCTCCTCATCTATGACACCCCCACAAACTGGAACTCAACATTGGCCATGCTATTGAAGCTGCTTTTTCTGAACTTGTCCTCTTTATCCAGGAACATAAAGTGAAGTTCATGCAGCAGCAAAAATTAACCGTACAGCCATAGGCCCGAAATTCCCCAGAAAAAATCCAGAAACTAAAAGCAGCACTCACCAACACCCACCATCTACAGTAACAACCTTCCCATAGCCCAGAACCTGTATGCCAGCTTTGTACTGCTTCCTTTCACAGAACAGCTGTATTTATACTGTGATTAAATTACACAGAAGTGGATTCTTTTTACTAATGAAGTGTCTTCTGAAGGCAATTGGTTCCACTAGATTTTAGTTAGGGATATCAGAGTAAAGGGGCTGAATACAAACGCACGCCACACTTTTCAGATATTTATTTGTAAAAAAAAAAATTTAATTGTTTATCATTTTCCTTCCACTTCACAATTATGTGCCACTTTGTGCTGGTCTATCACATAAAATCTCAATAAAACTTGAATGCCGCAGGTTGGTTCCCCTGGGCGAAACTACGATACCTTACGCCACTTCGCCTTTTGGTCACTAGGGGGCACACCGCCGGAGGCATGGGCGTGCCCATGTCTCGCCACCGGAGCCGATCACTCATGACAGAGCAAGAGTCGGGATCTGGGTTCTCTCAGGGGAGAGGAGAGACTGATCTGTGTTCATCCTAAGTATGAACACCGATCTCTCTCTCCTCCTAGTAAGTCCACTCCCCCCCACAGTTAGAACACACCTAGGGAACACAGTTAACCCCTTGATCGCCCCATAGTGTTAACCCCTTCCCTGCCAGTGACATTTATACAGTAATCAGTGCATTTTTTAGCACTGACCGCTGTGTAATTGTCACCGGTCCCAAAAATATGTCAAACGTGTCCGATATGTCTGCCGCAATATCGCAATCCCAATAAAAATCGCTAATCACCGCCATTACTAATAAAAAAATATATAATTATAATAAAAATGCCATAAATCTATCCCCTATTTTGTAGACGCCATAACTTTTACGCAAACCAAAGAATACATAACGGCCTAAACTGAGGAAAAAAATTGTTAAAAAAAATGGGATATTTATTATAGCAAAATGTAAAAGATATTGTGTTTTTTTTTTTTCAAAATTGGCGCTCTTCTTTTGTTTAGGTCATCAAATACCACCAAAATTGTGTTTGGGTACAGCGTCGCATGACCAATTTTTAGTTAAAACGACGCAGTGCCGAGTCGCAAAAAATGGCCTGGTCATTGAGCAGGGCTGAAGTGGTTAATTGACTTGCAAGGGGACTAAGAGGAAACTAAGTGCAGATACATATACGATTCAGTACTGTGATGCCTAGTACACACAATAGGATTTATCCGCGGATACGGTCCTCCGGACCGTTTCCGCGGATAAATCCTCTGAGGATTTTGATCCGATGGAGTGTACACACCATCGGATCGAAATCTGCACCGAATTCCCATCGCGATGACGTGTCGCGCCGTCGCCGCGATGATGACGCGGCGACATGCGCGACGCTGTCATATAAGGAATTCCACGCATGCGTCGAATCATTACGACGCATGCAAGGGATGGGTTCGGACGGATCGATCCGGTGAGTCTGTACAGACCACCGGATCCATCCGCTGGAGCCGATTCCAGCGGATAGATTTCTTAGCATGCTAAGAAATTTTTATCCGCTGGAAATCGGTCGGCCCGAAATATATCCGCGGATAAATATCCGCTGGATCGTACACACCAGCGGATCTATCCGCTGAAACCGATCCGCGGATCAATTTCAGCGGATCGATCCTCTCGTGTGTACGGGGCCTAACATGTGTTTTTTTAATGGTAGGCTATAGTTCTACATTAAAGGTTTAAAAAATTACACTTAAAAAATAAATGCACATTTTTTGCAGGTAAAAAAAAATGTGAATTTATTATTATACATTTTTTTGGAGCCTGTAAAGCATTGTTGCTGATCGCTGGTGGCATGCAGGTATCCTGCAGATATGTCAGTGTATCTGTGTAGGCATACATTCTGTACGAGCAAGCAAATACACTGACAGGAAGAATCATTGAACTATCACAGAATTCCACAGCACAGTGGAAGTTCATTGAAAACTACAAGCCAACAGCCACAAAGGATTTTGGGGATTTTAGTTCATTCACACACAGAGCCCAGTGAATGAATGACACAGCAGGCAACACACTGACACATTTGCAGCCATTGAACTACGTGATGGGTGCTTAGTGTGCTCCTGTACCTTTAAGAAGGGGTGGGCTCCCCTTTAGTCCACCTGCCCTCATCTTTCCATCAGAATGCATGTGCCTTCACTGTGGGGACACTCAAAAGTTAGTGTTAGGTACCACAGATACCAGGGTGCTGTGGCGAGGCTCTGGAACATTTGCAAATGCATGCTGACTAAACCCCTGTTTTTAACGCATACTGTTAGACAGGTTTAATTGGTTGTCTGCGAGCTGGTCAGTAAGTAAGCTTGTTTTTTTTCCCCATGGATTTATCCATGGCCACGTTTATACCATATTCCAAGATAATGAATTTACAGGTAAGTCAAAACTTCCATTCGTACAGGGCACAGTATTGGTAGTCAAAGACCATGGGACATCTCCAAGCAACAAACTGAAGGACATGCAACAATATAGCAAACAACAGCAAACTGGTCCACAAAACAACAAGGGTCAATAGACCCAAAACTTTCAGCTGACAGTTGGAAAGACTTTGCACCTGAATCTCACATCAGCAGAGGCCTGGGGGTGTTATGACCCTGACAGTGAGAGGACTCTATATGAGATTAGACCGCAGCTGTAGAGGCTTATCAGAAATGAACCACCAGATCACTCTCACTGAACAATAAGAGTTTGGGGTTATATCATCATATCCTCTATGGAACAAAACACAAGAGTAATAGCTTAATTCCTCTTAAGCTTAACTAATGAGAACAATCTGGATACTACAAGTATAAGTCTTTGTCTAAGTAAATTCAACAATCAGGGTAGTAGTATTACTAGTAGGATATCTCCACACTGGTACCAATAGAGTGAAATATGTCTGCTGTATCTGGTGCTAGTATATAATAACAAGTCTAAGGTAAGAGACACAGTTCTGGAATATACTAGGAATCAATGTTATTGTAATAGCTGGTTTCAAGTATACTTGCGGTTTAGGAGGTAGTCTGTACCGGAATGTCTGCACAGGTGGTGGTGGTATCTATATACAGCAGTAGTTTGGTATTTAAATATACTTGCAGTTCAGGAGGTAGTCTATACCAGGGAGTCCGCACAGGTGGTGATGGTATCCAGCAGGATAGTGAAACACAGGAGACTTTGGAGGAGTAAGTTGTGGAGAGAGGTGCTACAGCGAGTCTGTAGCTTGTCCAGGGTTTCCCAGATGGCGGCAGGGTCCAACAGGAATATCCGAACACCCTGCCGCCATCCCCGGGAGTTTAAATAGCCCGGGCAGTGGCTGAGCTGAGCGCCGCACGTTGGAACGCACTTCCGCGTTCCAACGTGGAGCGCAGACGTCCGCGCACCGGAAGTGACGCGGACGTGAATCTGAATGGAGCGCAACTGTCATAAGTGACAAGTCTGCGCTCCATGAGGAGGAAGTAACGCTGACGGCGTTACATACCCCCCTCCTCAAGGGGGCACCTCCGGAGCGCCCAGTGAGACATGGTTTATCAGGATATTTATGATGAAACTGCTTAATGAGCCGAGGAGCATGAATATTTGAAGAACATTCCCAGGAATCATCTGTGGGAGAATAGCCTTTCCAACGAATCAAATATTGAATAGAGGATCCTCTTTTCCTAGAATCAAGAATCTTCTCTACCTGATATTCAGTTTCACCAAAAACTTGAATTGGAGGAGGAGGTTGTGGATCTCTATTTGGAAAGGGGTTAGATTTATAAGGCTTGATTAGTGAAACATGAAAAGATGGATGAATCTTCCAATCTGGAGGTAGAAGTAATCTAACAGCATTTTTATTTATTACATGAGAAATTGAGAAAGGTCCTGTATATTGACGACCAAGCTTTTTTGAAGGAATATTAAGTCGTAAATTCCGAGTGGATAACCATACCAAATCTCCAATTTTGTATGGAGGTGATATTGTTCTATGAGAGTCGTAATATTTCTTTTGTCTAATTTGAGCAGTCTTTAGATTAGAACGAAGAGAGTTTAGAGTGTTTTTTATGGTTGATAAGAAATTCTCAACAGCCGGAACATTACTTGGAGAAAAAGTAGAAGGTAAACTATTAGGATGAAACCCATAATTTGTGTAAAAGGGTGAAAACTGAGAAGATGAATTGGAAGCATTGTTATATGCAAACTCTGCATGTGGAAGTAAGTCAACCCAGTCATCTTGAAGATGGGTGCAATAACAGCGCAAATATTGCTCAAGAGTTTGGTTAACACGTTCCGTTTGCCCATTTGTTTGGGGATGATAAGCAGTAGATCTACGATGATCTATTTGTAAGGTTTGGCAAAGGGCTCTCCAAAACTTGGAAATAAACTGTGACCCACGATCCGAAATGATTTGGGATGGAAGGCCATGCAATTTAAGAATATTAGATAAAAAAGCCCTTGCTGTTTCTTGAGAAGTAGGTAACTTTTTCAAAGGTACAAAGTGGGCCATCTTGGTTAATATGTCAACAGTGACCATGATGGTGTTAAATCCATTTGATCTAGGAAGGTCTACTATGAAATCCATGGATATAACATCCCAAGGTCTGTCAGGTATTGGGATGGAGGTTAATAACCCATAGGGTGGTTTCCTCGAATGTTTGTTGATTGCACAAGTGTGGCAAGAACTCACATAGTCATGAACAGTCTTTGTCATATGGGGCCACCAATAACTTCTCTTCAGTAAAAGAATGGTTTTACTAATACCAGGATGACCTGCAAGTGGGGCATCGTGGAGTTGTTTTAATAGTGTGAGTTGTAAACTTGGTGGAACGTAGATCTTGTCGTTGAAAGTAAATAGTCCATTAGACTGCTGTTGTAGACCTTTAGGGAGTTGAGATTTATCTTTAGAAAGAGTTTGAATGAGCAATTTATCGAATGTCAAAGTTGTTCCAATAATTCGGTTGGAAGGAATAATGGAAAGTGGTGGAATGTCCATGGATTGATCTTCATTCATACGAGATAGAGAATCTGCTTTGATATTTTGAGTACCGGGGAGGTATGAGATGACAAAATCAAAACGATCAAAAAATAAACTCCATCTGACTTGACGGGCAGAAAGAGTTTTACAAGTTTTGAGATGCTGTAAATTACGATGGTCAGTGAGGATAGTGATAGGGTGTGTAGAACCCTCCAGAAGGTGTCTCCAGTTTGCGAGAGCGTCCTTTATTGCTAACAGTTCCTTTTCTCCAATCGGATAGTTTTTTTCAGCTGGTGATAAAGTTCTGGAATAAAAGGCAACAGGATGTAGTGGATGTGATAATGTGGGTCGTTGGGAAAGTACAGCACCCAAGGCAAAATGTGAAGCATCAACTTCCAACGTAAAATGAAACATTGGATTGGGGAGTTGGAGAATGGGAGCTGAAGAGTAACTAAGCTTAAGTGTTTAAAATGATTTCTGTGCTTCCTTGGACCATATGAAAGGTATCTTAGAACTGGTTAGACTAGTAAGTGGTCTCACAATTGATGAGAAATTTTTAATGAATTTTCTATAATAATTAGAAAATCCAAGAAATCTCTGAAGGGCCTTTCTGGTCTGGGGAGAAGGCCAAGACAAAATGCAATCCACTTTAGTATGGTCCATCTGAACTCCATCTGGAGTGATCTGATAACCAAGAAAGGAGATAGTAGTCTGACTGAAGACGCACTTCTCAAGTTTTGCATATAGAGAGTGAGTTCTGAGTCTCTCCAGAATCCAACGCACATGTTTGTGATGTTCCTCGAGAGTATCAGAATAAATTAATATGTCATCTAAGTAGATAACAACACAAATGTCAAGCAGATCATGAAAAATATCGTTAATAAACCACTGAAAAGTTGCTGGGGCATTACATAAACCGAAAGGCATTACACAGTACTCGAAAAGCCCGTATCGAGTTTTAAAAGCAGTTTTCCACTCATCTCCAGAGCGAATCCTTATAAGATTATAAGCACCTCTAAGGTCCAGCTTTGTGTAGATCCTAGCTGTCTGTAACCTTTCAATAAGCTCTGGAATGAGTGGTAATGGATATCTATTCTTTACTGTGATGTTATTGAGGGATCGATAATCTATTATCGGTCGAAGTGATCCATCCTTATTTTTTACAAAAAATAGAGCTGCACTGGCAGAAGAAGTGGAGGGCCTTATAAATCCTTTTTTAAGGTTCTCATCCAAGTAATCTTTTAGGTGTATAAGCTCTGGTTGAGAAAGGGGGTAGATCCGAGCAGTAGGGATAGGACTGTCAGGAATTAAGTCAATAGGACAATCGTAAATCCTATGTGGAGGGAGTTTCTCCGCGTTAGTCTTACTGAACACATCAGCAAAATCTTGTAAGTAATCTGGTAAATTAGTAGGATGAATCTCTGAGAAGGAGATGATACATGGAGGATGACAAAATTCTGTACAGTAAGTAGACTGTAAAGAAAGAGATCTTGTGGGCCAAAGAATAGTAGGCTGATGAAGATGCAACCATGGTAAACCTAAAACTATAGGGAAAACTGGAGATGAAATAATATCAAAATTGAGAGTCTCTGTGTGGCCATTGGCACAAGAAACTATTAAAGGAACTGTCTGAGATGTAACTGGACCGAAAGAAGAGTTAGATCCATCAATAAATGTGAGTGACACTGGAATCTGCTTTAACACACTGGGAATTTTATTTGCTTTTACAACATTTGAGTCAATGAAGTTGCCACATGCGCCGCTGTCGACCATTGCTTCAATGGAAATCTTTCCTTGATCCCACTGTAGGGTGAGAGGAACAAAAATATAATGATTAGATATGGTTCCGGGTGAATTTAATTTATTAATGTGGGAGAAATTACCTTCTGAATTCTTCTTGAGAAGAGGGCAGGTGGAAACGATGTGGTCAGGAGCAGAGCAATATAGGCAAAGATTGTTAGCTCTGCGACGCTGTTTCTCTGCAGAGGTTAAAGGTCCTTTAATAACACTAAGATCCATTGGAGAATCTTTGGGAGGTGATCTAGATCTCCTGAAGGGAGTGACAGAATAGGTAGTGGCACGTTCGGTCTTTCTTTCGCGAAGGCGACGATCAATAGTGACTGAGAGGTGCATAAGATCTTCCAAAGTAGTGGGTAGGTCAACACGAGCTAACTCATCCTTCATAGCTTCAGATAAACCCAAACGGAACTGGTTTCTGAGAGAAATATCAGACCATTGAGTTTCTCTGCACCAACATTTGAATTCTGAAATAAAATCTTCAACAGGACGCCTTCCCTGTCTAAGACTCCTGATTGAATTCTCAGCTGTTAACTGTTTGTTGGGATCTTCATATAACAAAGACATCTCATCAAGAAATGTGTCAAAATCTCCTAAGAGATCTCCGTGTTCTTCTACATAGGTGTCAGCCCATACCCTGGGCTCACCTTTAAGAAAATAAATTAATGTAAGGATCTTTATCCTATCAGAATGATAAGTACGTGGCTGTAGTTCAAACATCAATCGACATGAACTAATGAATTGTCTGTAATTTTTTCTATCTCCAAAAAATGGTTCCGGTGAACAGGCCTTTGGTTCAGGTCTTTGCCTGGCTTGTGCCAGATTTTGATCTCTTAAAGCATCATTCTGCATACGTAACTCATTCATGTTGTTAGTAAGATTATCAACTCTTTGAGAGAGTGCAACTAAATGATTTGCAAGGTCAGCTGGATCCATTTAAAAGATATATGTAATTATATCCTTTATCTTTTTTGGGTTCGGATATTATGTTATGACCCTGACAGTGAGAGGACTCTATATGAGATTAGACCGCAGCTGTAGAGGCTTATCAGAAATGAACCACCAGATCACTCTCACTGAACAATAAGAGTTTGGGGTTATATCATCATATCCTCTATGGAACAAAACACAAGAGTAATAGCTTAATTCCTCTTAAGCTTAACTAATGAGAACAATCTGGATACTACAAGTATAAGTCTTTGTCTAAGTAAATTCAACAATCAGGGTAGTAGTATTACTAGTAGGATATCTCCACACTGGTACCAATAGAGTGAAATATGTCTGCTGTATCTGGTGCTAGTATATAATAACAAGTCTAAGGTAAGAGACACAGTTCTGGAATATACTAGGAATCAATGTTATTGTAATAGCTGGTTTCAAGTATACTTGCGGTTTAGGAGGTAGTCTGTACCGGAATGTCTGCACAGGTGGTGGTGGTATCTATATACAGCAGTAGTTTGGTATTTAAATATACTTGCAGTTCAGGAGGTAGTCTATACCAGGGAGTCCGCACAGGTGGTGATGGTATCCAGCAGGATCGTGAAACACAGGAGACTTTGGAGGAGTAAGTTGTGGAGAGAGGTGCTACAGCGAGTCTGTAGCTTGTCCAGGGTTTCCCAGATGGCGGCAGGGTCCAACAGGAATATCCGAACACCCTGCCGCCATCCCCGGGAGTTTAAATAGCCCGGGCAGTGGCTGAGCTGAGCGCCGCACGTTGGAACGCACTTCCGCGTTCCAACGTGGAGCGCAGACGTCCGCGCACCGGAAGTGACGCGGACGTGAATCTGAATGGAGCGCAACTGTCATAAGTGACAAGTCTGCGCTCCATGAGGAGGAAGTAACGCTGACGGCGTTACAGGGGGTCCACTCTGCAAAAGAAAGAATGTATGAACAGAGAACTGGGTGGAAGGTTTGCAGAACTGCAAAATAAATGCTTAATGTTCCAAGGAATATCAGCAGATCTCTTCGAGCAAGCCTTAATAGGACAGGGGCAAATCCTTCCCTTGAGCACATAATCCCTAGAAATTAGCTGCCTGAGCCACCTAACTATTGTGGAATAGGAAGCAGGATGATCCTTTCTAGGTTCATTAGTGAGGACAACATGGGAATCAATATTTCAGAAGGAAGGTGTTGCAGCTAGGTAAATCCTAACTGCTCTGACCACATCCAGACGGTAGAGTAAAAACTCTTATGAACTTCAGGGCAAGGTAGAGGGAAATAAAGGACAATATCCTTACTAAGGTAAAGGGAAGATATGACCTTGGGAAGAAAAGAGGGTCTGGGTCTCAGGACCATTTTATCTCCATGCAAGATAAGAAAAGGTTATTTACTAGAAAGAACCACCACCTCATTGACACTCATTATGGCCACCAAAAAAGGGCACTTTACTGGTGTGATCCTGCAGTGGGATATCTCAGATTGGTTAAAAGGGGGGTCTTTGAAGAAATTAAGGCACCAGATGTATATCCCAGGGAGACATTGGAAGTTGAATTTGGGGATTAAGATGAGACACATCTTGTATAAAGGTCTTAACAAGAGTGTGTAGAGTAGAGTTGGAACTAGTCAGATGCTCATCCTGACCAGACTGGGCGAAGGCCAGGGTGAAACAGAGTATTCCCAAGTGTTTTGTGGTGCCTGATTTCTTACCAACCAAACAGTGGTTCCAAGTGCAATGGTAGACCTTACAAGAAGTAGATTTTCTCACTTTAATGAAGGTGGAAATGATAATATTAGTAACACCCCTATCTGTTAGGAGTGGGTTTCAACCAGCAACTGACATGCAGGGTGGAATGAGGGCCTTGTGACAGGATGTCTGGCCTGTTTGGAAGAAGCTAAGGCTTATCTGCCACAAGTCTGAGTATGTCTAAGTTCTCCTAGGCCAATTTGAGGTGATAAAGATCACAATAATCTGCCCCCCCTCTATCTAGCAGAGAAGTCAAAGGAAAAGATTTACTGGAGCAAATATAGGGAATGAAGTCCAAGGAATGACCAGGATATCCACCACAAGGGGGATCCCTAAATCTTGTAATAAACCTGTCCAGCTTAATAAAGAATTTTAAGGCAAGTATGTCCAAATATGCTGTTCCCCACTTCTAACAGAGTTTTCAAAAGATCTTACGGTGAAAAAATTACATTCCCTAAGTCCAGGCGTTGGCGACTCAGGAAGTCCACGTGCCAATCTTCCACTCCATGGAAGTAGATGTTCAAGAGTGTTGGAACATGGCTCTCTGCCCAAGAGAGAATCGAGATTCTGGTTCCCCTTTGGTGGTTTATGTAGGCCACAGTTGTGGCATGCACTGGACAGTAAGAGAATTGTAAATCCAGCCTAGCCTGACCGGCTGGTGTCTGTCATTGCCACCTATCAGAAAGATGGAAGCAATGATTTCTTGGATTCTAATGGCTTGGAAATCCACCAAGCCAGTACGATTTTTGCCTAGCTGGATAGAAGTATTTGGCAATCCAGAAAAGAGATCTGTTTGCCTCACATTGTAAGAATGTTGAGCTGCAAAATTCTGAATTGGAATGGAGTACAGGGAACCACCTTGAACAAAGCCTAGAACCCTCATGCAGAAGCAAGTCAAGAGTTGACTGGTTGATCTGAGAGAATCACCTCAGAGGGGCAATCTTTTATTGTGGAAGGAAAATTTGGGCCTGGGCTTAAATCAGTCCCAGGTACTCTTGGTTATGGAAAGGCTGGAGGGCAGACTTCTTGAAGTTGATCACCCATCTGAAAGTTTGGACAATCTGAATCATCCTTTAAATGTTGGAGGACAAGACGGAAGAGTCTCTGAGCAGCAGGTTGTCTACATGTCCCATGATACCAATGCTCTGAGATTTTAACAGGGCTAAGAATGGAATAAACCCCTTTATGAAGACTCCTGCTGTATCAAGGATCCTAAAAGAGATTATGATACATTGAAAAAGTTTCACACAGCAAAGCATAGAAAGTGCTGGTGAGTGTGAAAGATGGGAATGTGAAGATATGCATCTTCTGATGCCAGAAATTCCCCTGACCCCAGAGAGGCGATGCCAGCTCTTGTTGACTCCACACAAAATTTGAGGATACACAGATATCTGTTCAGGTATTTTAAGTCCAAAATGGGATGAATGCCTCCATTCATTTTTAAGGACTATGAATAGGTTTGAGTAAAATTCTTTGAAGTTTTCTTCTGAAGGAACTGTGATTACCACTCCTCGTGCATACAGTTGATTCAGGGATGCCCACAAGCCTGCCTGTCTTTGAGGTGAAGCTGACAGATTGAGGGGTAGGACTCGATGAGAAAGCAGGGATAGAAATTCAATTTAGTGGCCCTTGAAAATGACAGATTGCACCCAAAGGTCACTGATCCAGATCCAGATCTCTGATCCAGGCCAGTAGACATATACCTGAAGATTGAGGGCTTCTGGGTATACTTGGTGAATTTTGGGGTTCAAGGCTTACTTGCCATTGATTTAAAGGAAAAAGCCTAGGTGAAGCAAAAGGACCCCCTTCGTTGAAAATAAGTAGTAGTCAGAGCAGTAGTAGGTGTAGGCTGCAACTACACTCATTGCACCACTGATGCAGGGTCTGAATATGGTTCCCAACACTGAGAATAACCAATTTTCAAACTGCTTGTGAGCCCTGAGGCAATAGGCCAGTAAATATTTTGTGTAGAAACTTCTCCAATGAAGACCTATGGACAGTAGCAAAAGACTGTCCCATAAAGTAAGTGTGGGAATATGATGAAGCCATGGGGGGGTTCCTAGCAAAATGTTTGCCAGTGTCCAATTACTTGAAAGTAGCGACATATAACCTATGGTCTACGACATCTTGCATCCTCTAATGCAGGGGTCTTCAAACTACGGCCCTCCAGTTGTTCAGGAACTACAATTCCCATCATGCCTAGTCATGTCTGTGAATGTCAGAGTTTTACAATGCCTCATGGGATGTGTAGTTCTGCAACAGCTGGAGGGCCATAGTTTGGGGATCCTTGCTCTAATGTATGATTAAGATAAGTAGATTTTACAGTAAATGGCAATGATTTGCACAATTACCACACATCAGAACAAGAAACTTTTTTTTTTATACATGATAATAAGACTATGCATGGGTTCTGCTTTAATTAATTAGTCATTAGTACAGATAACGCATGTGATCAGTCACTTTGCTTCTAAAGATCACATATTACCTTCAGGGCCGGACTGGCCAACCGGGATAGCGGGAAAATTCCCGGTAGGCCGCCTGCTTTTGCCTGCTGTCACTGCCTGTCAGTCAAATATAATCAGCGGCGGGCCGCAGCCGCGATCGCCGCGGCCGCCGCTGTTTTAAATTGCAGAGGTGACGGCTGCACTGAGTTTCCTGGGGCTGCTTTTTCATACCTGCAGACTGCGGTAGTTAAAAGCAGCCACGGGCCGGCAGGTTGCGGCCGCCATACTCGCCGCCTCACTAATCCCTTCTTGAACTAGTCCTGACGTTTTTTTTTCTCCTGCTCGGCTCCTCCCCGTAGACACATGATCAGTGATGCTGCTCTCTGATTAGCTAGGTAAGAACTTACCTAGCTAATCAGTGAGCAGCATCACTGATCATGTGTCTACGGGGAGGAGCCGAGCAGGAGAAAAAAAACTTTTAGGACTAGTTCTATCGTCCCGTGCGGCGCCAACAGCGCCTAGTACAATGTCTCTGCAGTGTCTGCCCGGTCACGAGTGAGGGGAGAAGTGAACGGCGTCGCCACCCTGCCTTGGAGCACAAGGTGAAGAAATTAATTTTAATGCAATAAAAACGATTCTCTCTCCTACCATATCTGCACCCCCCCGGCCCCCCCCCTTCTCTCTGTCACCTATCTTTGCTGCCCCTGCAATTAAAATCTGTATAATAATCTCAGAGAGGGGGGGGGGGGGGGGGGTGCACCGTGCAATGCCTCATGAGAGAGATTATTATACAGGTTTAGGTTACAATTTGCACCCCCCCCCTCCTCTCTGTCACCTTTGCTGCCCCTGCAAATTGTAATTAAAAAAAAAACGCCCAAAAAATTCCCACCTGTCCTCCTGCGGCTGCCTCCCGCACTATAGCCCCGGCGGTACGGCACTTTACCTGAAAAATTTGGTTACTTAAAGTGGAGGTTCCCCCCCAAAAAATTCTAACAATACATTGAGAAGACTGATTACACTGCGGTTATGCTGTTTTTTTTTTTTTTTTCGTACATACCTCATTATCGCCGTTTCATCCCTCGGCTCCCGGGTATGAGTCTTGTGGCGGTGGGCGTTCCTAGTTGATTGACGTTCCTCTGACCGACGCATACTTGACGTCACGACTTTCCGAAAGAAGCGGAACGTTGCTGCGCAGGCGCCGTATAGAGCTGACTCTATACGGCGCCTGCGCAATGACGTTTGGGTTCTGTTGGAAAGTCGTGACGCGCAGTATGCGCCGGTCAGAGGAACGTCAATCAACTAGGTCCAGCAAGAATCGTACCCGGAAGCCGAGGGATGAAACGGCGATAACGAGGTATGTACGAGAAAAAAAAAAAAACAGCATAACCGCAGTGTAATCTGTCTTCTCAATGTATTGTTAGAATTTTTTTTTAGGGGGAACCTCCACTTTAACTGATGGCAGTATGGAGGAGTGTGACAGGCACTCCCCATGCTCATTTACGAGTGTGACCGGCCACTCAGCCAGATTGTCATTTGTTTGACTGGAGGAGGCTCCACCTAAAGCGTCAGTATTTTAGCAGCGCTTTACTGTCATTTTTGCAGCACTATTCAGTCGCTAGCGGGGCGCCTCATAGACTTTGAGCGTCCTGCCAGCACAATGCTAGCGGCCCAAAAGGATAAAAAAAACGTCCGCAAAGCGCCGCTGCAGCAGCGCTTTGCTGGCGGTTCAGCACCGGTGCCCATTGATTTCAATGGGCAGGGGCGCTTTAGAAGCAGTGTGTACACCGTTCCTTCAGGGCCTCAAAGATGCGGCTAGCAGGTCTTTTTTGAGCATCCTGCCAGCGCACCTCTCCAGTGTGAAAGCTTTCGCATTGGAGTGAGAAGAGAGGCTCTTTCAGGGCATTTTGCAGGCGCTATTTTGTAGCGCCTGCAAAGCACCTCAGTGTGAAAGTAGTCTAAGACCCCTTTCACACTGAGGCGCTTTGCAGGCGCTATAACGCAAAAAATAGCGTCTGCAGAGCGCCCTGAAAGAGTGGTTCCACTCACTGCAGTGTGAAAGCCCAAGTGCTTTCACACTGGAGCGGTGCGCTGGCAGGACATTAAAAAATTTCCTGCAAGCAGCATCTTTGAGGCGCAATAGGAGCTGATATTACCACATTTATGGGTGCTGGTATTGCCACATTTATGGGTGCTGATATTGCCACATTTATGGGTGCTGGTATTACCACATTTATGGGTGCTGGTATTACCACATTTATGGGTGCTGGTATTGCCACATTTATGGGTGCTGATATTACCACATTTATGGGTGCTGGTATTGCCACATTTATGGGTGCTGATATTACCACATTTATGGGTGCTGGTATTGCCACATTTATGGGTGCTGATATTGCCACATTTATGGGTGCTGATATTGCTGAATTTATGGGTGCTGATATTGCCACATTTTTGGGTGCTGATATTACCACATTTATGGGTGCTGATATTACCACATTTATGGGTGCTGATATTGCCACATTTATGGGTGCTGATATTGCCACATTTATGGGTGCTGATATTGCTGAATTTATGGGTGCTGATATTGCCACATTTTTGGGTGCTGATATTGCCACATTTGTGGGTGCTGATATTGCCGCATTTATGGGTGCTGATATTGCCGCATTTATGGGTGCTGATATTGCCGCATTTATGGGTGCTGATATTGCCACATTTATGGGTGCTGATATTGCCACATTTATGGGTGCTGATATTACCACATTTATGGGTGCTGATATTACCGCATTTATGGGTGCTGATATTGCTGAATTTATGGGTGCTGATATTGCCACATTTATGGGTGCTGATATTGCCACATTTATGGGTGCTGATATTGCTGAATTTATGGGTGCTGATATTGCCACATTTATGGGTGCTGATATTACCGCATTTATGGGTGCTGATATTGCCACATTTATGGGTGCTGATATTACCGCATTTATGGGTGCTGATATTGCCACATTTATGGGTGCTGATATTGCCACATTTATGGGTGCTGATATTACCACATTTATGGGTGCTGATATTGCCACATTTATGGGTGCTGATATTGCTGAATTTATGGGTGCTGATATTGCCACATTTATGGGTGCTGATATTGCTGAATTTATGGGTGCTGATATTACCACATTTATGGGTGCTGATATTGCCACATTTATGGGTGCTGATATTGCCGCATTTATGGGTGCTGATATTGCCACATTTATGGGTGCTGATATTGCCGCATTTATGGGTGCTGATATTGCCACATTTATGGGTGCTGATATTGCCACATTTATGGGTGCTGATATTGCCACATTTATGGGTGCTGATATTGCTGAATTTATGGGTGCTGATATTGCCACATTTATGGGTGCTGGTATTGCCACATTTATGGGTGCTGATATTGCCGCATTTATGGGTGCTGGTATTGCCACATTTATGGGTGCTGATATTGCCGCATTTATGGGTGCTGATATTGCCACATTTATGGGTGCTGATATTGCTGAATTTATGGGTGCTGATATTGCCACATTTATGGGTGCTGGTATTGCCACATTTATGGGTGCTGATATTGCCGCATTTATGGGTGCTGATATTGCCACATTTATGGGTGCTGATATTACCACATTTATGGGTGCTGATATTACCACATTTATGGGTGCTGATATTGCTGAATTTATGGGTGCTGATATTGCTGAATTTATGGGTGCTGGTAAGGTAATATTTATGGGTGCTGATATTAATGCAAGCTTGGGTGTTTTTTTTTTTTGTTATGGTTATCTGAAAGATGGGTTTCAAATGTTTTGACAGGGGCACAGTTTCAGTAGAAACGCCTCTGCTCTCGCCGTTGCACCCTCTCTCTCGCCGTTGCACCCTCTCTCTCGCCGTTGCACCCTCTCTCTCTCGCCGTTGCACCCTCTCTCTCTCGCCGTTGCACCCTCTCTCTCGCCGTTGCACCCTCTCTCTCGCCGTTGCACCCTCTCTCTCTCGCCGTTGCACCCTCTCTCTCTCGCCGTTGCACCCTCTCTCTCTCACCATTGCAGCCCGGCCCCTCTCTGGCTCTCTCATGGATTTCTCTCTTTTTTTTGGGCTGGTATATTAATGCTGTGGGGCTGGTATTAAATTTTTTCCAGGGCTGGTTTGCATTCCCAGTCCAGCCCTGATTACCTTACGTTGATGTGCTCACTGCTAGATATACTGTTGGCAGGACTGATGGGTATTATTTAAGAATAATAGCTTAATTTAGCTGATTTTTTTTTTATAGATGTCATCAGCCTGTTCCTTACAAAAACATTATTATTGGTAGAACAAGTGACATGGAGGGGGAGGGTGGGGGATACTGTCAATGTGTGCCATCGTGGCTACAGCTTTTACTTCACTTGCTCAAAGTTAACAATGTTTCTTCCATTTGAGAGGACAAACAAATGGCACTGTAAAAGATGAGCTCTAATTAAGAAAATTGCAGAGAATGCCATCAACATCACGGCATCACTTTCCTCCCTTTACAGGAAAATGTCATGTTTCCATGACACTCTGAAATAAGCCAATCATGGATGCTTTATAGAGCCAACACAACGGATTGTTAGCATAGGAGGATATCATAATTACAAGCTACAAATTATGACAAGCAAATAAACATAAGATGTCTTCTAGGTAGGGAAGTAAATAATGCAAGTTATGAGAGTGGATGATTGTAAATAAACAGCCTCCTTCACTTGTGCTCTCACTCCAGCCTCTCCCCCAATTGCTGCATCTTCGTGGCCTTTATTTCGCTCCAATTAAAAGACAGCGCCAGTTCTTCATGAGCCATCTCCATGTCTCCAAATGGCTTTTCAGTGTCAAATCTGTCAGGAAATTAACTTGTCATGAAGTGACAGTTGCTAATTTTTCTCTTACATGTCAGATGGATTGCCTGCTGCAGATAATAATGAATCACCAATTTCTGATTAGACAGTGCTTCCGAAACCTAAAACTGCCATTTGAGCTAACTTTTTTTCTTTAGAGTAAATGACATCAACCTGGGGAAAAAAAATGAATTACAGCAGAGTAGTGTCTACATGTTATGTGTTCATTTTTTTCTAATCTCTATAATAAAAAGAAAGCTGGGTCTGTTTTCGTCTTCAGTCTGTTGACAGATCAACCGTCTGTCTATCACCAAGGCTTCTTGAGAGAACCAACACTCCCTCTGAATCCTAATTGGTTTATTATACGCCCAGTTAGGGTAATAGATGAGCTATTCATTTATGTGGAAAGCTACAGACTTTACATGGATCATTCCTGTGAAGGAAAGAAGAGACCATGTCAGTGCTCCTCTGTGTTGTTTAAAAATGTGTTTTATACAGCTGTAAAATTTGATTGCCCATTAAAAATAAAATACAATATCTGATTTAGAGGGAATTAAAATGTATCTAAATGCAAAACTAATTAATTTAAGCAATTCCTAGTTAATACTAATGACAGACTGCATCATAAATGCCATTTTTGATTTTGCCTTTGGTACCACTATAAAATTTTTGTTTTTTTGAGAGAAAAAAGTGATCCCCCTAGGTGATCTATGTACATTGCAAGGATTTAAAAAATCTTATTAGCAGATTTCTACCTTTTTCTGTTCTGAAGAAAAAGCTGTTTGTTCCACTATGTCCTTGAAAGACTGATTGCTGAATGGGATGATCTGCACCCATTTTTAGCCATCTCTGAAACTAAAGCCTCATACACACGATCAGTCCATCCAATGAGAACGGTCTGATGGACCGTTGTCATAGGTTAACCGATGAAGCTGACTGATGGTCCGTCGTGCCTACACACCATCTGTTAAAAAAACCGATTGTGTCAGAACGCGGTGACGTAAAACACAACAACGTGCTGAAAAAAAAGTTCAATGCTTCCAAGCAGGCGTCGACTTGATTCTGAGCATGCGTGGATTTTTAACCGATGGTTAGGCCTACTATCGATCGTTTTTTTCCCATCGGTTAGGAATCCATAGGTTAAATTTAAAGCAAGTTGGCTTTTTTTTAATCTATGGTTAAATAACCTATGGGGCCCACACACGATCGGTTTGGACCGATGAAAACGGTCCATCAGACCGCTGTCCTCTGGTTAACCTATCGTGTGTACGAGGCCTTACAGTATCCTAATAAGGAAAGTTTCAGTGCATGTATCCCTTTAGATGTAGTAACAGTTAGGATGTATTTCTTCAAAAATTATATTCCTATTGCAGGGATGCCCAACATCTGACTAGTATTTTAGTGCAGACAGCTAAGAAACAATCAAATAAAAACCTACACAAAAAAAATAAAAGTTAAGAGGAATCTGAAAGTTGTATTCTGATTGATGGGTAATGGAAAATGTCAAACATTCTTTGAACTGCCCTTTGGATAACATTAGGTCTAAAGGTAATAAAAACACTATTGCCAAACACTATGATAGTGAACATGTTTCTAGAAACATTTTTACAAGTCTTAATGTGCTGTAGATTTCAAAGAAACCAATGTGAAGCATAATAGTGTCTTCATAAGGTATCTGCATTTCTAACTTCCAGCACAAATCCCCCCAAAAAATGTTATTCCTTATTTTAGGTTAGTGGCCAAATCAAAGACCACTCAAGCACTTGAGGAGATCAACTATTATTCAAAATGCCCCCTTTAAGTAAAAATAAATGTTTCTGAGCAAGTACCTTCTTTCTTCCTTATGTATGGAAATAATAGAGAATAATGCTGCGCACACACAAACGGATTTTCCGTCAGAAAAACTGCGATGAGAGCTTTTCGTCTGGAATCCCGGCTGTGTGCATGCTCCATCCCAGTTTTTCCGACGGGAAAACAGCCGGGAAAAAAAGAGCAGGATCTTTTTTTTCCCCCATCAGGAAAAAATCCTAGCGGGAAAACCGTTGGTCTGTAAAATAAACGCATGCTCTGAAGCAAAGGACTTCATTTTGTCGGGTTTTCATAGTCTTTTACGTCACCGCATTCTTGGCAGTCAAAAGTTCACCGGACTTTTGTGTGACCGTGTGTATGCAAGGCAGGCTTGAGAGGAATTCTGTCTGGAAAACCATCGTTTTTTTATCCGGCGGGAAAACCGGACGTGTGTACGGGGCATCAGAGATTCATTGTGGAGTTTATAATGCCAAGTCTGGGAGAAGTTCAAGGTTGGTGCTACTCAGATGAAAGTGAACTCAGCACTTCTATGGTTGGCCTTGGTCCTGTATGTACAGTGCATACAAATAAGTACTGTTCAAGCAGAATACCCATCATATCTAAATTTTGAACAGAACCTTGGACTTGTCTTGTTTTCATCAGTTGGCCAGTAGCAGCCCCTATTGTTTCAATGGAATAGTGTGCTCAATTATTATATCATGAACTTACCATATAATTAAAAATAATGATATTTAATTTTGAAAGTTAAAATCAGGAACTCTTATCACAAGTTTCTCAATTCTCCCACCAGTACCATCCTTGCTGTGTAAAACAGATAAAAAAAAAGGAGGAGGATCTTTTCAGAGTTGTGAGTAGGTCATCAATTTTCCGAGAACTTACCTGTCAGCTGTGCACCAGAGTATGCAATTACATACCTAAAACCCAGAATTTTCAAACACCCTGGTTGATTTACATACAGCTGCAGCCAAGAACATGACCCTATTATATATAGTGCTCAAACCAATCTCCATCATCATTAAGTGGGGATTATGTGGAAACATTAAGATTGCAAAATAAATCCATTACAGCCCCTATTCCTATAAGGGTTAACACAATCAAAAGATGACAAGTCTTAGAATTATTTTGCATGCCACTAATAGACAATGGAACTTACAACTTATGGTGGCTAACATGTAGATCAACACATATTCTACACTCTCAAACTCGCACCTTAAATCTCTACTTCTTAACTGGCATCTTCCCCAATTCTCTAATACTTGCCCTCGTCACCCTTATCCTTGTTCTTCTTTAACATCAAACTCCTTGAGAATAACCTTCTTGATCCTCTTCAGTCTGTATTGTGCACTCAACACTCCACAGAACCTGTGCTCTTAAAACTCTTTCTCTGCTGCCTTTGATACAGTTGACCACCCATACTCCTAAACAAAAACTCCACTCCTTTGGTCTCCATGACTGCACACTTCATTGGTTTTAGTCCTACCAATCCCACTGCACCTTTAGTGTCACTTACAATTCTACCTCCTTCTCTCCTTTTTCCATTTTCGTTTGGGGTCCCCAAGCTTCTGTTTTTGGACCTTTCTTATTCTCTATCTACACCTCCTCCCTGGGTCAGCTGATGGTTTTCAATACTGTCTCTACAATGATGACACCCTAATCTAACTCTCTAACCCTCAACTAACTTCATCAGTCTCCTCATGCATCACTAATTTACTTACAGACATACGAGTCTAGATGTCAAACCACAATCTATCAAAAACTGAGCTCATAATACATCCACTTTAACAACCATTCAGTGTCTGTTTCGCTCACCCAAAGAATACAATTAAAAAATGCTAACAACCTACAAAACATCCACAACTCTGCCCCCAGCTAAATCACCAAACTTGTCTCAAAATACCAAACAAATCATTCTCTTTGTTCCTCTCAAGACCTCCTGCTCTCTAGCTCCCTTGTCACCTCCTAACATGGCCGCCTCCAGTATTTCTCCTGAGCCTCTCAGATCCTCTGGAACTACCTATCCCTATATGCCAGTCTATCGCCTACTCTGTTAATTTTTAGGTGATCCCTGAAAACTAGGGGTGTTACTGATTAAAATTTTTGTGTTCGATTAATCTTTTTTTTTTAATCGATTAATCGACTAATTTCAATTAATTATAACGCACATACAGATCCAACTACTTTTAGCTGATCTCCTTGCAGGCTGATTCCCAGTGCAGCTACCAACCACTGGAAAAATGGATAGCAGGATACAAAAAACACACAAAGGCAGCGCTCGATGGGAATAGCATTAAAACTTTTATAGTCTTTAAGTAGATAACAAAATAAATATTGCACTGGAGATAAAATCGATGTAGCTACATAAACTGTAAAAATGGTGTGAGTAATACCAAACTGTAGCAAAAGCAGTCATAAAAACATGTAGTTAAGTATGATACTGGTATACAAATGTGTACGATACCAATGCTGAATCCAGATGAAGAGGGGTTAACATCAGTCCGTCGGCATGTAGATGTCACGTGAAGGGAACTATCATAACTCCCAGTGGATGGCTGTAGAATCCCAGGTTGATAGAGGGAAGTGATAAAGGGAAGTGTAACAGCCCTTGCGTGTGGCAGATAGTAAGGTCCCGCCAGCATGCAGATATGAAGGCACAGCAAAGGAGCCCTTAAGATGGACACGGCCAGCCCCGCCGGTGTCCGTGACGTCACCAGATCTCCAACGGAACTCCCTGAAGACCTGGAACCTGGCGGAGAGGTGAGTACTGATCAAAAGAGTTTTGATCGATCAAAAAAATGAACGATTAATCAAGGAATTAATAGTTAATTTCCACAGCCCTACTGAAATTCCTTCTATTTAGAGAAGCCTATCCTGCCTCCACCATCTGTACTTTAATTGTCTCCATCGGCTCACCCCACGCAGTTGCTACCTTTTATATCACTTGAACCCCCCCTTTAGATTGTAAGCTCTAATGAGCAGGACCCTCTAATTCCACCTGTATCTGTACTCTCTCCCCTCAAACTATTGGCACTATATAAATTCTGTATAATAATAATAGTAGGGCTGTGCAAATTAACTTTTAATTAATCGATTAATCTTTAATTTTTTTGATCGATCAAAATCTTTTTGATCGATTAAAATTCTTTTGATTGGTACTCACCTCTCCGCCGGCTTCTGGGCCTTCAGGGAGTTCCGTCGGAGATCCAGTAACGGACACCGGCGGGGCTTGCCGTGAACATCTGAAGGGCTCCTTTGTTGTGCCTTCATATCTGCATGCTGGCGGGACCTTACTATCTGCCACATGCAAGGGCTGTTACACTTCCCTCTATCACTTCCCTCTATCAACCTGGGATTCTACAGCCATCCACTGGGAGTTGTGATAGTTCCCTTCATGGGACATCTACATGCCGACGGACTGATGTTAACCTCTCCTCATCTGGATTCAGCAGTGGTATCATTGTACACATTTTTATACCAGTATCATACTTAGCTACATGTTTTTATGACTGCATTTGGTACCGTTTGGTATTACTCGCATCATTTTTACAGTTTATGTAGCTACAGCGATTTTATCTCCAGTGCAATATTTATTTGGTTACCTACTTGAAGACTATAAAAGTTTTAATGCTATTTCCATCGAGTGCTGCCTTTGTGTGTTTTTTGTATCCTGCTATCCATTTTTCCAGTGGTTGGTAGATGCACTGGGAATCAGCCTGTAAGGAGATCAGCTAAAAGTAGTTGGATCTGTATGTGCGTTATAATTAATCGAAATTAGTCGATTAATCGATTAAAAAAAAAAAGATTAATCGAACAGAAAAATTTTGATCAGTAACAGCCCTAAATAATAGTAATATTATTTAAATTGAAAGACCATTAATAAGTGTTAAAAAGGAAGTAAACCCTCTCTTAAAAAAAACTGCAAGACAAAGACATAATGAGCTAGTATGCATAGCATACTAGCTCATTATGAATTACTTACCTGAGAACTAAGCCCCCGCAGCGGTCCTCGGACACCTCCTCTGTCGCCGCCATGATACCCGGAGTGACTTCCGGGTATCGCTGCTCCAGCGCTGTAACTGGCCGGAGCAGTGATGAAGTCACTCCCGCGCACATGCGCGGGAGCCGCCACTAACGGCATGATGCACGCCGTTGTCTACAGCACATTGCACCGTAGACATCGGTGCTGTCTTTCTTGGAAATATCTCCTTAACAGTGTAGGATAAGAAGATATTTCTTAATCTAGGCTTACTCTACCTGTAGGTCAAAGTGGTCTGTAAAGGTTTACAACCACTTTAATATAGTTTGGTCATCAGATTAGTCCACATTAATCTCCCTGTTTTTAATGCTAGAGCCAGGATCTCAAGGAAAGAGGAGGAGTTTCTTACCGATCCCACCAGAATCCACCAAATCAAAACAGAATTCAGAAGTGTGAGCAGATTCTTTTAAATATTAATCAAACTGTAAAAAACGTTAAATTCTCTTTACTTTTGGTTTAAAACATTTGCATTACATCAGTAAATGAACCTGTACAGAGCATCATCAAATCTCAGTTAAAATTAATATTGTAGGCATTATGGGCCATATAGGACATTAGGTAGCTGAAGTAAACCCTTGCAATTCAGGGAACTGCTGTTTTGCAAGTCCCAAAATGCATTAAGTCTTCAAATCAATCTCTAAGACAACCAATATACACCCAGATTGAGTACTTGATAACTTGCCTTTGCACACTCCTTTGTGCGCTTAGTGTATATTAGGTCTTGGGTGGCAAGCCATCAATCCTTGGTAGACATTGAATCAAAGGATTTGGTTACTTCTAGTACCATTGTAAATTAATGTACATGGTAATCAGCTTCTTGTATTGATTTCCCTCTTCATTCGCTGAAGTGGTGATTAGAACAAACCATTCAACAATATATTCTTTCACTTTTAAGGGCTGTTAGTCATTTCTCCAAAGTGATTTATTTTTTATATTTCTTTTATGTGCTGTGTATATTGTTTTTTTTTTTTTAATCTAAAGTTGAACATCAGACATGTATCCATTCTATTTCCAGTTCAATAAAGTGCAGTATGCACTGTAATAAAACATGGGAAAACTATTAATTTAAACAATATTTTAAATATTTATCTTTTCTTATAAAATACAGATTTTGACAGTTTCACTCATGATCAGATCAATTTCTCAACATGTTTCCATATCTTTCAAAAACAGGTGCATTCAATCTTATTTTGGAACTGTAAATTGCTTAGTGATTTTGGTAATTTAAAGACATTACCTAGCCAAAACTGTCATTAAGAATCAACAGCAACAGTTTAACTGTTTGTGTTTTTTGAATTTATTTGGTATATTACAGCATTATTTTACGTGTGTAATTAAAATACTGCTAAATTAAGTAACAAAGAGGACGATTTACTAAAACTGGAGCACTCATAATCTGGTACACTTCCAGTTTTAGTACACCCAGCACGCCCCCTTTTTGTTGAATTTGAATTGCTTCTCCCTCACTTTAAGTGGAGGTTCACCCAAAAAATAAATTTTTAACATTAGATTGAGGCTATTTAAGGGGAGCAGAAATTGGTATTTTTTTTTAAAATCAATGCCGTACTTACAATTTTCGAGATAGATGTTCTCCCGCCTCCTGCGGGACTGGGCATTCCTATTTGATTGACAGTCTTCCGACCATCGAATACATCGCGTCACGAGTTTCCGAAAGTAGCCGAACGTCGGTGCGCAGGGGCCGTATAGAGCCGCACCGACGTTCGGCTTCTTTCGGCAACTGGTGACGCGCTGTATGCGACCGCCGGAAGGCTGTCAATCAAATAGGAACGCCCAGTCCCGAAGATCATACCCGGAAGCGGCGGGAGAACATCTATCTCGAAAATATCTCGAAGTACGGCATTGATTTAAAAAAAAAATACCCGTTTCTGCTCCCCTTAATTAGCCTCAATCTAATGTTAAAAAACAAAATTTGGGTGAACTCCCGCTTTAACTTTTTCCTTTAAGCCTAGTAATACATGGGCCAAATGTCGGGCAACAGTAGCCAGTTCAATAAAAACCATCCAACATTTGACCCGTGTGTATGGCACCTGGTCCGACTTCTGTCGGACGAGCATGCTGGAAAGCCAGCAGCTGACTGGCTCCTGATCAGCGCTCTTAGCCAATGGCTAAGGGTGCTGACCAAAGTGTTCTGGCGGGGGGGGGGCTGTTCCCCTGTCAGAACACAATAGCTCAGCAGGGACATCAGATTGTTAGTATAGCTGCTCTGATCTGAGCTGTTGTGTGTACAATACTAAGTTTTAGCATAAGACATTATGTTCGGTGAAGAGAAGCTAGATAAGGAACTTTTTTCAATGTGGATCATATTTTTATTTTGCGTTTTTGTGGTAGTTTTCACTAGCTGGTCCATGTTTCACTCTTAACAAAAACACTGAATCTTCCATAGCAAATTTTTGCTATGGAAGATTTACTAATTTACTAATGGGAAACTCAACGTTTGGGTGCTGCAGCAACAACCAGCTGGATACTGGTTCAAGTCACAATGTAGATATTTGCTAGCACACCATGGATCGGCACAAAGTAGTGTCAAAACTGATTATTTATGGCATGATCACAACACAAAGACAGTGCAACGTTTATTGCTGTGCACTGCATGCAATTGGTACACAGGAATGTGACAATTAAAGGTTTAAATCAGGTGTGAGGAGGTGACACTGTACCCAATGATCTTTGACTTCTTCCATGTTGTTCAGGGAGATCTCCACCTCTTTAAGGTTGCCTACCCCTGCACTAAAGTATGATTCAAAACATTAGGTGTCAGTCCACCCGAAACCATTCCTTAAAATTGTTCTAAAGTCATAAGGTTTTTTGTTACCTTAGTGACATTCTATGTATTAGGGTAAAAAACCTTTTAGTTTCTATATCGACCCAGCTCTGGTTTCAGTTTGCCTCTCCTCTCTCCCTGCTCCCACAGGCTTTGCTGAGAGCAGTGGAAGCCATTGGCTCCTGCTGCTGTCATAGAAATCCAGTGCAAAGGGAGTGCGGGGCGGGGCCGAACCACTCTGTGTGTGTCAACAGACACATACAGCCCTGCTCAGGAGCGAGCCTGCATGTGAGGTATTGGCTTCCTTTGGTAGCACATGCAGAAGAGGTAGAGTCTAGCTGGGGCCCCATAAGAGAAGGTTCAGGGCTGCTCTGTGCAAAACCATTGCAGAGAGCAGGTAATTATACGTTTTTTTTAATTCAGAAAAAATCTACTTTATTATATCTTTAAAGTGATTGTAAAGTCTATTTTCCTCCCATAAAAATAACAGACATGTTATACTTACCTGCTCTGTTGTAGTGGATTTGCACAGAGCAGCCCAGATCCTCCTCTTCTCGAGTCCCTCTTCTGTACTTGTGGCCCCTCCCTCCTGTTCAGTGTCCCCACAGCAAGCAGTTTGCTATGGGGGCACTCAAGCCGAGTCACAGCTCCCTGTGTCCATTCAGACATGGAGCCCGACCTCTCCCCTGATTGGCTAGCTGACTTTTTTTTTTTAATCAAGAAAAGGTTTATTGAAGCAAAAAAAAATAATCAAACAGCACTGTAGGATGCATACAAAAAATAACTTACATATGTTCACAACTGGGCGAAAGCCCATCCAGATAAAACATTTTAGGATATGCAATAACATTAGTCAGTACATTATTGCGCTTACATGGAACTAGCACCCTTGAGGCTACCAACCGTATGTAGTGAAGGCCAGCGCATCTATGCACTGGATTCCAAACTCTATCCCGTCACCCCAACTATTCCGATATACCCGAGTTCCTCCACATATATCTCTTCGTGCCTCACTGCATAGGCACGCAACAGTACTGTTTTATTTGCCATTAACCTGTAACCTCGTGAAAGACAACCTCTAGTGATCCCTACCATGCCACACCCTGTCACACGAAACATATTTGGATATCTCAATGCCTGTCTTGGCACCAGCCTACCCCTACCAAGCCTTCAATAGTCCCCTTACCCTTGCAGTAGTCTCTCCATGATCAATTGGGTGGGGCCCAATCCCGGTACATCTAGCCAGGGTTGCCACAGTGAGTAAAACTTCTTAAGGGACTTTCTATGTTGGTAAGTGATCTTTTCTCTTATTAGCAGGCTATTTACCATCTTTACCCATTGTCCCTCTGATGGTACTCTGGGGGTGATCCATAATCTAGCAATGGCCTTTCGTGCCACATACAGCAGCCTCAGTACGGCTGTATGACCATTAGGAGAAAGTGATGGTACCTCGAGGGCACCTAGTAGGCAGATCACTGGGTCATGAGACAACGAAAAGCCATATGCCTGAGATATAGTGGTAATGACATAATTCCAGTATCGGAATAATTTCGGACATTTCCATAACATGTGTAGTAAATCTCCCTCCTGCACATTACATTTGGGACAGATTGGGGAGTCTCGTATTCCCCATTTATAGAGTCGGGCGGGGGTTCTGTACACTCTATGGAGGAGGTACAAATGCGAGAGTCTATGTTGCGCTGACACCGAGACCAAAGGAGCGGAGGTTATGCACAGCTCCCATGTATCCCCGTCAATGGGGCCTAGATCAGTTACCCACCCCTTCCTACATGGCAATTCGGACGCGTCGTGGGTGACACTCAGCAGCCTAGAATAGACTTGTGAAATAATGCCCTTTTTATCCTTATTAAAAAGCACATCACTATGGAGGGGGTGCCTCACTATACTTATAGGGGAAAGTCTGGCTTCTTTCTGGGCTGCATGCCGTAGTTGGAGGTACTTATAGAATTGTGCTCTGCCCAACCCAAACTCCTCCTGTAGATTTGTAAAGGACTTGAGGATCGGACCATCAAACAGTTGTGTAATGTATTGGATCCCTGCATTGTCCCACAGCCTGAAGCCTTCTAGTTTAAGGAGCTCTCTGAAGTAAGAATTTTTCCAAATGGGGGTGAAAGGGCATACCCCCCTGACACCAAGACTGGACCGGACATATTTCCAGAGCGTATTAAGCAGCATCACCGTGGGTAATGTCTGGTCTAGATGCGTGAACCCTGCCTCCAGGTGGGACACCGCAGGGAGCGTTGACCCCTGCGGAAGCAGCGGCGCACGCACCGGATCCCCGTGGTCTATCTCCCCCCAATTTTCCAAATGTTGAATTTGTGAAGCAATAAAGTAATAACGGGCATGAGGGACAGCTAGACCACCCTGGTCCTTGGCAAGTTGTAGTGTACTAAGTTTTATGCGCGCTGTCTTACCACCCCATATCAGATCCCTAAACTGAGCGTCAATCTGAGAAAACCATCTATGTGGTATCCAGGTCGGGGCGTTATGAAAAATGTATAGGAGTTGGGGGGCCCACACCATTTTAACAAGATTTGCTGGCTAGCTGACTTTGACAGCAGCGACAGCCAATGGAGCTGCTTCTGTGTCTCAGCCAATCAGGAGGGAGAGTGTGAGCCAGCTCAGACACTCGTGGGCATTGTTGAACAGAGAGGGGCACACCTGTTTTAAAAGGTCCTGCTGCTGGCTGGTGCATTCTCATCAAACTCTCCATCTTTGTCAGACAAGCAAGTAATGTTTGCTTTGGTTATCAGAAAATATTGATAAGTTTTGATCTGTTTGTGATCTCCAAAAAAGTAAGCTGAGAGAAGACCCTTTTGCTTGGCATCCAAATGAATCCTCTTTAGATCAGAGTTCCATTTGGTTTCAGTGGAGTATCTTTGTATTGATGCAGAGTCATAGCAATATCATTGCCTTTCCTGCTATGATTGCTTAAACAGGGCAGGGATGGACTTGCAAGCAAAAAAAAAAAAGAACACAAATGTATCTAAATAATAAAAAAATAAATATTAAAAAATAAATAAAACATAAAATAGTAGTGGTGGGTAGGAAAATAGCTGCCTCTAGATCAGCGTTTGGTTCCCAATACTAGTAAACCTGAGGTTTCTGCCCATTCTGTCTTTTCCAAAAGACTATTGCCTCTCGCTCCTTTTAATAAGACCTAAGCTGTGTCATAGATCAGCAGCAAAGCAAATCTGCTACTGGTGGTTCCCATTAGCATGTGGCCTGTCTTTCTCTGCTACAGCATGCTTTGTTTAAGGACTGGGGGATATAGGCATTACTACTAGTTTATATAAAACCTACAGGTTGAGTCCCTCCCCATGATGTTAACCTAATTCTCAGACAACAGGTGCCTGAATAGTAAACTTGATTAATTTCTTAACCCCAGTCCATGTTTTCTCTTGCATTTCTGTTTCTCCATTTGCTAACTTAAAGTGTTACTAAACTCACAACAGTTAAATCAGTCTGTATATGCAGTAAAGCATGCTTGTTATACTCACTGTGGAATCTAAGGGGTTAATCCTCCGATTTGTGTAAAAAGGCTGTGTGATCTTGTATTTACAGATCCTCCTCTTCTTCCACTGTCTCCAGAACATGTCCAGATGAGACAAAGCCGCTGGAGTCAGGCTGCACATGCTCAGTTTGGTGTGCATTACTATAGAGTTATTTTTTTTTTCTTTGGAGGGTGCATTTGATCAGCACACAGCCAATCAGCACTGTCCAGACAGAAGGTCAGGGGCCCTGGATCCTGATAGGACAGTTCAGTGCAGTATGAAAACTCCTCCTACCAGCTTTAAGCAGGAACTGATAGAAGTCCCAAGAGTGTGATATACTGCAGTTTATATTTACTAAAATATTTGCATTTCCATGTTCTGTGTACTGTGGGAGAGCAGATATAGTGAATCCTGGTGTCCTGGCAGATATAGGCGCACACTGACGTCACCGCGTTCCATCTGAAGGAGGAAGGGCTCCTATTGCCGGCCGGCATACATACACGCTTTTAATCATGAGATGTTTGTAAGTACATGTCTTATGCATTTTTATTAAATATTTCGTACGGTATCACGCTATGGTCCGTTTTTATTTATATACCGAGGATATGTTCAATCATCGATGTGGTGCAATTTGAGATCTGCTCCCTGGATCCCTCCCCAGTCTGATGCTAATATGATGTGGAGCCCATTGAATAGAATCTGTCTACATGCCTAATGTTTGGGTGGTTCTGGTAAGCGGCTTTCAGTTTGGTGGTGGTGTGTTCACACTGAAGTTTTTACAAACTTTTTATTGGACTGAATGTGCTTTTATTCATATTATCTATTATCATTGCTTTTTACCAGCCTGATACCTGGTTTCCTACTTGGCGCAGTTTACTTTTATAGTGAATCCTGGGTTGAGTAAAACTTTAAGCTTGTATCTGATTATATTTCTTAACCTATAAAGCAGCGCTCATGATATAAATGAAAAATATAAAGGTGTAAACAGAATACATTTAAAATATAAAAGGACCTGTGAAAAAATCAAGTCCATCCACTACTGAGTGCTCCTCCCATCACCAAAATTTGCGTGAGCTTGAAGGCAATCCTCCACCATATAGAGTGCCTGCTTACCGGAACACATTGACCTTCTATTCAGGAAGGTCAAACTCGCCTGTGGCTTATAACCCAGCCAGGGCCTTTATCCCTCCAGAACCGATGGGAATCCACCTCTTTGTAGGAACTCAATGTTAGAAGCTCCCCATGCATGAATAATAAAAGCTCGCCATGGCATAAAATCCTTTGTAAATTTATAGTATACTGTATTTCAAAGATTGCACTTACATCAAAATCCTAGGAAACTTGCTTATATAATAAAAAGCCAGTCAGCTTAAACAATTAACCCATCCTTCCTGGGACTTATGCACGTGGTGATGTCAGCACATCACTCCCAACCGACGTGTTTTGTCACAAAATGACGTTGTCCTGGGACACGTGCCCCAGGACACCGTTATTTTGTGGAGGTCAATGTATTACGGTAAGCAGGTACTCTATATGGTGGAGGATTGCACTCAAGCTCTTGCTTATTTCGGTGATGGGAGGTGCACTCAATAGTGCATTGACTTGATTTATTCAATACATTTTTTATTTATTCTGTTTACACATTTATATTTTTCATTTATATCTCGAGCACAGCCTTATAGGTTAAGTGATTTGGTGCTGTGTGTGCCTCACAGGAAAGCTACGGCTGTGTAGTTTGTCACATTCATTAAAATAACAGCACAGTTTCAACATTTTGAGGAATCTGATTATATTTGTTTGCCCTCCACCCTGACTTTTCACCTGTTTCTGATATTGACTGAGAACCATGTTTTGTTTCTATTGCTGGTCAGTGGACATCTTCACTGTGTCTGATTGCCACAACCTTATACACCCACAAGTAAATTCCATTAGTCTGTGCGGGGTGCCTTGGTGATGATCTAGTGTATGTGCTTAGACCATGTTAAGGGCTCACATCCTCTTCAACATGCAGATACCACAGGGGTCTACTCTTTTTTTCCAAGACAATCACATACTTGATGTTGTCAGCTGCTTTCTGCATGGTGGGGAGGTGTTTGTGTGTTGTTTTTTTTTCTGTGATAATTCGGTTATCTCTGAATGTCAGAAATGGCATTCGTTGTCAATTCCATCACCCCTGCCAGTTGAGTGTAAAGATTTTTTTTTTATGAACAGTTAGGTTGTTTAATTTGACTCTTCCATGCTGCTGCTTTCTAGTGGTTTGCACCTCAGTTGACCTTTTAGTCCTTTATTTGTCTTCTTGACTGGCTGGCATTAAATCATTAACATATGTTTTTTTTATTGATCCACTGTACAGTGTTCTTTTCAAGTTTTACACTGGATAAATACTTTGATGTCTTCAGTAAAACAAATCTCTCAATTGAGCCGCTTTACAATTATGTTGTTTTTGTTTGTCATTTCCTGTTCTCCTTCATTGAATACCTTGAATAAAGGTCCATACGCACGATCAGAAAATTGGACAAAAAACACTGCAATCGTACAATAATCTGATGGTTAGTAAACAGCTTTTTGGCAGCCAATCAGGACAGGTCATGCCAAATTAATGTTTCTCGTACGATACCAGATCGGACAATTTTCATTTAATCAGTACAGTTTTTGTCCAAAAATACAATATCTATACAATACAAGACAACACATTACATCACTTACAATTTTTTATTCTGTTATATCAGAGTAGCCTCTTCATTTTTGATATGGAGACTAGCATGCAAAAAAGGAAGAAAAACGCACAATTATTAGTCCGATATTCTCATTGTGTTCCAGGCTTAGGGCTTCAAAGTTCTTTGAAATATCAATGTCCACCTTTTCCCAAATGATATCAATACCCTTCACATTGTCAAACAAGCCCATGGAAGTACTTGAGGTGAAATCAAAAATCTGTCTTACTTCAAAGAATTATGAGCGAATAATGCAAACAAGACTGTACTTGCAGCCCTCACTTCAGCAAGTCCATTGTCTGAACTGGGGGCCTTATCTTGTAAGGAACCCATTTTATTTTTTTTATTATAGCGCCCATATGGCCAGCACCCCAACCCCCCCTACCTCTCTTCATATTTCTCATCAGCCTCCTGCTGCCTCAAGGGAGTCCGCATACTGGTAGAGGAACCATTTTGTATACCATTTTGTATACCCGGGATGGTTGAGTTTGATTGTTCAATCTGACTCTTCCATGCTGCTGCTTTCTAGCATTGACCATCTCAGCTGACCTTTTATTCCCGTATTTGTCTTATTGATTGGTTGAAATTAAAGCATTACCATATGTTTTTGATTGATCCACTGTACAATATTATTTTTGAATTCACCATTGGATAAGTACTTTGATGTCTTGCCCAAGAACATGTGTTGGTTTATGACTTATTTACCAACAATTAAAATGATCTTAGACTCTCATTATTTTTGGTCTGGTGCGTCCTTCTGAATTTCCTTTTTTGAGCTATTGTCAAGTGCCCATTGAGGGGAGCTGCCTCACTAGAGCTACAGTCAGGGCTGGACTGGGACAAAAATTTGGCCCTGGACTTCATCCAGACTGGCCCACTTTGACAGGTCTCTCGCACAGCGGCCGGACTACTCCTGCACCCCCCCGGCCACCCAAGCTACCTCTCCCTCTTCACTAGCCACTAGCCGTTTTACTTTATTAGAGTAGAACGGCTGGTACTGGTACTCTTATAGGCAGTACCAGTGGGGAAGCTAGACATTATTTCTCCCGGGGCAAAGAATCAGTTTGGTGCCCCCCCTCATGGGACAAGATTAGGCAGAAGTGAGAAACTCCCAGGCCGCTGTCACTGAAGCCGGCCCACAGCCATCGGCCCACCGGGAAACTCCCTGTAGTCCCAATGGCCAGTCTATCCCTGGCTACAGTATATGAGCTTGTTAATGTTTTTGTTCATCTGACTGCATGAGTTTGAAGGTTTTCAGCGCCTCTTTGACCGGCTTGCCCTTCTGTGGCAATTTTGACATCTTTCTTCATCATGTTATAATCAGCATTTCAGAAAATTGACATCTGTACAACAGCAGTGCCCATACAGGGATCAAAATTTGGTCAGCCCATGCTGAATCAACCAAATTCCAAACCATCTATGAGCAGCTAAAGATCTGTACCTGCTCTGCAGGCAGTAAAGGATGAAATTAAAGAGCTTGTTTGACAATGACTAGTGGATCTATTAGGCTCCTATAAAAGGATAGGCGGACAAGTGAAGATCATGAGATCAATGGAAACAATAAGCCAGCAGGTATTTTAAGATAAAGAAGAACAGGTAGGCAGGAGGTCTGCTACTGATGGATTTGTAGGTTAACAGAAGAATCAGACATTTTATTTTCTAAAGCACAAGAACTCTGTGAAACTAGTTAAGAGAGAGACAGTGTTACATAAAAAGAAGGTAAAAGACTCCAAAGGGCCAAAAAATATCGAATGAGATCAATTCAGAAAGGAAGTAAAAGCCAACACTCAGAGGATTATATATTAAAACTAAAATTCAGTCAACAATAAAAAAAAAAAATAGTCCAATCACTGAAATCTCATGAAGGGTTTATCATGTAAATATCATTTGAAAAGTTGTTTTCAATATGTTTAACCACTTCAATACAGGGCATTTTCACCCCCTTCTTGCCCAGAACAATTTTTCGTTTTCAGCGCTATTGCACCTTGAATGACAATTGCACGGTCATGCAACACAGTAGCCAAATGAAATCTTTATGGGTTTTTTTCCCCACAAATAGAGCTTTAGTTTGGTGGTATTTGATCACCTATGTGTATTTTTAATTGTTGCGCTATAAACAAAAGAATAGCAACAATTTTGAAAAAAAACACAATTATTTTACTTTTTGATTTAATAAATATTAATTTTTTCAAAAAATAAATACAAATTCCTCAGTTTAGCCCGAATATGTAATCTTCTACATATTTTTGAATCAATAAACGTATATTGGTTTGCGCAAAAGTTATAGCGTATACAAAATAAGGGATAGTTTTATTGCATATTTTTTTTTTTACTAACAATGGCGGAGATCTGCGATTTTAATGTGATCGCGACATTGTGACAGACATATCAGACACTTTTGACACATTTTTGGGACCATTCACATTTATACAGCGATTAGTGCTTTAAAACTTCACTGATTATTGTGTAAATGTGACTGGCAGGGAAGGGGTTAACACTAGGGGGCGGGGAAGGGGTTAAATATGTTCCCTGGGACTGATTCTTACTGTAGGGGGAGGGGACACACAAGGGGAGGAGACTGATGTGTGTTCCTCTGTACTGGGAACACACATCGGTCTCCTCACCTGTGACAGGAGGTGGATCTGTGTGTTTACACACACATATCCACACTCCTGTCGTGATCACAGGCAATCGCGGGTGCCCAGCGGACATTGCGGCTGCCGGGCACACACACCGGGTCCTGAGCATGCCCCCTAGCGGCCGGGAAGCCCAGGATGTCAAATGATGTCCACCCAGAGGGAGACAAGGTTTCTGCGGATGTCAAATTACTATGGCTCGGTATGGGAACTGGTTAAACATGCGGCTTTAATTTAATGATGTAGTGATCTTGCTATAAAAGTCCCCTGTTATGGGGTAACAACTGTCCCGAAATTGTGAATCATCATGTTGTTACAAAGGCACCCTTGGAGAAGCCTACAAGTGGATGATCCAACACACATTGCACAGGCATGATCCACCATCACTTTCAAGAAGCTCTTCTGGAACAATGATGTGCAGCAGACAGTGAAACCAATGCATGAAGATGAAAAAAACATACCGTACATGTCCGTTTTTTTTATCCATCAACGAATGGATGAAAAATGGATATACGGAACGCCTGTGTAAAAGAGGCCTAAGGGCACAAGAGGGTGTGTGGGACACATTTCACAGCATGTGATTGTTTGGAGCACAGATTGGACGAAGAATGTCAATTATGGATTGAAATTTCTTTGGGACTATTTAATTTTGCATGAACTTTTTTGATTGATTTTATATGAAATATATATATTTGCATAAGGAAGTAAAGAACTTTAATGGATGAAATTCATAATCACTCTTTTACACTATGGTCGATTGCTTTATGACTATGCTGCAGATATATAGTTATGTGGCTTTTTTCAGCACAGGATTGCCTACACACAGAAAGCTCTATTTGTGGGAAAAAAAGGCATGAATTTTCTTTGGGTGCAATGTCGCATGACCACACAATTGCCGCATCGCAAAACAAAACAGCCTGGTCATTAAATGGGTGAAACCCCCAGGGTTAAAGTGGTTAAACAGAATGTCTTTTTTTTTTTAGCTTTTAAGAGAGTGGGGGAGGGTTTGTACATATCATGTTTTTACAGCTATCCAGGGCTCAGTTAAAGAAATGTATCCTCGCTTTCTATCTTACGGACGTTTTACCAGACAACAAGTGGGGGGAACACTTCAACAACATTCCAGATAGACATAAAAAGGTTTTTCTTTAGTACATTAGGGGAATGCCATTATCTATGGCTTAACATTTTTCTCTGGGGATGATTTACTCTACGCAAAAAAAAACTGTGCACTCTGCAAGTGCAGTTACAGCCTAGTAAAAGCTTAACTTCTCACCCTTTTTACACATTTACAGGGATGGAGGCCTGTGGTAATGTATATCACATGCCTCATACAAAGTCCCAACCCCATTCCATCTTTTTTTTTTTTTTTTAAATCAAAGAAGTTTTTATTGCTCATAAAACATACATAGAAAAGAAACAGTATGACACGACAGCAGTAGCATATACAGTACACTTTGCCCAAACCTCTCCATCCAACATCTCATTCCATCTTTTTTAACTTTGCAAAGAATACCCAAACACATGCAGGAAAAAAATATAAAAATACTAGGATTTTATACTCACCGTAAAATCCTTTTCTCTGAGTTCATGGACGGACACAGCCTTAATCTTGACAACGTGGGAAATAGCCTTCCTTTAGGAGTGACTAGGCAGAAAGTGTTAACAACTTCAAAGCTGAACAGCCCCGACCAGGGTGCGGTCCTACTGACTATATCCCCTCAGCCTGCACCAAACAGTTCAGTTTGTAGCAAGCAGTACAAACCTAAAAAAAGAGGGGTGGGTGCTGTGTCAGTCCATGAACTCAGAGAAAAGGATTTTACAGTGAGTATAAAATCCTATTTTCTCTTTCATTCATGGACGGACGCAGCCTTAATCTTGACAACGTGGGACGTCCCAAAGTAGTGTCAAAATGAAGGGTGGGAACAGCATAAAATTAAACTTCACCCCAAAACAAAACAGAGCTCCTCAACTGAGAAGTTGTAACTCTAAACAGCCGCCTTCAAAACTTTGCGGCCGAAGAAGCATCCGAAGATGCACTCACATCAACTTGTAAAGTTTAGTGAAAGTGTAAGCGGGCGACCAAGTCGCCGCCTTACACACCTGGGAAACAGACGCTTGATGTCAGAAAGCCCAAGAGGCACCATTGCCCTGGTCGAATGCATCGTGACAGGGAGGCGCCCGACCTTTTATGCCGCAAGCCTGATCAGCATCTGTCGGATCCACCTCGAAATGGCGGCCGATGAGACCGCTGGGCCCTTCTTGGGACCAGCCACCGAAACAAACAGTGAGTCTGAACTACGGAACGGAGCAGTAACAGACAAATATATTCTCGGAGCTCGGACAAAGTCCAAGGAATGCCATGTCGTCTCCGATGAAAACACAAGAATGGCAGTACAATGTCTTCCTTGAGATTGAAGGTCAAAATGACCTTAGGAAGAAAAGAAGGCTGCGGACGCAGCACCACCTTATCCTTGTGGAAGGTCAGATAGGGAGCCTTTCATGACAAGGCTGCCAGCTCAGAACCCATCTTAACTGACATAACAGCCACCAAAAGGACAACTTTCTGAGAAAGTGTCAACAAGGGAACTTCCCTAATGTTCTCAAACGGTGGTTTCTGAGGCACCTAGAGGTCATGCCATTAGGGCCATTGACTGTAAAGCAGGATGACCTATGGTACCTTGCGACAGCAGGTCCTCTCGTAGCGCTAGACGCCAAGGGACGTCTGCTACTCAAATCCCCACGGAGGTAGTGGAGGCCGGACCGAAGGGGCCGCATGCCGAACCCCCTGTACAAACGTTCTCACTAGAGAGTGAGCCGCCAGGGGTCGTTGAAAAATAACAGCCAGGGCAGATATATGCCCCCTAATTGTACTTAAAGCAAATTTTTGATCTGCCCCATGCTGTAAGAACAGCAGGACCAAATAAGCATGCAGATGTCACCTCATTTCCTCACAAATGGATATGTAGGTCTTCCAAGTGCGATTGTAAATCTTCCTGGAGGACGATTTCCGAGCACCCCTCATGGTAGAGATCACCGAGTCTGACAGGTCCCGGTCTCTTAGCACCTAGCTCTCTATTGCCCTGCCATTTAGCCAGTGACTGTAAAACAGGATAGCATATGGGACCTTGAGACAGCAGGTCCTTTCCTAGCAGTAGACGCCAAGGGACGTCTGCTACTAGACCCACTAGGTTAGCGTACCAAGGACGCCTAGGCAAATCCGAAGCAATTAAAATCATTGGAATCCCTTCTGCCTCCACTCTGCAAAGCAGATGATGTAGGAGCTTTAGAGGAGGGAAGGCATAGGTTAGCCGGTACTGACTCCACAGTGCCACTAGCGCATCTGTCACGTCTGCCCATGGGTCTCTTGACCTGGCCACAAACCTCAATACCTTCCAATTGAGTTGAGACGCCAGGAGATCTACGTCTGGCGTGCCCCATCTTGGGCAAAGGAGCTGAAACACATCCGGGTGCAGAGACCATTCTCCTTGGTCCAGCATCTGGCGACTCAGTAGTCCGCCTGCCAGTTTTCCACGCCCGGAATGTATACAGCCGACAGGGCCAGTACGCTCCTTTCTGATCACCTTAGGGTGTGAGCGACCTCTGACGCTGCAGCCGAGCTTCTTGTTCCTCCTTGATGGTTGACATATGCCACAGCAGTGGCGCTGTCCGACTGGATCCAGACCCTGTAGCCTCTAAGACCATGTGGAGAGGCAGAGCCTGATCGCCCAAAGTTCCAGGACATTGATCGGCAAGTGGGGATCCTCCAGGGACCAGCGACCCTGGGTCGAATAAAACCCCCAGACTCCACCCAACCGGTAAGGCTAGTGTCCGTCGTGATGACTATCCAGTGAAAGGGAAGGAACGACTTCCCGTACAGAAGTGCCGGTGAGATCAGCCACCAAACAAGGGAGGTCCTGACCAGGTGGCTCACCCGGATTTGATAATCCAGGGATGATGGGCGCTTGTCCCATCTGGACAGAATTTTCTTCTGTAGCACGCACGTGTGAGATTGAGCATATGGTACCGCCTCGAAGGAGGCCACCATGAGGCCCAGGACTTGCATGCAAAAGCGGAGTGACGACCATTTCTGGGATGTCAACTCCCGCACCGCAGCCCGAAGGGTCTGCAACTTTTCCACAGGGAAACAAACCTTTGCCTCTAAGGAGTCCAGAATCAACCCCAGATATACTAGGCGTTGAGTCGGTACCATTACTGACTTCTGAATGTTCAGTACCCAACCAAAATGTCGGAGGGTTTGACAGGTTATAGACACACTCACCTCTAATTCTGAGGCTGAGGCGGCCCTCAGAAGCAGGTCGTCCAAGTAACCCACGATAGCGATGCCACGTTGTCTTAGTAGGGTGAGAATTGGGGCAAGCACCTTGGTGAACACCCTTGGTGCCGATGCCAGGCCAAAGGGGAGAGCCACAAATTGATAGTGGTCTTCCCCGACCGCAAAGAGCAGAAGTCTCTGATGCTTTGTGCATATGGGGACATGTAAATAGGCATGTCCTGATGTCCAAGGATGCCAGAAAGTCCCCCGGCTGGAGGGCAGTGACGACAAAGCGAACCGATTCCATCCGGAATCTTTGTACCTTCACAATTAAGGGCCCTGAGGTCCATAATTGGGTGAACGCCCTCCTTCTTTGGTACTATGAACAGATTGGAGTAAAACCCCTGAAACCGTGCCGGTACTGGGACAGGAATAACCACCCTGCGTTTCAGCAGGTCTTGAACTTCCCCAAATAGGGCTTCCCGACGAGTCGGTTGTCCAAAAAGTCTGTCGCCCTTAAAGGGCAAGTCCATCAGGGTTTTCTTGGAAGATTGGTCGGCGGACCAAATCTTTAACCAAAGTAGACGGCGTAACGCCACTGCCTGACCTGAAACTCTGGCCAGAGGAGGAAAAGTGTCCAAGGCTGATTCACAAATGAATTTTAGGCCTTGTACTAGTTGGTCAGCCAGGGCTACCTCGTTCGAGGAAGCCTGATGTGCTTGTAACCCATTGAGCAGCATCTTTGCCCATTCAGTGAGTGTCTGAGACACCAGGGCCCCAACTATGGTTGGGTCTACCGCCGAACCCACTACCGTGCACAGGTTGCGGGTGATCGCCCTCAGCCTTCTTGTCCGCAGGGTCTTTGAAGGCGGGAGCCCCCTCCACTGGTATGATGGTTAGCCTGTTTAATCTAGACACAGGAGGGTCCACTATCGGGGGGCGCGGTCCATCTTTTCAAGAAACTCTTCAAGAGGGGAAAGATTTTTTAGGGACTGAAAAAAACTTCTGTGGTTTATCCACAAAAGTTTGTCTAAATAAGACACACAAGGAGACACTTTAGCAGTGCCTTACGGAACCCAAAAGGGACCGGCACACCTGCTGCTTCTGCAGACCCCTCTATTTTTTGAGTATACCGCCTTGCGGTGATAAGGCCACTTACTAGAGCCCTATCGCGTGCTGACCTGGGTCCGAGGTCATCTTCACTGTCTGGGCGATCTTGGTACGCATCCTCAGATACCTCAGAGCCAGGGTCATGAGCGCTAGCTGGACCCGGCTCTGCATCTGAGTTGTCCCCAGAAGATGGCGGGGGGAGGGGAGCGCTTTCTAGCCCTCGTTCTCCCATGCGCTGCTTCCACCTTGGCCACAAAGGAATCTAGGATTGCCGACATAGTGTCCACACCGATACCTTGGGTGCAGGGGCATCAATTGCCAGCTAAGGGGTCTCGGGGGGAAAACCGTCTGCTTCTGACGCCATGCTGTCCACACACCTGACACAGGGACGCCCAAACAAGTAACCCACCACTCCTGGCTGCAGCAAAGATGAGGGGTCCGAGGACTCACCACCCAGGAACCGTAGTAGATGGTTTAGCAGAGCTGCTTCCTGCAGAGTGTGTCTGTCGATCTGTGCTCTCCAAAGCTGGGATCGAAGGCTGTTTGTGGGGCTGCTATTTTTGTCAATCTTTCAGACTGCTCAGTCAGCAGCTTTATACATTGTGCAAGTAAAGAAATACAGCATGGACACACGAAACATGGCCGCTGACAGCATGGAGCAGGACACACAGGTAAGCAGAATCTCTTATGCAGCTTTATACATTGTGCAAGTAAAGAAATACAGCATGGACACACCAAACAAGGCCGCCGACAGCATGGAGCAGGACACACACGCAAGCAGAATCTCTTGTGCAGCTTTATACACTGATTTAGTGACTTATGGTTCCCCAAGTGAAGCTCCCCAGAAGAACCCCTGCCCAGCAGCTAGCTCAGAGGGTCTAAGGAGGAGGGAAGGGAGGGAGGGGAGAAGGGGGATAAGGCCCTTTACTCAGCACTCCAGGGATGTCCAGCTCTGTGTTCCTGCCGAAGCAGGGGATTACTACTTACCCTTCCTGAGGGTTGTGCTGGAACCATCCTAGACAGACCATCTCACGCATTGTAAAGGAAGGTGACTGTCGGCCCGGCTGCTGCGACTGGGCCCTATAGACCGGTCATATGCGTGCCCTGGAGTGTCTAGCTCACGGCCACCCGTAGAGCGATGGGCATGTTGTGGATGACCCAGTGCGTAGCTATGGTCGGCACATGCTCGATGGCTGAAACTGGGGGGACTACAAGGATCTGGGATCCAGCCTGTCACCCAGTCGGCAGTTGATCGAAGATCACAGGAAAAAATAAATAAATAAATAAATGAAACCAAAATCCAAAGTAGATTTGAAATAAAGCCTTCAGGCCTATGGGCCCGAAGGGAGCCATGTCTTCTTAACTAGGCAGAAAAAAAAACTGAACTGCTTGGTGTAGGCTGAGGGGATATAGTCAGTAGGACCGCACCCTGGGCGGGGCTGTTCAGCTATGAAGTTGTTTACACTTTCTGCCTAGTCACTCCTAAAGGTAGGCTATTTCCCACGTTGTCGAGATTAAGGCTGCTTCCGTCCATGAACGAAAGAGAAAGCAACATTTTTGCTTGCACATGATTGGATGATGGAAGTCAGCAGAGCTTGCCCTCATTTAGTAAGCTCTGGATTAAATGCACTTGCAGAGTGCATAGTCTATTTGCCCTTAGGGAATCAACAATCTCTGTGTCCGAGTTGCAAATTTTCCCTCACTTCCTGTGTGGTGAAACCATTGTCAGCAAGGCAGGAAGTGAGAGTAAATCACTGAATAGCATTAAACATAGGCAGTTCTAATCCTTCCCCACTCCATTTAAATCTGGAAAAAAAAAGTTTGGTTGAATACATGCATACAACATACAGATAAAAGTTCACGTTTAGTATATTTTTGGGGAGGATACAGCACCAAACACATTAGGTACGTGTAATGGCCAAAAGACAGCTGCTCAAGGCAGTATCCAGCAGCTGTAATGGAGACTCTGTAGGGATGATTTTTAGCTAGAATACGATGCCTGCAAGTAATGGAATACACACAAATATGCATAGTTAAAGGGTAACTCCACCTTCGTGGGATAAAAAATAGCAAATAAAGAATAAATAATATAGTGTATACAATTGCGACACAAGTCATATTGTAATTAAATGTTATTAAAAATTACCTTTCCTTTTCAATCTGCAGCCGCTGTAATTTTCTGAAAATGCAATGCAATATGGCTACATAGAATTGTTCTGTACACAGCATGTGTACTGACCACCCCCCACAAACATAATTTCCTGCTTGTGTGATTGGCCCAGGAATTTTCACAGAAGTCTGCCTTAGATACAAGTCAGATTTCAGGCATCCCCTGCAACAAAAATATATTTGGTTAGATACTTTCAATATGAACACATCTAAAGGGAGGCAGACCAAGCCACTTTCTTCATTAGTGCTCTGCAGCCGCCACAGCTGACTGATAATTATGAAACCACTCCCATTAGACCCACTTAACACAGAGGAACAAACAGTGATTTTTTCAGAGCAACATAAAGGTAGGAATCTGCAACAAAGGTTGTTATAATCCTTGTAGCGTACACAGATCACCCAGAGGGGAATATTTTTTTCTCAATAATAGTGGAGTTACGCTTTAAAGTGGAACTTCACCAAAAGTTCTGCTCTTCCTCCTCCTCCTTTACATTTGGCACTTTATTTTGATTTTGACAGGTACCCGCTCCCCAACTTCTGGCCGGATTGCCATGGTAATCCGAGCCGAAGTTTAGCCCCCCTTCTTCCCCCATAGCCTTCTGGAACATATCACAGGTCCCAGAAGACTACAGAAACATTCACAAAGTGCAGCATGTCTCACGCAAGTGTAGTTAGAAGCTGGCTGTGAAGCTAGCGTCTGGTCCTGAAGCTGATTGAAGAATTGGCTCAGGTGAGGACAGCACTGGATTCAGGGGCAGTTAAGTGTCCTAATATTAAAAGTCAGCAGCTACAGTATGTGTTTTTCGGGGAGACTGGAGCACCTCTTTAATGTGTTTGATGCTGTACCGCCCCCCCAAATTTTTATATATATATATATATATATATATATATATATATATATATATATATATATAACTTCAGCTTTAGGGGTGTATTGTGTAAGCAAAATTTGATCTGAGAAAGATGAATGGGGTGATATCTACCTATTCAAAAGCATATCCCACTGTGATACTTGGAGATGAGTCTTAAAGTCTCTAAATGCATAATGAAATGCTCTAACATCCTAAGCTCTTGTCAAAAACATTTTGGTCATTATAGCCAATGCCTGAATCAGGAGTGTTGCCAATGATTAATGGGTCGTTGATTGCCAAATAAACTCTGTCCAACCAAAGCTTTAATACATTACTACAGTACACATCATTTTTATTCCACCTCTCAATCATTTTATATAAGCATGTGATAGACAATGGGTGTGTGTATCTGCTATATAAAGCTTTATTATAACGTTATGGTAGTATAAATGTATGTTAAAAGTGTACATAGACTGCGCAGACCACCCATGTTTCATGCTAACAGTCGCCAACGGTAAAATATATTTTAAGGACAAATGTGCAAATAATCTTTGGCACACTGAAATACGAGCAAACTTGTGCCAGGCCCCACATTATATTTATAGTCTCTTAAAACAACATATCCCTTTCTATTTTGCTATATTATGGAACATAGTCCTTTTTTATTGCTCTGTCCGGTGAAGTGGCAATAAGGATTTCTGTATAACCAGCTTCCTTGAGCTTGTGGTATTTCCTTACATAACAAACATGTATAATTTTTTTTTTATTTGCCTACAACCACCTTCGAAGACCTATGGGTTGAACTGGGCTCATACTTTCATCTAAAATTACCTGGTTTCATAGGGATACTGGAAAAAATGTTAGTGGTGTATATATTTAAATAACATTCCAAGAATGGTACAATGTACATACTGTGCATCTTTTTAACTGCTTCCATATATTGTAAAAAAAAACATAATGCATTGAAAATAAACAATCTTTTGCGTGAAATAAACTACTTAGTTTTGTACCCACCATGGGATCATTTGAGATTATTCTAAACTCTTCCATGTGTGTCCTTACACTGACATATGTTGGAAACATGGAAACGCCATACTTATGAAATTCTGCTGGTTTAAAGCAGGGACGGATCTAGCCCATCTGATCAGTAAAAAGTCAGGTGGCATAATATCAACACACCTTTGTTTTATCCTCTCCAGCTAGCTATCCCTGTTTTTCTGTCTCTCCAGGTCTCCCTGCTGGCACTGGCTGTGTATGAATCACTGACAGTTTGTCACACAGTGTGACAGATATGGGGAGTCAGTATTCCATATTTACTTGGCGTGCTTCTATACTACGAGTCATGGTGCGGAAGTAAGGCCTTCCGGGTAGTGCAGAGGCAGTGCAAAAGTGAACAGGGAGTGCTAGTTCCCCATGCCTCTATGTGACTGCAACAAAGAGCACATGGCTAACTTTTCTCAACATCAATCCTGAACTGTATTTATTGAGCTGAAGGACATTGACATCTGCACTGTATGATTATATCCTCCTCTTTTTGGTGTTCCCCCATTACATCAAAATCAGTCCCCTACAAACAGTCCTTCACTGATCTTCACTGTGGCTGTGGCATCATGGCAGAGGGGTGGGAGTTGGAGAAGGTCTGGACTGAAGAAGCCTTCTGCTCTCTTCTGAATGCCCATGCCCATAAAGGTCATCCATTTCTATGATGCTGAACCATAACAAAAAATGGCATCCTCACTGGCCAGCCTGCATCGTGGAATGATGCAGTGCATGATTAAGGAAAAGACACTGTGCAGCTATGGTGACTTGACATGGCTAAGGCTAAATGCTTTTCCCCTTGCCCTCATTGCTGCTGCAACTGAAATCTGGACTAGTGCATCACTGAGCTCCTGAACAGACTGAGGTGCAACCTGGGGACGTCATATGGACCGAAACATAATGCCCCAGAGGTGATCTATTGGATTTAGGTCAGGCAAGCGTGGGGGGCATTCAATTGAATCAATTCCTTCAACCTCCAGGAACTGGCTGCATACTCTCGCCACATGAGGCCGGGAATTGTAATGCGCCAAGAGGAACCCAGGACCCATTGCACCAGCGTAGGGTCTGACAATGGGTCCAAGGATTTAATCCTGATACCTAATGGCAGTCAGGATGCCATTGTCTAGCATGTAGAGGTCTGTGCATCCCTCAATGGATATCATACCACAGACCATCACTGACCCACCACCAAACCGGTCATGCTGAATGATGTTACAGGCAGCATAAAGTTCTCCACAGCTTCTCCAGACCCTTTAATGTCTGTCACATATGCTCAGGGTGAACCTGCTCTCATCTGTGAAAAGCATGGGGCACCAGTGGTGGACCTGCCAATTCTGGTGTACAATGGCAAATTGCAATCAAGCTCCACCATGCTGGGCAGTGAGCACAGGGCCCACTAGAGAACGTTCGGTCCTCAGGCCACCCTCATGAAGTCGGTTTCTGATTGTTTGGTTAGAGATTCACACCAGTGGCCTGCTGGAAGTCATTTTGTGGGGCTCTGGCAGTGCTCATCCTGTTCCTTCTCACACAAAGGAGCATATACCGGTCCTGCTGATGGGTTAGGGACCTCCTACTGCTCTGTCCAGCTCTTCTAGAGAAGCAGCCTGTCTCCTGGAATCTCCCTCATGCTCTTGAGACTGTGCTGGGAGACACAGCACACCTTATGCCAATGGAACATATTATGCCAATGGCACATATTGATGTGTGATATTGACTTTTTTGAGCAGTTTATATAAGTAACAAACAGCTTGATCCTTTGTCAAGTAAAGTTGGATACACACTATACAGTTCTCTTTAGATTTACCAAAATCATATAATATGAAGTCAAACCTAAACACTTTAAATTTGAATGCAATCAGACAGGCCCCTTGCACTACATAGTTGAAGGTAAATCTAAAGGAAACCGAACAAAAGCTATATAGTGTGTATCCAGCTTACAGGTCTGTTTGCATGAGCCCTGGTGGTGTACTGCTAAGGTACATTAAAATGACCCAATTGGCCATTCCACTATTAAAGCCAAACCAATCAAAGTTAAAAACACAACAGTTAAAGCTGAACTTCTGTCTGTAACTTCACACAGTAATGCAAGGCTTTCTCCCTGGTGTGGAGTGTCATGCTTGCCCCCTCCCTTGAGGGGGTAGGGGGCGAGCAGGATAGTCAGGACGCCCACTAACACACAGCTCCTGTCTCTATTTGCAACGTAGAGAGCGTCCTGACTCTCCTGCTCACCCCCTCAAGGGAGGGGGCGAGCACGACTCTCCACACGAGGGAGAAAGCCTTGCACTACTGTGTGTAGTTACAGACAGAAGAACAGGAAGTAAGGATTTTTCAGAAGAAATAAGGACATTTAAAAGCAAAATCGAAGGATGAGGTAAATGAAGGAGGACTGCACTAATGTAAAGGAAGCTATTTAGGGAATTTTTTTTTTACCTTTACAACCCCTTTAATGAGAAAGTAGCCTTACATTGATCCAGCTTGGCACAATGTAAGTATGCACAGCCCATACCTGAGGGATGGCCGGGGAAACCGAATATCGCTGTAGCAGTCGGCAGTACTGCGGTGATATCCACAATCTTCAAGGTCCTGTGGAGAGTGGCTTTCCCTCTGCACAGTGTCTACAGGGGTTTGCTCAACCAGCACTGCTGTCACTCACATAACTCCTTTTATTTTATTTTTTAATGAATAGAAGGTGTTCTCTGATTGGAAGAGATGTAACATTACGGCTCCTCCTCTCAAGCTTGTCTGATTAAAGAAACGCCCATAAGGTATGAGATTTGCATATTCACATTCTGCCAAGCTGGACCAATGTTCGTATGCAATAACGTTTATTTCTAAAGTGCAGCTTCAAATACCCTGTTTAAAATGATATGTAGACTTGTTTCCCTTCCTCAATATTTGCAATGCTGTTCAGTCACACTTGTGCTTCACATATCCTTGTCACATTGCAAAGCCAGCAGGGTGACACCATTACCTCGTAATGCCACTTTTTGTGTCACCTGCCCCTCCCACTTGCTTTCTGCCTCGTGAAAAAAATCCTGATTGACTCACAGTTCATAACATTTCTCTCTCATTCTAAAATTTATTGTGAAGGTGATTGTGGGAAGATTTTTCTATTCTGCAGTTTTTTAAAAGTATAACATTTTTTTTTTTTTTCGAAGGAGTTCAAATTTAATTCCCTTTAGATTTAGGGCACTGCCTTACATAGAAATAACAGTATCTTTTCTTTTTAGAATCATGCTCAGTAGTAACAGACTACTGAGCCTAAGCTATTAATTTGCACTTTTCTGAGCAAGAGTGATAATTAATTTAGCAAATTCATAACAGTTATAACAAATTAAGGACTTACATATGCTTTCCTGTTAAATAGATCTGCAGTGTGCTTTTTTCGCTCCTAATTAACACGTATATGACTTGTTTCGTGAATTAGGTCATCCTTAGGTAATATCACTGCGTGGGGCCAAAAATACACTCACTTTGCTTTCTCTAGTTTCATGCTGAAACGGTCATACTCTGTGAGCTGCTTGCTGCCTCAGCACCCTATTAATGAACTTTCTCAGCAGATGTGCCTTGTACAGCTAAGTCAACCTGTGGCTCTCTATCTATAAAAGAACAAAAAAATTCCAGCACATCCTGCCCCTGGAATAATTGCTTGAATAAGGTGAAATAGGAAGCAATGTTACTAGTTAGGTAGAACAACCTCCTCTCACTTGTCTTTTGTTCACACGTGATTATGGAAAGCCAATCTTTTCTAAAGAGACCCTGTCACCACCCGCTATGTTGACAATTAAACCCATGCAGGGGGTCTTTATTAGGAGCACGTAAGAATCCCTTCCTGCTGTGTGATTCAACACTCCTACCCAAGAATATAAGCTCAGAAATTCTGACCCAAAATTCACAATTCCGACCCAAAATTCACAATTCCTGAAATGCCTGGTTAAGGGACCTCCAGTCCATCTGCAGCACCACTCCCCCCCCCCCCCGACCCCTTTATCATCGGTGTGTTTTGCTGCAAAAACAAAAATGTTTCAAGATCAGCATTGAAAGCTGCTGAACAGAAAACAATGACATCAGATTTACTACTCTGCAGTTTTCAGTGTCAATCTTGAGATATACTTAAATACAGATTCCCTGCCTGTGTTTACTCAGCAAAGCAAGTAGTGAAAGGATCTCTTTAAAGTGACCCTGACAGGTGTAAAATGAATTCATATTAAAGTTGCCTGCTAAAAAAAAAATAAGAATTTACACTCATCTGCCTAGCTCTCTCCTGCTGTCCACCATGGTTCCATCCTTCGACCCCTACATGAATAAGGCCTGCTTCACACCTATGCATTTTTGGTGCTTTTGGCATTTTGCAGAAACACACTACAGTCCATTTAACATAGATTCCTATGGAACATGTTCTGTAGTGCAAATCTGCAAAAAAGCATAGGTGTGAATCAGGCCTAAAGAGCTCAGCTGTGATTTAGGAATCCAAGATTGGAACCATTACATGCAGAGGGGGACACAGGTATAGGACACAACTGGAAGCATTGAATGTCAAAGAGGCATTTGGAGGCTGCAGAACTGGAAATGATGGAAGGCTGACAACATGGACTGGATAAAAGGTATAAATGTGCTTCAATTGTATAGAATTATAATTTGGATTTATGTTAAAAGTGACAGGATCAATTTAAAGTGCGTGTAAACCCTTACATATACTAAGTGAAGTGACAAGCCTCAGATGATACACAGAGAGGAACCAAATCCTACATAGGTTGCGTCTGCAAGCATCTGTCTTGTACAGCATTGGTCATCAATCCTGTCCTCAGGGCCCACTAACATGCCAGATTTTATGTATTACCTTGGTGAAATGCAGACTAGAATACTGCAATCACTGAGCAGCAAATTATATCACCTATGATGTATTTCAGTTATCTTGCAAACCAGGCCTGTTAGTGGGTCCTGAGGACAGGGTTGATTACCACTGTTGTACAGTAAACAGATGGAAATATTTTTCTCAGCAGCAGAAAGTAGGGGTCAAGGATCAGACGTCACACATATTGCGGAGTGTAAAACACATAGATCAATATAATCTGAGAGCTGATTGGAGGAAAGTGACACACCCTCCTCTTTACAGGCTCAGGGAACCATAGACCAGGGGTTTGGGTCACCTGCTGTGTACTGGAGAAAGGAGGGATTGGCCGGGCCATCTTCTGTGAGACTGAAGGGTCAGCTTACAGCAGGGACTCATGCAGATAGCAGAGGAATCAGAGAGAAACCAGACTCTTTGTTTTGGATTTGGGTTAGTACACACTATAGTGGGATGTGCTTTGCAAATTTTACAACCACTTTAACACGCCCATCCCCTGTAAATCCTACTGCAACATGTTGGCCACATATTACATCTTTTACTCAACCCCCCCACTGCACCTAACCTCAACTACTATAACCCTGTAGGTGGGACACACATATGGGAGAGATGTATATGCTGCATACCCCAAAACGTATAATATGGAACAGTTTCCCCAAAGGGGCTTTAGACAGCAATATAACAAGACCACGATCAAGGTCAAAAAGTGATCTTGCGTTATATTGCTGTCTAAAGCCCCTTTGGGGAAACTTTTCCATATCAATTACTAAAACCTCTTCCATCTCATGCACTGTATTCCTCCTTCTCTAGGAAAAATAATTTAGCTGCATACTTGCTCAAGGTGGCAATTAAAAATTTATTTGGATATGGATAGGTAGGGCAAGTGCAGAGGCCTGATTGCTTTTACATGAATCCGACCATGAAAAACATAAAGCCTAAAACTGTAAAGGCCCTCAACAGCTGACAATGGGCTTGTATTAATGGGTACATTCCCACAATTATCTATTACATTATCTAGAAGTAGCTAGAATTATTCTATATGCAAATTCAGTGAACAATCATATGGAGTACTAAGTGTTGTTTTAAAAGAGAATGAAATGTGAAGACTTGTCATGCACATTGTTGGTGACTAATTATCTCAGATTACTATACATCTAGACAGAAAAAAAAAAGCATTTCAAATATTCTTTGTCTATGTCACAAAAAACAAACACTAGAGATGACATGGAGTTTAACATGTGATCTTCATTCATTTTATGAAAACCTTTTATTTAAAGTGGTTATCAAACACATAACACATCTCAAGTGACATGGATATAGGCATTTGTTTCAGTTTATGAGTCATTAATTACTGAAAGGAAATACAAAGCAGTTGAGTGAATGTCAAGTCTATTAATAACAGCCAAGACAAAATAATCAGAATAATGAAATAGCATGGCATGTCCATCCTGTCTCATACGTGAGCTTCAGAAGTTCCTTAATTAAAACAAAAAAAGTAATACTCCAAATACTATAGGGTTGATTTACTAAAAGCAAATGTTTACTTTGCAAGGGAAATTTCCCTTAGCTTAGTGAATGTGGTGACTCTTTTGGATTCCATTATCCAATCATGTGCAAGCAGAATTTTCACCACATTGTCAGAGAATTTTCTCCATATCTTTGTGAAACTGAAAATTGCCCTGCAAAGTGAACAGAATATTTACCCTTTGTAAACGAACACCTATCTTCCCTAACTATACCAACCCTTAATCATCTATCTCTTATTTTGTGTCAGATCACATAGTATGTAGGATTGCTGTGTATGTTGATGACCAAACTGACCACAGACTATAGTGATCCTCTAATATTGATGATAAGTCCTCATATCACAGTAGGATCTATAGATTACAGTAGGACTATATCCAATTGGGAATGTTAGCTCTCTTACCGAATAGAGCATCTAAGAACTATTTAAAAATATGTCGTTGCCACTGCTGACTTGCTTTAGAATGTGTAGGCTCCAGGGCCATCATCCTTATATTTGCATTGTCACTGGTCTTTGACCTTGAAAATAATATAGGCAGTGAAATGTCAGGAAGCCTCAACTGCATACTCATTCCAAATGAATGTCTGTGTGTGTTGCAGGACATCTCTTATAGATCAACCCTCCACTACCTTAACAACTTGTGAAAACAAATGGGGGAGCTCTGTTCCAAAGGATGGTTGATGAGCAATAATAAAACATATAGTAAATACTTTATTAGCGAGGGAACAAAGTATATGTAGCTGCCAGGAGATGCATAGATATCCAGAGCAATAGTAAATACTGTATTTATTGGCGTATAACACTTACTTTTTTACCCCGAAAATAGAGGATAAAATGTGCCTGCGTGTTATACGCAGGGGGCTATGGAAAGTTTTTTTCCTGAAACTTCCCTCTTAAAGTAAGGGTGCGTGATATATGCCAATAAATACTGTAGATAATGTTGGTAAAAAAAAACACACAGTGGCTGTAAAAACACTCAGGAGCCAGAAGAGGTGGAGAGGCCAGATGTCTGGGAGAGCCAGAAGGTTTCAGGGACCAAAGTGTCAGAGGCGAGGGACTTCCAACCTGCCCAAAAACGGTCTCCATCCCGATATACACAAGCGTGTCATACCTATACTGTCTACACTGCCTGCACGTTGAGGGAGGCTGGGGTAGGATGCTGCTGAGCCATGCTGGGACCTACATCACTGGAGCTTGAGGTGAGTGGGTTAACCAAGCTGTCTATCTGTCTGGTGGAGGAGGCTGGGGAGAATGGACTTTGCTGAACCCTGTGGGGAACCATTCAGCTGCTGAAGCCTGCTTGGGACTAATCCTTGGAGGGCTGCAGCAGTAGTAGCTGGAGATAGAAAAAAATATATAGCGACCCCCTACACATTAGGGCAAGCTGGGAAGCCCAAGCATATTAGTGTGGGAAAGAATGTGACAGCAGTGGCGATCAGAGGGGGGCAGACAGATTGCACACTCATTGAAAATGCCGGGCACGCTGTCTGTGATGACAAGAAAGCGAGGGGAGGAAAATGCTTCCCAGGGGAAGTCCAGTATAGGCAACGGAACATTGATACCACCTCAGCCAAAGATGCAGTCAGTGCGGGGGACAAAAACAAGCCAGGCCGCAGCGGCGGCCAAATTAGAAAAATATGCACATACCTCGGCACACATAGCAGCTCATACACCTACAAAAGGACAATGGGTGCAACAGCCGAACCCCCAGTGAAAGATCCAGGGCCCAGCATCGGCGACATCAACATCCGCGGCCAGGGGTCCAAGAAAAAGGCACCGAAAGAAGGGATGGAGACAACTATAGGACTAGTGGAGGAGGGTGAGCCTTCTATGAAAGAAATGTTTTTTTGCAATTAATAACTGTAAATTCTCATTATCTGAAATATTTGATCAACTGAAGGGTATAAAAGGACATGTCAGTGCTTAAACATGATGTACAGGGGATTGGTACGCATTATGAAAGTAATGAGAGAACAATTTAACATGTGCATTAAGAAGATTGACGATATGGAAAATAGATTACGCAGGAAACATATAAGGGTACTAGGTCTCCCAGAGAAAAGTGAAGGTAACCACCACACTGAATTCATGGAAGATTGGCTTAAAGAAGTGTTTGGCAAGGACTGTTTGGCAAAATTCTTCTCAATTGAGCAGGCCCATAGAGTCCCCTTTAGGGCTCCAGCTGCAGGAGGCCAACCAAAACCTGTCCTCATTAAACTCCTAAATTTACAGATAAAATCACTATTCTTCAAAAGGCATGAGAGATGAAAGAAATACAATATAATGGTGCAAGAATTTCAATCTACCCAGACTTTTTCCCCCGAATTAGAGACAAAGGGCAAAATTTACTGGGTGTAAATGTATACTGCAGCAAAACAGAATCAAGTATGCCATGTTCTATCCAGCACACCTGCTGAACTGATATCATGGATAAATATAAATGAAGGGAAGATACAGCAGGGAGGAGATGAACAGTAAACATTAAAACTAAGAGGCACCCCTCTTTTTTTGGGGGGGGGGTGAAGGGGACCTCTTTAAAAAGGAACAATTTGTCTTGTTTTTCTCTGACATGGGAGCGGGGGGGTGGGGGGCGGCAGGGAGGGAGGGAAGGGTTGATAAATGTGTATTTCCTGCTGGGACTGGCACAAAGGTGGGGAAATAAGAATGTATATCAAAATGTATGGAAGGGATATGTAAGAGGGGGAGACACACTAAAAACACTGCAAAAGAAAGAGAAGGTGCGCCAATCTAAGTGCAGCAGCATAAAAAGTTTAAGGAAAAGAAAAATACAGAGTGGGTGATAGTGGACTTCTAAATACCATCAGCCCCCCTGCTTGCTGAGAATTTTGTGTGGGATAGTGATCGCTGCCATTTCCATCTGGACTCTAGTGACACCGGACCAGATCGCCCTATACATGCCTTTTACTTCTTACATTATGCGAGTAGCCATTTGGCTGTGTGATATACAAACTTCCATTAAACTTTTTATGCTGCTGCACTTAGATTGGCACACCTTCTCTTTCTTTTGCATACATTCCAGAGCCTGCTTCTGCTTTTATGGTAGCTGCCGCTAGTGCTTCCTCTAACTTTGGATATTGTATTGGACTATATAATTTACTGTATTGCCTATCCAATTGATTTCAGTAATTATTATTATTTATACCCTAATAATCTTGCGCCAGCCAACAATTTTTTACTGTACACTAAAAACACTACAGCACAAATCAACAGGAGTGACGGAGGGAGCTTTCACCTTAAAGGGTAGATACGTCACTTTAGAAGTCCCTAATATGGGCGCCAAGAAGGGCAAGGGAGGGGGAGGAGGTGGGGCGGTAGAAGAGGGGGAAGGGGAAGGAGGGGGAGGAGTGGGAGGGAAGGTATGTTTGGGTAGGGCACAGGAATGGGTGGATTCACTAAAAAACGATTTCTTAAAGAGAAATTAAAAGAAGAAAACAAAGAGGAAAGCACTATCAAGGTACACTATCACAAGATAGGAAATACATTGATAAGGAAGAAATTATAAGAGGGTTAGATGATGGATAACAGAGGATACAAGGTGAACCCCAAACCAAGCTAAAAGCATAAAGGTGTGCTCATGGAATGTTCGAGGGGTAAAGGACCCAGCCAAAGGGCAGGCGATCTTTTCAATGGCTGAAATAGGTAATATAAAGATGCTGTGTCTGCAGGAGACGCATCTGGATAAAGAAACCATTAATATATTAAAACATAGGAAATACCAAGTTCAATATCATTCCACTCACACCTCTTACTCTAGGGGGGTGAGTGTACTGATAGACTCTGGAATGGTGTTCTCCTGCAGACAGAGTAAGGTAGATCCTAAAAGACGCTATGTGTTTCTTTATTACCAGATAAAGACAAAAGAATATGTGGTGGCTAATGTATATATTCCCCCCCCCCCGTTCAGTACAGAAATCCTGTGGGATTTAATAGAGTTTGTCATGGACAGGTCAGGAGTGCCCGTTATAGTGGCGGGAGACATTAACATGACTATGATTAAAAAGCTGGATAGATTCCCAGTGGGGGTCTCTGCTGAACATGCGGTTGGCAGCCCTCTCCTCCAATTTTGTGGGGAGGTGGGACTGGTGGACGTGTGGAGGGGGAGGCGCCCGGGGGAAAAACAATTCTCCTGCCACTCGAGGGCACACGCGACTTTGTCCAGGATAGATATTGTACTTTCCAATGAAGAGGCCCTGGGTGAGGTGGGAGTGGTAGAATATGAACCAAGAAGCATCTCAGACCACTCCTCAGTAATTTTTGAAATTAGGATAAACACAGGGTTAAAAAAAAAAAAGTATTAACTGCTCTCAAACCTTCCAGGACAAAGTTTTACATGGGGTTGGTTGGGCTTTAAAAAAAACACATCTAGGCAACATCTGTTCACATTATTAATTTACAGTTTCTCATTTGGGGAGCTAGTAAGATATGTACATATAACCCAACAACTTTTTTTTTTTTTTTTTTTTAAGGACTGTTAATATTTAAAATAGTACATTTCCTAAAGCAGGCACCTTGAAACACTACACAAAACACACAGAATAATTGGCTGGTTAGCAAAGAATCGCAGGCTCCATGCCACAGATCACATTTTATAACTGGGCAGCAGTGTGCATAGCCCTGCATTGTACAAATGTGCCCCTGAATGGTATTTATTGAAATTGCACTCAGGTTTTCCAATGTGGTCAGTTCAGATGTAAATACTGCTTAACTGAACCCTTCTTTATCTGACAGATTAACATATTGGTAGGAAAACTGTATACTGCTGGGCCGAAATGATGAGAAAACACATTTTGCATCAGATTTCTGGTACTTGTAAAACATTAGTAGTGTGTTAAGAATGCTTTAATGTTTTGGGAAATCCTTTTTATGTCCTTGGATGGAAAAAAATGTCATGGCTAACAGGAATGAGCAGACTATAGAATACAGGTAAAGATAGGTGCTTTAAACAGTGTAAAAAAATAAACACAAGTTTATTTAATATGGTTTTTATTTGGAAATATACAGAAGTGAAAAAAACATTCTATAACAGCATTTTACAATCCTTAAAGACCTTCAGAGCATTTAAACAGCTTTTGCAAGTTGAATAACTATATAAAAAGCTAGAGTGATTTATAATGCTACCAGCAGGTTATATTATCAACTAAAACATACAGCTAAGAGCAATCAACAAAACTCCAACCAACTCACAATGGGGCTGGTTAAGGACTTCTGAACCAAAGGCGGAGATGGTTCTAGAAACCAGGCAGATTTTTTTTTTTGGTTTTGTCCATGTAAAAAAAAAAAAAAATATGTTTTGCTTCTTTACCAAGCCCCATTGATTCTGCCCATTATTACAATGTTGGGTTCAAACAATATCATCATATTGAAAAACCAAATACATCTAGCACATGTAATAACAATATCACATATTGGATCAATGGCTATTGCCATTTAGTTTTTTTGTTTCTTAACCAATTCTATTAATAATTACATCTTTATTCTTGCAGCAACATTTAGAATATTCTTGTTGCAAAATTAGGATACTTAAAAGGTGCCAGAAACATATGTTTGCAAATCTTTTTTTCTCCCACCTTAGAACCCCACACACTTCAATACACACTGAGTATTCTTTAATATTCTAAGGCCTCTTGCACACTGCAGCTTGAAAAAGCTTAGTACATCCCTTGTGTGCTGCGAGTGCACTCACAACACACTGACCAAGCTGTCACTGAATGCTCTAGATTATGGCTACTGATCGGAGCCAGCGGAATAGCTCCTGATCATGTGACCACTGTGAGTGCCAACCACAGTGGTCATGTGATAGAAAAGCTGCCTCACCTCCTAGGCATTAAAGCTTGCTGGGAGGTGGTGTGAAGTGGGTTGCTGTTTTTTTTTGTTTTGTTTTTTACATTAGAGAGCTGGCAACCTGCCAAAGAAAATGCAAACGCTACAATACATATGCTCTGAACTTTGAAAATTAAAATTTTGCACAATTCTCATAGATACAGAGATGAACGAAGGTTGATTTTACTTCTTGTTTGTAATACGTAAATAAGTTAGTTTTCATAGTCTGGGCACAGGTTCACTTTAGATCTAAAGACCATCATATTCATCAAGAACTTACAAAGCATCTAGCAATCTTCAAGCAGCTTTTTTTGAAGCTCACCAATGAGTAACACGATGGCCTAAAGTGTAAATGAATGTGATGGATGGTCAGAAGACACCTTATGGTGCAACATCTTCCAGGCAGCCTATTGAAGTCTATTTAGGATGCGGCGGCTGCAGGGACATAGCTGCTTGTCCTAATGTGACACATCTGACATATAACCAGAGGTCTATATAACAAACACTATTTTAAAGGAGCAGTGACTTTATACTATTACGGTTTCTAGCCATGAATACCAATGAAAAAAAGATAGGAAATAATCCCTTGGGTCTGAAATCTGGCATGGATCAGGTTAATTTACAGCAAATGGATATTGGTCAGGAATCTCTGCCTATCCCACTGAGTGTATTTTGGTTTCAATTATATTTTTTTAGGGCAGATCCCTTTAATATTGAACAGCTCACAGCTGTAGGTCAGTATACCCAGACTACAAATGTGCAAACTTTCACTAAGGGAACGTCAGGACATAAGACAAAGTCCTTCACTATTAGGCAGTTACTACAGAGACTTGGAATGACTAAATATTTCTGTGACGTTCTTTTTGTTGTCCGTAACCCTGTTGTTCATTTTTCACCTCACGTTCTGTCCCTCTAGGAGCCTGTGACAGCAGAACAGGATATAAAGGAGCAGTTAGGGCAGAAAGTCACCAATGGTAATGATAACCCGACAGTTTTTTTTTTTTTACCAAAGAGGAGTATTTAGTTGCTGTACATGTCCCCCACTGGAGATATTTCCCATCAGTTCCTGCTGAAACAGGAAGTGATGAAAGATGTCTCTAATAGGGTCGGTCACAGACTAAAGACTCTATCAAAAAAACAAATGTTTTGGCTGTAGTTAGGCTTTAAGCATCAGCCCAGCCCACTATTTCCAACAAAAAAAAATGGTCCAAAAAAAAATAAAAAAAGGAGGTTGGTGATTTTGTTCAGTTTAGTTACCCCTTTCAACAACTGTAGCAGACCTTATAAAATATTTCCTTATTAATGAAATATTTGAAATGGAGTAAGGGAATCTTACTGAAACCCAGGCTACAATATTGTAATTAATATTTTTCAGGGGCTGACAAACATAAAATAAAAATGTGAGATGACATATGTTCCAAAAATGTAGAGGAGACTTTAGAGGAGGCTTATAACTATAACACAACACAGAACAAAGACAGAAGATCTTTCAGATTAATATATTTAATGCCAATAAGAACTTCCTGCTAATTTGGATTTCGGTCTTACCTGTAAATGTAATCAAGTACATTGGGATGTCCAAAAGCAGTCCAACTGAGGGGTGGACAATACATCCAACAACTGCGAACAGGCCCACATAAACAACAGGTTAAAAGAGTTTACAGAGCAGGCTGAAGAATGTGCGAACAGAATATCTGGTGGAAGCTTTGCAAATCTGAGAAAAAGATGTCTGATGCTGAAAAGCCCAGAAAGCACTAACTGATCTAGTGGACTATGCTTTGAAAGGGTTAGGTGGGACCCTGTTCTTAATTTCACTGACCAGAATGATGAGCTTATGAATCCACCTGCTGCTAGTAAAACAAGAGATGGGTTGTCTCCTGCATGGACCCTCAAAAAAGACAGTGTCAGTCTGTCTAAAAGAAGCTGTAGCAGAGAAGTAGACTCGGACAGCACATAACATAACCAGAAAGTGGAGAGAAATCTCCTTGGGATGCTGTGGAGTGGACTTTAAGTTGGGAGAACAATGTCCTGTTTAAAGGGAAAGCAAGAAACCCCTTTTGGAACAAAAGGGGATTTAGACCTCAAGACAACCTTATTTATGTATAGCACACAAAAGGGTGTTGCTTACAAGATAATGTCACCAGCTCAGAAACTCTCCTCACAGAGGTGATGCCCACAAGGAAGGCAGTAGGCAGAGGAATATCCCTGATAGGTTCAAGAGGTGGAAAAATGAAAATCAGAGGTGGATTCTAGAGGGATAAGGTGTGGATGCATGTTTGGCTAATATGGCTGAACCTTTTCTCAAGACCTTAGACATAGCTGCTAAAATTCCTCCCTGGATAAGGAGAATACAGCCAGCCCTGAAGGGGTTAAAGGCTAAGTCCACACCTTCTACATAAATAGGCCCATGGATTTAAAAGGATGCTAATAGTTTAAAAAACGCAGTGTCATTTGTAAAAAATATAGTTTAATGCGAGTGCCATAAATGTAGGTATTTTCTGTCACCCATGAAATACTTCCAATGTTTACATTCCTACATTCTTTTCCATTTCCAGGACAAGGCAGTTGTAGGGGGACTCGTCCCCCGCCCCCCAGCATTGCAGCAGCAAGCCCACTTCATGATTCATAAGCTTGGCACCCCAACCATAAAGCCTTACCAAAACATACCCAATGTTTACATTCCAAGGACATGGGCTACACAAAATGGTAACTGAGCCTTCTTCCTTGAAGACAACTAAATTGATAATTTCATTAGCTCTTTTCAAAGATGGAGGCCAAGTGGCTATGTTGTTGTAGCCCACAGTATGAGATGGAAAGGGGCTAAAGCGGTGTGAGAATCAAGATGGAGACTGGAAAGTCCTTGCTGCATACTCACTCTTACAGTGCTCGGGGGCAAGCGACTCAACAGCTGCCATGTCCTAGAAATAAGCCAGGGTGTAGGAATGTACAAATTGGGAGTATTTCATAGGTGACAGAAAATACCTAAAGGTATGGAAATTGCTATAAAAAGAAGTTTTATAAAAGGCACAGTGTATTTTAAACTACTGTAGTCCCATGTCTGCATGGGCTAGTTCATGTGAAAAATGACTTTGCCCCTCCAGCAGGCATAACCTCCAATGGGTCTACAGGAGAGGCTTTGACCAGTAGGTACACCACTAACCCTGGACCTGTGAAGCACTCTGCGGCCAACTTATACCTTACTACCAAGGGAGTTTAGGAGAGCCCCTTTAGCAGAGCCCAGCACAAGGATACAATACAGGCTGAGCTCAAGTCTTCCTCTCAGTGGGGTATGGTACAGCTATTCCAAGAGTTGGCCAATTTGGAAAGCAGCAAAAGAACCCTTAGTGGCTCTGCAGCAATTAAAGAATCTTATCTAAAAATGTAAAAAATGACTATTCTCCTAAAACAATAGCAAACAACCGAGACATGCTGGGATGGGTTATATTAGGCTGTCTTACAGCTCTGTTTACCAATGTCCGATCTCCTGAAGGCCTCTACATAATCCAATATACTTGACCTCCCCTCTGTGTCCCTTAATGTAGGACTATCTTTATTAAGCTTGCACTTTTTCCATATTACTTGCATTGGTTTTAGCAAATAAGGAGTCCAAAGAACCACTCCGACGTCTATTGTTATGTCCAGCTGGTTTTATTTGGAAAACAAACAACAATCTCATTCTATCCAAAATCCTGCTGCCATTCTTACTAACCAGGTTATAAAGTGAAAGCCAATGTTTGAATGACTAATAAAGGTGAACACAGGCTCTTAATTTGATACATGACTCTCAATTCAGTAAGTTATATTGTACAAGATATTTGCCATAATGACTTAAATTCTACCATGTGGCTTTTATTTTTAGCTCTCATTGGCTCTTTGCTAAAAATAATGATTGTTGTGGCGAGTGCTAGCTTTAGCTTAGTGAATTGAGCTTTTTGCAGCTATTGGTTAATCAGTGCTGCACCTGCACAGCTACCCCCCCCCCCCCCCCCAAGGATATGATTGGGGGGAGGTGCAGTACTTCAAATGTCATCCCCCAAATCTATGTAAAGCTAGTTCTGTGAAGTGTCGGGCTCCTGAAGTCTCTATAATTTGTTCCAATAAGAACAAGTATCGATAAAAGCTCTGATGTTATATATAGAAAAGCACATGAAAGCAAAGCTCAAAGCCCAGAAACAGCCCTCAAAATGCTGTTGTATTAAAAGATGACAGAGGTTTCACAACTTTAAATGATAATGTAAGAATAATGCATGGTAGTAATGTAAAGTAGCCCCTGGCAGTGATATAGCACTGCTTAACAATGTAATTACTCAGCTATTATCGGATTACTTATCAGCTAGCAATTCTTTCTGTGAAGAGTTCATATAACACTTTTTTTTCCCCATTAACAATTTAATTTGACATATTTGTCACAATGGATGGATTAAAAATATACATTGATTTTGTAAAAATCTTTTTTTGTGAAAAAATATAGTCTCATTTTCGTTTACTATTTTCCGATTCTTTACTGATGGTTTGAAAATCTTCATTGCTCCATATGAGGTTTGGCATTTGAGTCTTCAGAGCTGCACTCTGCATAAACTACCATGCTGCTGACCTCTTGCGAGGAGTCCTCTACAGGCACCTGTCCATCCTCAACAGTTTCTGCATGTAAAATGTCACTTGAGTCTTTGTTTGTTATTACTGTATGTGAATATATATTAGACTCTTTCTCTGATTGTGGAATTTCAGTTACAATATAATGTGTTGTGCCTTCCTGAAAGTTACCAGTGACATTTTGGACCATGGCTCTAGCCAACTCTTCAGTGACAATAATCTCTGATATTTCCCCATCTTCACAATTAACTAATCTCATCTGTTGTTCTGGTAGATTTATTGTATGGCTCTCAGTGTTGTGCATAATGATGCGAGGACCATCTGCGGAGACCATGTGCACAGTGCCTTCATCATTCAGAATGACTTGCGTAATTCCTTCTTTAATCAGCTGATCAGCAGCAGCTGAATCACACACTGCAAACTGCAGGACCCCTTGGACCATGTTCTTGAATGCAGGATCCTGGGAAGTGATATAGCCTGACGAATGCATGACTTGCCTGACAATTCCTATGGAATCAATTTCCTGCTGACCTTCATCTACCTCCTCAAACATCTGAATCTCCCCTTCACTAGACTCAACACATGTCTGTTCACTTGTCATCCTTACCAATGACCCCTCTATTACAGAATTTTCTGTGTTGTGTAGCCTGCTTCCTTCTCCAACGTTTCCCAGTTCTGTTACAGCACACAGAAGAGCGTCTAGGGCAGAAGATGACTCAGAAGTATGAACAGTCTGTGATACATCCAAAATACCCTGGGTCATTACTTGCTGTACTACATTGCCACTGGAGTCTGTTACAGTCTCTATAGCAACAGATTCAGCTACATCTGTCTCTTCCATTGGGGCTTCAACTACCACAACCTGAGTGGCTCCTTCAGACAGCTGCTCGCTAAGAATGTCTCCTGGAATAATACTTCCCATGTGTGTGGTTTGATCAGTGGCAATTACCTGGCCATCCTCAGTAATGTGCACAACTCTTGCCACTTGACTTGCCATAGCCAATGTCTGAAGAGTAGCTGCTGCAGTTTCCTCAACAGAAGAATTGATTGTGATATTTCCATCATACTCCTCAGAAAATCCTTGAATTATAATAACCCGCTGAACATGTTCAGTCGGTTGGCTTGGCTTTTTGCTGCTTCGGGTGTTTTCTTTGGCTGGTAAAGGCTCTGGTGGAGTAGATGCAGTGAATCGACTATTCGTTTCCACAAAGTTTGCACCTAGTCCTTTAAGTCGACATTCAAATGATTTCGAAACAATACCTAAAAGATAAAAGTTAGAAATTGGTAAATTGTAAAACAATTGTATCCCTAATCACAAGTGTTTTGTGTAGAATGTTATAATTATTTAAGGAAATAAGCTAAAGATATTTATTTAACACTGTGCTCAAGTGCTTATGATGAGAGTTTTCACTCATCCAGAAACAGGAGTTTATTTTGTAGTGTATAGTATGCATTTTTTTCCATAGCAATCAAATTATCCCTTTCAGTTTTTCTCAGTGCAAAGGAAAACTAAACATGAACAGAAGGAGAATTTAAATACTTGGTATGGGCAATATTTTGTCAGACATCTAAAGAAATTGCTGACTCTAATGCCCTGTACACATGATCGGTCAATCCGATGAGAACGGTCTGATGGATTTTCATCAGTTAACCGATGAAGCTGACAGATGGTCAGTCGTGCCTACACACCATCAGTTAAAAAAAAACGATCGTGTCAGAGCGCGGTGATGTAAAACACAACAACATGCTGAAAAAAACCCGAAGTTCAATGCTTCCAAGCATGCGTCGACTTGATTCTGAGCATGGGTGAATTTTTAACCGATGGACGTGCCTACAAACAACCGTTTTTTTTTCTATCGGTTAGGTATCCATCGGTTAATTTTAAAACAAATTTCAAATGTATTAACTGATGGATAAATAACCGATGGGGCCCACACACGGTCGGTTTGGTCAGATCGTTCTCATCGGATTGACCGATCGTGTGTACGCGGCATAAGTTGCGCCAGTGATCTCTGGGTACACTTTGGATAGGTACAACCTGTGCTAAACAATGTTCTAGTAACACCAATAACATATACAGAATATATAGGCTTTGCACCAATAAACATATGCATTTTTATACACGTGTGAGTCCTTACATGTAAAACAAAAACCCAATTGTAAAATTAGAATATCATCAAAATGTTTATTTATTTCAGTAATTAATTTAAAAAAGTGAAACTCATATTATATAGATTCATTACACACAGAGTGATATATTTCAAGAATTTGTTTAATTTTGATGCTTATGGCTAGTGAAAACCCAAAATTCAGTATCTCAGAATATTAGAATATTGTGAAAAGGTGTCACACTCTAAACAGCTTATTAACTCAAAACACCTGTAAAGGTTTCCCGAGCCTTTTAATGGCCTCAGTCTGGTTCAGCAAGTTACACAATCATGGGAAAGACTGCTGACTTGACATCTGTCCAGAAGACAGTCATTGACACCCTCCAGGAGGAGGATAAGTCACAAAAGGTCATTGCTAAAGAAGCTGGCTGTTCCCAGAGTTCTGTATCCAAGCATAACGAGTGAGTTGAGTGGAAGGTAAAAGTGTGGTAGAAAAAGGTGCACAAGTAACATGGATAACAACAGCCTTGAGAGGATTGTGAAGCAAAGACCATTCAAGAATTTGGGAGAGATTCACAAGGAGTGGACTACGACTGTTGTCAGTGCTTCAAGAGCCACCACACACAGATGTATCCAGGACATAGGCTACAACTGTTGCATTCCTTGTGTCAAGCCACTCCTGAACCAGAGACCATGTCAAAAGTGTCTTACCTGGGCTAAGGAGAAAGGACTGGACTGTTGCTCAGTGGTCCAAAGTCCTATTTTAGGAATGATAGTACATTTTTTTCTATTCATTTGGAAATCAAGGTCCCAGAGTATGGAGGAAGAGTGGATAGGCACAGAATCCAAGTTGCATGAGGTCCATTGTGAACTTTCCACAGTCAGTGATAATTTGGGGAGCCATGTCATCTGCTAGTGTTGGTCCACTGTGTTTTAGCAAGTCCAAAGTCAGTGCAGTCCTCTACCAGAAAATTCTGGAGCACTTCATGCTTCCCTCTGCTGACCAGCTTTATGGAGATGCTGATTTAATTTTCCAGCAGGACTTGGCACCTGCCTACACTGCCAAAAGTACCAATAACTAGTACCATGGTATCACTGTGCTTGATTGGCCAGCAAACTCGCCTGACCTAAACCCCATCGAGAATCTGTGGGATATTGTCAAGAATTTGGGGTTTTCACTAGCTGTAAGCAATATTAATCAAAATTTTAAGAAATAAACATATCACTCTGTGTGTAATAAATCTATAGGAGTTTCACTTTTTGAATTTAATTACTGAAATAAACTTTTCGATGATATTGAAATTATTTGAGATGCACCTGTATGTCTATAAGAAAATTATAGCACCTAATACAAGACTAAATTAAAATAAGACAAAGACTGAGAGAATCACAGGCTACAAAACAGCAGATTTCTCTTTTATTAGCATGGATTTATTTATTTTTGTAAGAGAATAGGTAGTTCAAGTTTCTGAGCCGAGGAAAAGCTTTAGTTTCAGAACTCTGGGCATTTTAATGGCACTTCTCGGCTGTCAAAGCAATAGTTTAGAGTATTCTTTCAAATAAGAATTTTTACCTGTTATTTTTACTGACTGAAAACGAAAAATGGGGACTATGTACTAGCAGATAAGATAAGGATGTTCCTTTCAACAAGTCCTACTGTTTCGCATCTTGTTTTCATCCTGCTGTACTGTTAAAAAAGGCATTCCTTTCTGCCATTAGAGGAAGTTAATGGGAGATGGTCAGTTTTAAAAATCTAGAAGTACAAAGCCCACCTCCCAACAGTGTCCTCTAGTAGCAAGGAGAAGGTTTTTTTAGCACCACAGAAGGAAGTAAACAGAAATTGGGAGGTTGCATGCCATGGTGGACAAACTAAGATATACAGACCTTTTGATTTCTGTGCAGCCTGCAGGGTTCAGGACAGACATAGAATGTGCACTGAAAGTGCAGTTATGCATTAAAGGAACACTAAAGGCAAACTTTTTTTAAATAACAAACATGTTATACTTACCTCCACTGTGCAGCCCGTTTTTGCACAGTGTCCCCTAACCCTTCTGGGGTCCCTCGGCGGCTGTCTCGGCTCGGCTTGGAAAGCTTTTGTGAGCCCGCTCCTGTGATACAGCGGCGGGCATAGCCGCCGACTGTATCACTCGGCCCGCCCCCCGGCGCGTTGCTTGCGGGACTTTCGAGGGGTCAGGTAAGTAAAACGGGGGTTCGGGGGGGGGGGGGGGCGGCGGTACCTTCGGATGTTTTTTCACCTTAATGCATAGGATGCATTAAAGTGAAAAAACATTTGCCTTTACAACCCCTTTAAGTACACAGCGGGGTTGATTTACTAAAACTGGAGATTGCAAAATCTGGTGCAACTGTGCATGATAGCCAATCAGATTCTAACTGGAAACCTGGAAACTGATTGGATTTCTTTGCTGAGCTGTGCCAGATTTTGCACTCTCCAGTTTTAGTAAATCAACAACAGTGTGGCTTGAATAGTTGAAAGGAGCACAGCCTGTTCACCTTGTAAAGCAAATTTTCACTTTACAAGGGTGTTTTATGTACCTTAGTTAATGTGAAAATCACTTTGCAAAGATACACAATCACATGCAAGATAAATGTAAACATTTTTAAATAAATACATTTTTTTGCTTGCAAATGAAAATTCAGCACAGCTTTACCTCTTTTCCAAGGCAAAGAGAAAATTGGGAGTTACTAAAGAAGCAAATAATTTTCACTTTGCAGTGTGCAGACAACCAGGAAAACTGTCAAGAGTATGTTGTGTTTTTTTTTTTATCCAAGGAAAAAAACTTTTATTTATTACATATAGCCCAGAAGAACATAGCCAACCACATATACTGTACATTATACAAAAACAGACCGGATTCGTGCCAACAATGACTGCAAAATGTATGCATCAAAAATCAATCAACCCAAATATAACACAACTGACATAAAGAAGATGCATGACATTGTGTACTTAATATGGACATAGTGTTGACAATGTAGAATCAGCCCACATTAAGGCCCAAAAGCGGCAAGAGTATGTTCGATACTGCAATTACTTTATTTCCTAGGCCATTAGTCCCTACTTATACCGCCACAGTGTATACAGCTGAATTATTACTTTGTGTTGTCTGTGGCTACAATTGGATCCTAACAGTCAAAGTTTTAGGGCATTGGAACAATAGAAAAGATCAGTCCTGCAACTCTATTCCTTTTAAATTATATACAACAAATTTACTTTCAAATCTTGCTTCAGCATCTCTTAATCGGAGGTACGGATAACATTTATATAGTAAGTAAACACATCTCCAGTACATTTCACATTAATTTGAACTGGTAAAGGTATCAAAACAGATGTTATAAACGCATTTTGTTCATTTCTATCTTTCAAGTGGCTGTCATGGCAAAAGATAGGGGAGAAGACAAATTTTTAAGGTGTTAAATAGTGTGAGGTAATATTAGACAATTTAGCTGGCACAATACCGTTGAATGAATTTTTGGCAGAGTTTGCTGCAGCAGCACACACTTTGGTATCAGTATTTTCCACTGGCAATTTGTGTCCTGTGTTGAAGCAGGCGAGAGGTGAGAAATATTACAAGGGTGAAAAGGGAATAAACCGATCACACAGCCAGAAATAGGAAACAAGTGGTTTCTCAGCAGGCATTATTTTTGGGTTGCTTTAAATACCACGTTTAACTTTTAAACATAAGCAAGGCAATGATCATGTGTATAGTAACCAATTAGGCTTTTGGGTTTATTACTGTCATAGAGGTTCTACATCACTGCTCTTTGCACAGCCATCCTGAATATGCTTACATGTTTCTCTCATAAGAATAAATAATAATAAAATATATATACACATATACACACACACACATACACACAGGGGGTCCCCGGGTTACGAACCCTGTTAGGGACTTTCCTCCTGTGTGTAGCTTGGAAATGTTCGTAAGTCTTGCGCGCATTCGCAGACCGGCAATTACGGACATTTCCCGAGGCTCTGTCTGGCCGCGCATGTGCAGAGCAGCAGACGGTCCGTGAAAAATGGCAGAGGGTCCCTGCAGCGCCCGATTCGTAACTAGAAGTTCGTAACTTGGGCGTTCGTTAGTCGGGGACTCCCTGTATATTATATATATGAATAATAATAATAATAAAAAAAATATTTATATACAAACATAACGCTGTGAAAAAGTATTTGCCCCTTTCTGATTTTTTTTTTTTTGCATATTTGTCACACTTAAATGACTCAGATCATCAAAAAAATTTATTATTGCACAAAGATAGCCAGAGTAAATACAAAATGCAGTTTTAAATTGGCTTTATGTTAAGAAGTAATTGCCCCTAAACCCAATAACCGGGTGTGCCACCCTTGGCGGCAACTGGAATCAAGCATTTACGATAACTGCCAATAAGTCTTTCACATTGCTGTGGATCAATTTTGGCCCACTCTTCTTTGCAGAATTGTTTTAATTCAGCCACATTGGAGGTTTTTCCAGCATGACCGGCCTGTACAGCATCTCAATTGAAGTCTGGGCTTTGACTAGGCCAGTCCAAAACCTGCATTTTGCTTTGTTTGAACCATTTCGAGGTGGACTTATTGTTGTGTTTTGGATCATTGTCCTGCTGCATATTCCAGGTGCACTTAAGCTTGAGGTGACAAACAGATGGCCGGACATTCTCATTTAGTATTTTCTGGTAGAGCTCAGAATTCAAGGTTCCATAAATTATGGTAAGTCCTCCAGGTCCTGAAGCGGCAAAGCATCCCCAGACCATCACGCTATGTCTGATTGTTGGCCTGATAATCTTTTTTTATCAAATGCTGTAATCACTTTATGCCAGATGTAATGGGACACACACCTTCCAAAAAGTAACCTTTTTGTCTCATCAGTCCACAGAATATTTGCCTAAAAGTCTTGGGGATAATCAAGATGTTTTGTGGTGAATGTGAGATGAGCCTTTGTATTATTTTTGGTCGGCAGTGGCTTTGGACTTCGAACTCTCCCATGAATACCATTTTTTCCCAGTCTCTTTCTTTTTGTTGAATCACGAACACTGATCTTACCTGAAGCAAGAGGCCTGCAGTTCTTTAGATGTTGCTCTGGGTTCTTTTATGACCTCCAGGGAGAGCCGTCGTCATGCTCTTGAAGCAATTTTTGTAGGTCGGAAACCCCTTGGAGGTTTACCACTGTTCCACGTTATCTCCATTTGTCCCAAAAACTCCTTTCTCTCGTTTAACCAACAGGGATGGAGGTGTATGCTTTTCATATGCCTCATTTAAAGTCCCAATCCTAGTTTTCTTTATCTCCATTTGTGGATAATGGACAATGGCTCTCCCTGTGGTTCACTGGAGTTCCAAAGCCTTAGAAATTGCTTTGATACCCTTCCTAGATTGATACACGTACATTACTTTGTTTCTAATCTGTTCTTGAGTTTTTTTTAGATTGTGGCATGATGTGTGGCTTTTTGTGATCGGTTAGCTAGCTTCACTTTATCAGACAGTTCCATTTATGTAATTTCTTGATTCAACAGATCTGACAGTAATCAGGCCTGGGTGTGGCAAGTGAAATTTAAATAACTTTTTAAATAATTCATGATTCAGCATGGGAGGGGGCATGCTTTTTTTCCATTAATAAAATAAATAATAATTCAAAAACTGCATCTTGGATTTACTTGGGTTATCTTTGTGTTATATTTTGATGACCTGATTCATTGAAGTGTGAGAAATATGCAAAAAAAATAAATAAAAAATCATATTGTATATATATATATATACACACACACTTTGGGTAATTTTTTTTTATATATATATATATATATATATATATATATATATATATATATATATATATATATATATATATATATATATATATATATATACACACACACATACACAAATGAAATGACACAGGAAAAATTATTGAACACGCTAACTGAAATGTATTTAATACTTCATTCAAAATGCCAGCTTCAAGATTCCTCCTGTATGGAGAAGCTAGTCGCATGCATTGCTCAGGTGTGATTTTGGCCCATTCTGCCACACGAACAGCCTTCAAATCTTAAAGGTTCTGTGGGCCTCTTTTATGAACTCTTTTTCCATAGATTTTTTTATTGGATTTTCTTTTATTTATTTTCTTTTTTTTAAACCAATTGAGTTTTCCTTGGCTTTGAATGAATGAAAACTTATATAGCGCAGCACATGCAAACTTAATCGCCTCTGGGCTTTGGCTTTGTGTTTGGGATCATTGTCTTGCTAAAAAGTCCACCTGGTTTCCTCTTCATCATCATGGTAGATGGCAGCAGACTTTTATGAAGACTGAATTTTTCTATTTATCCTTCCTTCAATAAAATGATGTTTGCCAGTACCATATGTTGAAAAAACTGTTCAACACCATGATGTTCCCACCTTTAAACTTTACTGTTGGTATAGTTTTTTGGGGGTGATGTGCCATTTGACCTCCAACCATGGTGTGTATTATGGCCTCCAAAGAGTTCAATTTTGGTCTCATCTGACCAGACCCTATTCTCCCAGTATTTCACAGGCTTGTCTAAAAGTTGTGCAGCAAACGTTAAACAAGCTTCAACATGCTTTTTATTCAGCAATGAAGTCTTGTGTGGTCAGTGCGCATATAGGCCATGGTGGAAGAGTCCATTACTTATTGTTTTCATTGAAACAATTGTACCTGCTAATTTCAGGTCTGAAGCGCTCTACATGTGGCCCTTGGCTCTTGGACAACTCTTCTCATAATTATTTTCACTCATCTGTCAAAAATCTTACTAGGAGCACCTAGTCGTGGCCGCTTTATGGTGAAATTATGTGTTTTGCAACAATAAGATGCAACGGTCTTGAGAGAGCTTGCTTTTAACCATCATAAGAGAGGATGTCCATCGAGGACTGTCACAGACTGGTTTACAGTCTGCTCAGAGACTATGATTTGATGGACTTTGAGAAAGACGAGGTCTGAATATTCCCCCCTCCCCCTGTGTATCCTTTGGCAGTTTGAAAAAGCTTTGGGCCTGTGAACTCTTTTTTCTCTCCCCTACCCCCACCCCCCCCCCCCATCACTTCAGTTGCCCATTGAAATGCAATTTGACAGAAACAGTATATGACTTGCATCTAGTGATGTGTTTTTTAGGTAATGCTTTCAGGGTAATGCGGCGTCATGCATGACGTGAGGTTTCAGGGTATTGGTACTTTGCACAACACGTTAGACATCATACTGCAGGATGAATGTAATTAATTTGTATGCTTGGAACTGTATTGTAATATAGTGGGGCAGATCCACGTACCTGCGCGTAATCTTCCGCCGGGCGCAGCGTATCTAAGATACACTACCCCGCCGCAACTTATTTTTTTTATTTTGAATCCACAAAGAATTTGCGGCGTAAGTTACGGCGGCGTAGTGCATCTTTGGCAGCGTAAGGGCGCATAATTCAAATGGATGTAATGGAGGCGTGTTTTATGTTAATACGTCGTGACCCAACGTAAACAACGCTTTTTTTAACTGCGCATGCGCTGTACGTGGGGGTATCCCAGTGCGCATGCTTGAAATTAACCCGGAACAAGCCAATGCTCACGACGGTGACGTCAGATATTTGTAGAATATATAATAAACAACAAGCAAAAATTACATAATGTATAAGCAAGTCATTTAGAAAAGACAGCAGTGTATTAGTTCAGGGAGCGAAACTCACCTAGGTTAGTTTTGCTCCCTGAACTAATACACTGTTGTCTTTTCTAAATGACTTGCTTATACATTATGTAATTTTTGCTTGTTGTTTATTATATATTCTACAAATATCTTTTAGACCCTCCTGAAGAAGCGGTACAACCGCGAAACCGGTCGAGGTCACTGGCTCCACCCACAGAGATGGTTCTATTATCTGATTTGATTTGTGGGGTCTGTCCCTAAATTTTTTTATATTGTAATTGTTTTATGTAAATAAATATTGTTATTTTATATCAATCTGGTCTCCTATCAGTGCCGTGAAAGTCCCAACAAAAATCCCCCTTCTCCCCCCCCCCCCTTCCTTGACCTATGATTATTGATACCAACTGGCCACAAGCAGCCAACGGTATCTCTTCAATTAGGTCTCACCGTTCCTACATCTAACCTAATAATAATTAGTTAACTCTTAAAAGTTAACCTAATTGGACTCCAACCCTAAATGCATTTCAACCACCCTTAAAAAAAATCTTGTCTGTAATTACGCTAAAGTATAAGTGCCACAGCTATCCAGAAATACCGTGAGTATGCTTCCATAACCACTGACAAATCTTTGAAAATATGTATCAAATAGGAACATGCTTATAATGGGATACACTTCAAAGTATTCATTAGAAATAAATCTTTTTTTGATTAGTCACTAGCACTACTTGCCAAGCAGAAGGCACATTGATAGAAGAACAGTTTCTTTCATACTTTGAACATATTTAAGAATAGTCAGTGACACCAATGAAACATCTCCATGTTTTCTCTCCCAGTGAATCACATCTCCATAATGTGAAGGTTAATAATTCCCTGCTCCCATTTTCTGAGATGTTACTTTGCTTCAGGATTCAGGAAATTTATAGGGCACAACAAATATTGTGCATTAGTATCACAGAGAAAAGTTATTTCATCCATTTAAATGTATGATAGAAGGTGCTCTGCCTTAACCATTCCTATTCAAAACCATATTTTCAATGTAGTGCAATTCTCTATCAGCAAGTTAAAAATCACCTTGTAACCTGAAAGGCAAAATGGCATATCCTGTATCTCCTGGGTGCAGAGGTATCTACTGCAGATATTGGAGCTCTAATAATTATCTCATTCTGAACAGCTTACTTAATCTATTTGAATCCAAAGATGAGTTAAGCCACTGCCAGGCCATTAAAGTAAACTACAAGGGTAAATACTGCTGTCACTGAGAGGTGTGATGAAGCTTAACTACTCAAACATCTTAACCTCGGCTTCGTGCAGCCCCAGCTATTCCATCACAGTTCATAAATGTGATTGCAGGTCCATCTTTTGATTCAGCAATTTAATAACTTCGAGTGCTGTCAGTAGAGCTTTGAAAAATTGCTCCTATAAAATATAACAGCCTCAATCAGATTGTAAAGAATTTGCCCACTGAAGAATCTTCCATTTCAACTTTAATGAATTAATGCTGAGCTTTGAAGAGGTTGAACAGTCATTTGAAAGAATGTTAGGCTGTCGTGCAAGTTTACATTTGCACTGCAATGTCATTCTAAGGCTATTATATCAACCCACAAAATACTGGTAATGTGCTCTGCAGAGTTGGTCGAAAACTACAATATGATGTCCATAGCCTTCAGAATGATGGGTGAAAGCATCATTGATCAATTCAATTTCTCAATGTAACTCAAATACAATATAACTACTAAATGTACAGACACATATAGATATATAAATATTTAAAGTGTAACGTGAACCTGTAGTTATGCTTTAAGTAGAACTAAAAGCAATTTTTTTTTTTGATACGAGTAAAGGAGAGGAGATTTCCCCTCAATTTCTGTGCCATAACCAAAACAGGCAGAGAGAGGAAATACCTTTAAAGTGAGGGAATCTCTGGTTGTCTCTTCAGGGTCACCAGAACTAGTGTACCCCTCCATTATGCCACGCACACACAATCGGATTTTCCAATGAAAAAAGTCTGATGGACTTGTTTTATCAGAAATTCCGATCGTGTGTGGGCCCCATCTGACTTTTTTTCCATCGGAGTCAAAAAATAGAACATGTTTTAAATTCTTCCGATGGAAAAAAATCTGATGGGAAATTCCAATCGTCTGTGTGGAATTCCGTCAGAAAAATCCACACATTCTCAGAATTAAGTCGACGCATGCTCGGAAGCATTGAACTTCGTTTTTCTCGGCTCGTCGTAGTGTTTTACATCACCACGTTTTGGACGGTCGGAATTTAGTCTGACAGTTTGTATGCAAGACAGCTTGAACGGAATTCCGACACAAAGGAAGAATGGGTGGGGAGGACTATCCCGGTACAGGGTAAGATGGTTGTATTCAACCAGAGTAATACAAATATATGATTTAGAAAAAATGTATTAACATAGTATACATCACACAGGAGGAATTCAAATTCAAACAGTACATTTAAAATACAATACATGTATGGCGATTAGGTCACCCAATGTGCAATCCCTTCAGAGAAGAGGGGGGAGTTCAGGTGGGCCAAAAGCGCCATGAGACAGACAGTCTTAGGTCTCGACTAGTTTCGCGATCTATTTATCGCTTCGTCAGGAGACAATCTATGGGCACAGCATCCGAGTTCTCCAGCAAGATCCACAGTGGCCGACAGATCAGAAGCTCACAATGAAGCAAGCCTGAGACAGACCTAGTTGCCCAAAGGGGTAAATTTATGGTAATAGGATACGGATCCCAGGACCAGCAGTCCCGTAAAGTGAGAGGGTCACAGCATATGACGGTAGAAGTAAGGTTGTAAACACACAGGTGTACAAAAAACAAGTGAAAATTGAGTTACCAAATCACTTAGTTAGGGCAGCATTACTACTTTAATGCGAGCCAGGATCCCAGGACATGTGCACTTAAAAGGTGTTCTAGACCCCTCTCCACTCTATCCAAAGCTAAAAAAATCTTTTTGCTTTTAATTGTACTTTAATAAGTACTTTACAATACTTTAATAAAATTCCACATAAATACCAGGTCTGAGTTTCCGATTAAAGGCCCCGCAGCCCATTAAGCCGGGTACACACCAACAGTTGGGTTGTACGAAAGAAAAACGGACAGCTTCGGTCGGAGACACTGTACTAACTAGGTACGGTTAGTACAGCAATTTCCCCAGCCGAGCTGTTGTGTGCAGGGGGAACAGAACACTCCGATCGGCGCTCTCTGCCATTGGCTGAGAGAGCTGTTTGGGAGACGGTCAGTTGCTGGATTCCCAACATGCATGGCCGGCTTCCATCAGACAGACTGACATACTCATAGGCAGAATGTCGGCTGTTTTTTTTTTTTTCTAGAACCGGCAAATGTCTCTCGACATTCTGTCCGTTTGTATCCGGCTTTAAAATGAAGTGAACAAATGCACACAAAGACCCACTCAAATGCCAATTCTGCCCAGCTCCTCTCACTTTCTGCTCTCGCTATCACTCTTATGGGGAGCCTCACTATTAATCGTAAGGCACAGAAAATGTTGGGCAAAGCTAGCCAACACAGAAGCTACAGACATATGAGAGACTCCTGTTTTTTGGGGTCCCCAGGGTATACCAAAAAGTAAAACCTGATGTGCAGGCTCTTTCTCTGCAAAGTGAGGTCTATTTTTTTATAGTCCTAAATTTGCTTTCAGGGAACACTATGTTTTTCTCATAACTGTATGCAGTTTTATGTGTTGGCAGTATTTGGAAGATTTATTTATTTTTCTCCACATTTATATGACCAAGCTGTCCAACAAAGTAGCAGGTATTTGGACATACCATAACAGTGCCAGCAGTACTTGAGCAGTTGAACCAACATTTTTTTTAGAACATGTAAATAAAATATAACCACTGTAAATTCTCCTGCATTGTTCAAACAGGATCACACCAGTTATGGCAGTCCATTCATTTTTAATGAGCTGCCAATGCAACCCTGGCACAAGGGAAACTGCAATGTTGGGTAGTGTGTTGACATGTATCATTGCACACTACAAAGCAAGTGTGTTGGCTATGTGAATTTGGAATGGCACCACAATGCACCAAGACATGCATGTTATAGCACAGTTTGTTGCGGTAATCTGACTAGTTAGCAAGGCAAGAACAGGATGATATGGCTGAAAATTGCAACTATACAAATAAGTAAGCAATAGCAAAAGCCATTCATTTTCTTTTTTTCCAGACTTTTTTTTCCCCTAATCTTCACTTGAGTAACAGACTTTCTCCCCCTTCAAGTCGTCACTACTCTGTGGTAAATAAAGAACAAGCCATGGTTGTCAAACTGGCTGGACAAAAGTGTCTGATCTCCATCACATGGTGGATTAATGGGAATAATAGTTTACACTGTTTATGCTGTCTTTTCAGTTCACAGAAAGTGACAAAGAGACAGAATTTCTTACAAAAGTCAAGTTATTTTTTGTACTTGCTGTATTTTTTTTATGTAGCCTGAAAAAATAAATAAATAATGCAGCTACCACATCTATGAACTGGTAATCTGCAATATGTTTTTGTTTTTTGGTTTAGATACACTTTGAATAAATGCCAGTCCTTGTTTAATATGCATACAATATTTCCAAACGCCTATCTCTTTTTAGTAGTAAAGTTAATCTAATTGGTGAACAGTAAAACCACTATTCTGATTTTAACTTGATGGACTAATAAAACCACAGACAGGAATACTGTTAAGATAACCACACTAATCACAACCACAAGCTTTATACATCCAGGTGCAATACTTTTGCTCTTCCTGTAATTTATAATTCTGTACAGGAGAAAATATGTGAAAGAAAGCTGAAATAAAATAAATATAAAACTCTAAAGGAGAGGTTTGTACAAAATAAAAAAATATATAGATGTTCCAGGCCTTATATATATATATATATATATATATATATCAATATCAATATCAGAGGTCCTTAAAACTGTAGCGTCCCACTGCTTATGGCCTGCCGCTTGCTGTTTACTGGCCAATGCAACTCAGGAATTGCTCATTACATGCCAAACCACTGTATTTAAAGTGGCAGTGAGTGCTGGGAAAGAGAATATTCTAGCACCCAACAACGTACCTTAGCCAGCACTGTGGAGTGGACTGACTTCCTTCATGACAAACATGCACAGTAGAGGAGTAGCATGGTACATGGAACATAAGCAAAGGTAAGAGACCATTGAACACCAGTGCTGATGTGAGCTTTCCTATTCCCACTGACAGGACATTATTTCACCAAATCCAACAATGGGACACGGATTCCCACTGACAACAATATGGCACTATTCCTTCAAATGGCATTAATGATTTTGGCATTATTCCTTCCATTGGCATCAATGATGGGGCACTATTCCTGCCAGGGCAGTATTTTTTTTCTCCCACTGACCAATGCAGTCAAATTGTTTGCTCCTTATTATTGACTAATGCTGGGGCATTTTTTTTTAAAACCCAACAACCACTGATACTGGGGAATTTTTTACTCCCACTGGGCAGTTCAGCACCCCTAAACAGGCTGGCAGATGCTGAACTGGCCCTTTGTTTACCAAGTTTTACAACCCCTGACATGTTTAATACAAAATACTAATCCTTAAAGTAAAGCCTACCATTGATCAAAACCAAGCTATTATTGCAATAAAGAAGCTCTAAGTCCTCGCAGGTTGATTGAACTTGTTTTCAACCTGCTCAAAACGTAAAATAGAGCAAAGCTGTGTATTCCGGTTAAATGGTCGCAAGTAACCCCTCCAAAAATTTCAGAGTGGATACGCAAAGTGGATCACATTGCATATATGGAGGAATTGATATCCCATTCTAGAGATTCTTCTAGGAATTTCCGAGATAAATGGGCATGCTGGCACCACTTTGCGGATTCTTCTGAATACCGTACTTTGTTGGATTCTTGATGAGTCCCGGAATCTGATTAATCTCCTCTGTTGTTCCTATTTTCTATAACTTTGTCAATTTGAATCACACCGCTTATAATAGGATGGTTTCCTCAACCCTCCCTCTACCTTGCCTTCCCCTACCCCTTCCTTTCCCCCCTAAATACTCGAATTTTTTCTTGAATGCTTTGTTGTGACTGTGATGGATCACTAACTTTAAATATTGATCCTTGTTTTATGTTCTTGAATGTAATGTCACTTATTCGACTTATTGCATACATTGTAACAAGATCGCTTTGTATACTCTTACATGTTTTAAAAACCCAATAAACATATTTGAAAAAAAAAAAAACGTAAAATAGAGCAAACAGTGACCAGCTTGCTAATGGTTGATTTGTGACCCACCCTTTCCCCCTTTACCAGTTTTTTGTTTACTAGCGACGCCACCCATTGCAGTTTGTAAGCAATAAAGTACCAAGGAAAGCAGTAAAGGGCCAATCAAGGCTAAAAGACTACATCTTGTTCTGTTATTTATTGATCATTGTTAACTTGTGTCTGTAAGGTACTACCATAAACACAAAAATCTAGGAGTTATGCACCATAGTATTCAGACAACAAGATCTGATGCCACAGCAAAGTTGTATGGTAATATTCCTGTCCTGTGTTTCTTTTGAGCAGGAAATGATTGCGAAGCGACAGTTATAATTCAGAAAGACTACTAAAGAGGTGTTTCATTTCGATGGATGCAGTGAACAGCGACCTGGTCCCTTTCCAAGAAATCTGTCTCCTTTGCGGAACTGTTATTTATCAACTATAGTCTTTAGTGAATATTTTAACCCCCCTTTTTTCTCTAACCTACAAATGGCATGATTTTTAAACATGAAGTTCAGATTTGCATTTTCTTTCCATCTCTTCCTAAATATGGCTCAAGCATATCATGCCAGCTTGGATGGAATTAAACTGCAATTTAATATCCCCCCCCCCTTTTACAACTCTTCAAAAAGCCTCCTTCATTTTTGCTTCATGCAGGAGGGGGAGAGGAGCATGTACCTGGCAACGCTGTGTGTTGTTCTTTATTCACTGTCATTATTTTTCTTCCCCTAAGACGGAATTCACGGAATAAATACTTTATGCTTTTGTTAAGCGCACATTTAATTAAAATGTACAGAATTTGTGCAGTAAATGCGAATGAAACAAATAAAACAAGGGCCCCCCTCTCTCGAAGGCATACGTTGTGAATGAAAAATGTCATTACATGCTAAAAATTTTTGCAGTAAACAGGGTCTACAGAGAGAAGTTTCCCCTGTAATGACATCCATAAAATACACAAATGGCACTTTTAGTACCATCCTGAATATGGCATTTTCTGTGCTCTACACACAATCTAAATGGTTTGATCATAGAGCATAATACTCCATTGGGTTTATAGAACAATCAATGTTCCATAAAATGATGTATTTATCCAATAGTAAGCTCAGCAGCTAGTGGTGTATGACATTGTAGGGCACTGGTGTTGTACTATTCTGCAGCACACATGCTGGTTGTAAAACTTACCTAACACTACTTCACCAACTTCATCTCATCTGTGTCAAGCAATTTGTTGAAGGCTTAGCTTTTTTTTAAAAAAGAAAAAAAAAAAAAAAGAAGAGGAGCCTTGTAATAAAAATTCATAGAAAAACCAGGTGACAGAAGAAAGGTCACATTGTATCTACACTGAAGGGGTCAAGAGTCACTCGCTGTCCTAAAACAGAAAGTAGATTTCATGCATCACATAGCAGATAAATATGACTTTTAAAGGGGCTTGATTTGAAAAGAAAAGCTTAACCTCAGAGGAAAGTCTACTTCTCTGTTCACCTTCCTGTCTGTTACTGGACTGGTAATAAGTGATCTGCACAGTAGATTGAAGACTTAATCAGCTGTAAATTAAGCAGCTCTTTACTTCTCTTCTACACATAGATTACTTACAGTTGTTATTATATGCAACATAAAAGTCTGGGAGACTGAGTTGTAGCCACAGCTATTTTCAAGATACATACCAAATGATTACTAATATAATACCCCCAAATGCTCAGTTCTTCTGTCCAGCTCATGGTGTCTCTTTAGATTGTAAGCTCTTCTGGACGGGGCATTTTATTCTGTTCTATTTTTTTTTATTATTATGATAAGAGATAACATTATGGGGGAGATTTACAAAACCTGAATCTGGTGCAGTTTTGCATTATAGCCAATCAGCTTCTAGCTTTAGCTTGTTCAATTAAACTTTAAAAATAAAACCTGGAAGCCGATTGTTTTTTATGCAAAGCTGCATCAGATTTTGCACGTTCCGGTTTTAGTTAATCGACCCCCCCCCCCCCCCCAATGTGTCCATGTTTAATGGAATTTTTTTTTCTTATTTAGGCATGAAAGAAATGCATCGTATCTGGTTAGTTTTGAATTTCATAAATTGCATACATTTTGCCTGTCATTCAGAATTAAACATTAGAAGTATTTCTTAGTAAAACAATGATTTCCTTTTTTAATGCCTTTTGCATATTGTCCTTGTATGCACAGCAAGCAGGGAGTACTATACAAATTCAACTGTGTCTAATGATTATTTTCTAATTATATCCATGGTAAACTATTAGAATCAAGCATTTCGGAATGCGGAAAACCTGAACCGATTGAATTAAACTTCCAGCAGCTTAAAGGTATTGTAAAATCAAAAGTTGTTTTATCTTAATGCATTCTGTGTGTAGCAGCCTCCCTAACACTTACCTGAGGTCCCTCTCTGTCCAGTGATGTCCACGAGTGTCTCAGCCATCTAAGATTCTCCTTCCCGATTGGCTGAGACACAGGGACTATCCTCCTGATTGGCTGAAACGCACCATTGGCTCAGACGGCTGTCAAAGTCAGTTAGCCAATCAAGAGAGAGAGGGAGCAGGTCAAACAGCGGCTCCATGTCTGAATGGACACATGGTGCTGTGAATCGGCTGGGGTGCCCCAATAGCAAGCTACTTGCTGTGGGAGCACTCAATAAGAGGGAGGGGCCAGAATCACAGAAGAGCGATCCACAGAAGAGGAAGATCCAGGCTGCTCTGTCCAAATCCACTGTAACAGAGCAGGTAAGTATAACACGTTTGTTATTTTTATAGGAAAAAATCACTTTAAAGTTGCACAGTATAATTTTTTTGCAAGGTATTTGACTTGCCAGCAATACTAATGCAGATTTCTGACTTAAAACTTCTGCCCAATAATTTTCACTAATACAGAGTTTGTTAGAACAAACAAACTAGCGCTGTAGTACATTTCTCACAAATTTAATTAATAGTTAGCGCTGTAGTACATTTCTCACAAACAAAAATGTACACCGTGGATTTAAATCACAAATATGACAAACCACCAACATATTAAAGCTGAAGTTTAACCGTCTTATGTTTTGCCTTCCCTGGTTCCTCCATCCTCCTCATCAACATGCTAATGCCACTTTTTTTTAATAAAACCTCTCAGTTTTTATTACAAGACTTATTTTAATTACAGTGATATCACCACTGGGTAAATGTGTTTTTCTATGTAATGCAGGCAGTTCATGGGTGGCAGTTCATGGCAGGGTGCTGTACATTCTTAAAAACATCCCAGCACTCTGCCTCAGTACTCCACACAAGTGCTCTCAGCCCTAATGAAAGCAGTGGGCTGACTCTTCAGAGGAAATATGCAAATCTCAAAATATCTTGATGGGTGGGTGTTAGTTTGAAGAAGCAGGGTTTCCAGGCAGGTTGCATTTACAAACAGCACTAGTTAATGCCCTCATGTGATGCCAAGCCTCCATGATTGAAATAACTGAAAATTCAGTAAACGGTGAGGGCCAGGGTACAGAAACGGAGCTTGTACATAGAAGCAAGTAAAATGGAGTTTAGTTTTAAAGTGGAGCTCCACCAAAAAGGGCAAGCTCTGTTTATTTGCACCCTCCAGCCCTCCACTGCCATTTGGCACTTTTTTTGTGGGGTTGCAGGTACCTGGTTTTGACAGGTACCCACTTCCAGCTTAGATCACCACAGCAAACTGAGCCGGAAGTTCGTCCCTCCCTCCCCCCCAGTCTTCTAGGACACATCATAGGTCCCAGAAGACTACAGGACCATTCACAAAGCGCAGCAAGAGTAGGAGACTGTCTGCGAAGCTGCAAAAACAACACTGCACATTACCAAAACACCATACCCACAGTGAAGAATGGTAGTGCCAGCATCATGGTTTGAGATTGTTTTTCTTCAGCTGGAACAGGGCCCTTAGTCAAGGTAGAGGGAATTATAAACAGTTCAATATATCAGTCAATATTGACACAAAACCTTCAGGCTTCTGCTAGAAAGCTGAACATGAAGAGGAACTTCATCTTTCAGCATGACAACGAGTCAAAGCATACATCCAAATCAACAAAGGAATAGCTTTACCAGAAGAAGATTGAAGATTTGGAATGTCCCAGCCAGAGCCCAGACCTGAATCCCATTGAAAATCTGTGGGGTGATCTGAAGAGGGTTGTGCACAGGAGATGCCCTCGCAATCTGATAGATTTGGAGTGTTATTGCAAAGAAGAGTGGTCAAATATTGCCAAGTCAAGATGTGCCATGCTGATAGACTCATACCTAAAAAAGATTGAGTGCTGTAATAAAATCACAAAGGTGCTTCAACAAAGTATTAGTTTAACTGCTTGCCGACCGCCGCACGCAGATAAATGTCTGCAGCATGGCACGGACAGGCAAAAGGACGTATATAAACGTCCCCTTTAAGAAGCGGCATTGTGGATGTGCGAGCTCCCGCAGACTCGATGTCTGCTGGCATACCCACGATCGTGTCACGGTAAGGAAGAATGGCAAAATGCTGATGTAAACATGCATTACCCCAGTCTTCCTAGTGACAGGACAGTGATAACAGCTTCTTGTAATCGGAAGCTGTGATCACTGATGTTTCACACAGCCCATCCCCCCTACAGTTAGAAGCACTCCCTAGGGCACACGTAACCCCTTTAGCGCCACCTGGTGGTTAACCCCTTCACTCCCAGTGTCATTTTCACAGTAATCAGGGCATTTTTATAGCACTGATCGCTGTAGAAATGACAATGGTCTCAAAAATGTGTCAAAAGTGTCCGATGTGTTCACCATAAAGTCGCAGTCACGATAAAAATCGCAGATCGACAACATTACTAGTAAAAAATAATAATAATAAAAATGCCATAATTCTATCCCCTATTTTGTAGACCCTATAACTTTTGCACAAACCAATCAATATACGCTTATTTTTTAACAAAAGTATGTAGAAGAATACATACCACCCTAAACTGAGGAAAAAAAAATTGTTTTTTTTAATATATTTTTTTGGGGATATTTATTATAGCAAAAAGTAAAAAAAATATAGTTTTTTTTCTCAAAATTGTCGCTCTATTTTTGTTTATAGCACAAAAAATTTAAACCGCAGGTCAAATACCACCAAAATAAAGCACTACTTGTGGGGGAAAAAAAAAGGACGTCAATTTTGTTTGGGAGCCATGTGGCACGACCGCGCAATTGTCAGTTAAAGTGACTCAGTGCCAAATCGCAAAAAGTGGCCTGGTCTTTGGCCAGCAAAATGGTCCGGGGCTTAAGTGGTTAAGGGTGTGCACACTTATGCAACCACATTCTTTAAATGTTTTAATTTTTACTTACCTTCACTTAAAAGATTTCAGTTTTTTGGTCACAGTTAAAGGGGTTGTAAAGGTACAATTTTTTCCCCTAAATAGCTTCCTTTACCTTAGTGCAGTCCTCCTTCACTTACCTCATCCTTCCATTTTGCTTTCAAATGTCCTTATTTCTTCTGAGAAATCCTCACTTCCTGTTCTTCTGTCTGTAACTCCACACAGCAATGCAAGGCTTTCTCCCTGGTGTGGAGTGTCGTGCTCACCCCCTCCCTTGGGCTACCGGAGAGTCAGGACACTCTCTACATTGCAGATAGAGAAAGTAGCTGTGTGTTAGTGGGCGTCCTGACTCTCCTGTAGTCCAAGAGAGGGGGCAAGCACGACACTCCACACCAGGGAGAAAGCCTTGCATTACTGTGTGGAGTTACAGACAGAAGAACAGGAAGTGAGGATTTCTCAGAAGAAATAAGGACATTTAAAAGCAAAATGGAAGGATGAGGTAAGTGAAGGAGGACTGCACTAAGGTAAAGAAAGCTATTTAGGAAAAAAAAATTGTACCTTTACAACCCCTTTAACCACTTACCGACGGCCCACTGTATATATACGTCCTCTTTTTAAAGATGGATATCTCGGTAACAGCAGCAGCTGCTGCCACAACCGAGATATCCATCTTTTCAGTGGGCGGCCGTGTAAACAATAACGGCGGTCTCCGTGGCGGATTCGCCGCGAGATCGCTGTTATCGGTGGCGGGAGAGGGCCCCCCCCTTCCGCCGCTCTCCCGCGCCCTCCGCCGCTTGCCGGAGCCGTCGGTAGCGGCGGAGGCGATCGGGTGCTGCTGCCTGTTGTGTGAGGACTCGACTGAGGGCAAGATGGCCCCCACCTGTCCTCATAGCTTTGCTGGGCGGAAGTGACGTCAAAACGTCAGTCCCGCCCAGCGTCTTAAAGAGACAATTTTTTTGTTGTCATTTTTTTAAATGACAAAATTTCAATTTTTTTTTTTGCATTGAAGTCTAAATATGAGATCTGAGGTCTTTTTGACCCCAGATCCCATATTTAAGAGGACCTGTCATGCTTTTTTTTATTACAAGGGATGTTTACATTCCTTGTAATAGGAATAAAAGTGATACATTTTTTTATTTATTTCAGTGTAAAAAAATATAAAATCAATAAAAATAAATAAGAAAACAAAAAAAATTTTTTTTTTAAAGCGCCCCGTCCCGACGAGCTCGCGCGCAAAAGCGAACGCATACGCGAGTAGCGCCCGCATATGAAAACGGTGTTCAAACCACACAAGTGAGGTATTGCCGCGATCGTTAGAGCGAGAGCAATAATTCTAGCCCCAGACCTACTCTGTAGCTCAAAAAATGCAACGTATAGAATTTTTTAAACGTCGCCTATCGAGATTTTTAAGGGTAAAAGTTTGACGCCATGCCATGAGCGGGCGCAATTTTTAAGCGTGACATGTTGGGTATCATTTTACTCTGCGTAACATTATCTTTCACAATATATAAAAAAATTGGGCCAAATTTATTGTTGTCTTATTTTTTAATTAAAAAAAGTGAATTTTTTCCAAAAAAAGTGCGCTTGTAAGACCGCTGCGCAAATACGGTGTGACAAAAAGTATTGCAATGACCTCCATTTTATTCTCTAGGGTGTTAGAAAAATATATATATAATGTTTGGGGGTTTTAAGTAATTTTCTAGCAAAAAAAATGTTTTAGTCTTAAACGCCGAATCTGAAAAACACCTTCTGTCCTTAAGTGGTTAAAGGTGAACAAAAGTTCTGAAATTATTTATCTTTGTTTCTTTTTACATCACAGAAAAGTGACATTTTAACAGGAGTGTGTAGACTTTTTATATCCACTGTACATGCCTCACATTTAAGAAAAAAAACAAAACGTAAAAAACTTCATGGGAAATAGCAATTAACAGCACAATTTTGAACAGTTATACATATATAATGAAAATAATATAATTATATATATATATATATATATATATATATATATATATATATATATACACACGGTGCAGGCACTTTTACATATTAACAGCCATTATGGAAACTTAAACGTGACAGTTGATTATACTGCAGTGAACATCTAAATAGGAAGACAGCGTGTTGGAAAATAAATCCCCCCACTATAAAACATTCAATTAAAATCTATCCATTTCTAATGAGCTAAATTTTACACATGTATCCATGAATGTTATGATAAATAAACCAACTTGTGATTCTGTTTCGGTATCTATTTAACCAAACTGCTGCTAATTAGATCACACCAAAATAGATTATTCATAAATAATAACAAATAATCATTTGGTACCATCTAGGAATGCTGTAGATGTTTTGAACAATACAAAGTATCTAGTGGAATTTTTACATTATAAATAGGAACTTGTACCTCTTTGGCCATTAGAGAGTGAAAAAAAAGACATGCAATACCTTCACAGAGGTACCATTAAAATTAAATTTACAGTAAACAGAACCTGCAGCTGGGTTCAAACACTAACTGTTAGTATTTTAATTATCAGATAAGATTTCAGAGGTCTAACATCTGCTCAGAGCCAAATGACAGCAGATGCTTGTGTACACGTAAAGCAGTGTGTGTTTATTCTATAAATATTAAAATGGAATCCTTTGCAGCGTGCTCGTCAGGAGCATTGTGCTATTAAGCTGGTCATGTCCGTCAAAGGGGCCGAATTTCTTTCTTGTGGCAAATTCCTATGGGGTCGACCTTTTCAAAAGGATGAGATCCAAAGACAGCATAAATACTTGAGCCTGTAAATTGAAAATGTTTTCAGCTTGCTAGCAGAGGTCACTCGCTGCCAAGATGCTGCTGGTAAATGCTAACAAAACATCAGCATTGTTACCAATCCGATCTAACTTCAAGGACAAGACTACAGGGACTTTTCACTGTCTCTTTGGGTAAAAGTACTTTACAGAGAAAAACACTTCATCCCCAGTCCATGGACTTGTACAAGTCAGCTTCAGTTAAGGGACACAAAGTTGGACGAGATGCAGGAGTGGATGGATGAAAACCTAAACATTCCTTCCTACGGCAACAAAGATAGGCCAGGTACATTCTATACTGGTATATTATATATAGTTTACAAAGAGTCTTTTGTGTTTCCATCATCGCAATAAAATGCTGCTGTAGTAGCAGAGAGCTGTGTATGTTATTCAAAGAGTTAAATGCCAACACACACACTGGCAATATTTGGCTATTTCTATTGTTTACGTTTGACAATCTCAAGAATACGTCAAATTGGCTCATTTACTTGGTACAGTAATTTAAAATTGGGACTTTTAAAGTGAATGCATAGCAAAACTTTTATTTTCTAGCTTTATATAGAGTAGGGTGGAGTAAAAGCAGCTAAATGCCAGCACATTGGCAATATCTGGTTATTTCCACTGTTCCCATTTGAGCATCTCAAGAATACAACGTCAAATAAAATAATTGAAGAACAAATAAAAGAATACAACGTCAAATTGGTTCCCGGTACTGTAGATTAAAATCAAAACGTAAACAGGGACTTTTAGGCTACTTTCACACCGAGGCGCTAATAATATCTCCTCTCACTCCAATGTGGAAGTCTGCAGGCTTTCACACTGGGGCAGTGCGCTGGCAGGGCGCTAAAAAAAGTCCTGCAAGCAGCATCTTGGAGGCGCTTTAGGAATGGTCTATACACTGCTCCTAAAGCGTCCCTGCCCATTGAAATCAATGGGCAGCGCTGCCGAAGAGCCCCTGCCTATTGAAATCAATTGGCGCTTTGCCAGCGCTTTTATCCCTTTTTCAGCCACTAGCGACATACGCCCACCCCAGTGTGAAAGTGCCCTTAGGCTACTGTCACACTGAGGCATTTTTAATGCACTAAAGGGCTAAAAATAGCACCTGTAAAGCGCCTGAAAAACACCTCCTGCAGAAAAGTCCTGCAAGCAGCATCTTTGGGGCATTGCGGGAGCGGTCAATACGCCGTTCCTAAAACGCCCCTGTCATTGAAATCAATGGCCAGCGCTGCCGAAGCCCTGCTTTGCAAACGCTTTTAAAGCACCCCACTAGCGGACGAAAAGTGCCGCTAAAATGACGGTAATGTGCCGCTAAAAATAGCAGTGCTTTACTGACGACGCCCCCCGCCCCAGTGTGAAAGTGCCCTTAAAGTGAATGCATGGCAGTAGAGTCTCAGAGTGAAACTCTTGTTGGTTTTTCATTTTACCATCTGTGTCTCTTTAGGGAAACTTCCTTCACTTTTTATTCCAGAGATGGAATAGGAAGTGAGATATCTTTACAAAGTGAAGGGAATTTTCCTCAAACAAGTATCCCTATTGAAAGATGTCCTCTATGTGCCCATAAAAAGTGGTTGCCAAGACAAAAAGAGACGGCAACTTACCCTACAGGGACACATACAACAAAAACATCAATGAGATATTTTGTCTTGCCCATTCCTTCCAAAACAAAATCAAGGCCATAGATAGACTTTAAGGTACTAAAACTAATACTATTGTATTGCTTCATTAATATCACAATTCTTTAACGTCCATATATTACAGCAGTTTTCAAAAGAATATATTATTCATTCACTCAAAACTCCTATCATTCTTACTTCTTCACATAACAATAAAGTGTTTCTATTTGTTTTTATTTAAAAAAAAATTTAAAACATATACACAATTCACATTATATTACATTTGCATTGAACGTGTACAAAAAATTCACCTTTAAATACACTCAACATTACTTAGATATACATAACACTAATAACAACATTCTCGATATGGGTCTATCCTACACCTTTTATCTTTCTCCTTCTCCTTTATCCTCCCCCTTCTCTTATGCTTCCCCTCCATCTCCCTCCCCCAAAGGGAAGAAAAAAAAAAAACCCCACCAAACCCACTTCCCTTATCCTATTAAGTGTCAAATCATTATTTAATTCCTTATTGAATCTCTGTGATGTGTAATAAAAGAAAAAAAAAAAAGTTAACCCCACCAGACCCCCTTTCTTAATCCTATTAAGTGTTAAATCAGTATTTAATTCCTTATTAAATCTCTTGTGATGTGTAAAAAAAAAAAAAAAAAAAGGAAAAAATCCCCCACCAGGCCCACTTCACTTCTTCACATAACAATAGACATATTTTTACAAAGAAGTTACATTTATCCTGTTAATTATATTACATCTCTAGTTTTTCATCAGGTTTCTGGAACCAGTAGTCCACTTTATTAGAAGGTGGTGAGACTTTGTTAATGTAACAAGAAATAATCACTTTTCTGTCAAACAATAAAGTGGTTGTAACCGCGTACATATACCCAGTGAAGTGAATAGCATCAGGTGATACACAGGGATTAAACAAATCCTCCTACATAACGTGTACTTGTTTATCTGCTGCCTTCTGTTGTCTACAGCCATTCAAAGCCTTTAGAAATCAAGGGGCAGACATTTGAAGTTACACTCAGGGATCAGTGAGAGCGGATTGGAGGGAAGAGACACATTCCCTTCATACAGGAACAAAGCTGAGGTTTTCAATCACAGGCTATGTGCTGGAGCTCTCTCCCATCACCTTTTTTTCTGGGTGTCAGGAAAACCTGTTAGAAGTGACTCATGCTGATAGCAGTGGAATGAGGCAGCAGAGAAAAATGACACTTCAGTCTCTGGACTAAAACATGTACACACTATAGAGGGATATGCTTTGTCCATAATTCAGGTCACAGGTTTACAACCACTTTAATGATTCAAAATAAATATGATCAATAAGGCGTGTGACAAGAATTGGGAAAGGGATGCGATCTCAAATTTGTCTATAAAATTGACTTTGTGACATATTCAATAGACACACAGATGTCTGCAATATTACACAGAGCTGGATAACCCTAAAAGAATGGGACAGGGCCCAGGAAAGCTCAAACTTTTAACAATGTTTATATAATTACATTATTATTTATCAATATGATAAATGCACGTAAAAGTGTCACGTCACTCTGTGGTGGGGACAGTCCTACCACTTACTATATCTCACAAATTCGGGGTTGCTTAACTAAAGGCAAATAGATTGTTCACTTTGCAAGGGAATTGTTCCCCTAGTGAATGTGGTGAAAATTCACTTTGCAAAGCATACCCAATCATGCAAGGAAAAACAAAAAACTAGGGCTGTGGAAATTAACTATTAATTCCTCGATTAATCGTAAAATGTTTTGATGGATCAAAATTATTTTGATTGGTACTCACCTCTCTGCCGGCTTCCGGGTCTTCGGGGAGTTCCGTCGGAGATCCGGTGACGTCATGGACACCGGCGGGGCTTGCCGTGTCCATCTGAAGGGCTCCTTTGCTGTGCTTTCATATCTCCATGCTGGCGGGACCTCACTATCTGCCACACTCAAGGGCTGTTACACTTCCCTCTATCAACCTGGGATTCTACAGCCATCCACTGGGAGTTATGACTATTCCCTTCACGGGACATCTACATGCCGACGGACTGATGTTAACCCCTCCTCATCTGGATTCAGCAGTGGTATCGTTGTACACATTTTTATACCAGTATCATACTTCGCTACATGTTTTTATGACTGTTTTTGCTACCGTTTGGTATTACTCGCACCATTTTTACAGTTTATGTAGATACATTGATTTTATCTCCAGTGCAATATTTATTTTCTTACCTACTTGAAGACTATAAAAGTTTTAATGCTATTCCCATTGAGCGCTGCCTTTGTGTGTTTTTTGTATCCTGCTATCCATTTTTCTATTGGTTGGTAGCTGCACTGGGAATCAGCCTGCAAGGAGATCAGCTAAAAGTAGTTTGATCTGTATGTGCGTTATAATTAATCGAAATTAGTCAATTAATCGATAAAAAACGATTGATTGATTAATCGAACACAAACATTTAATCAGTAACAGCCCTACAAAAACAGTATTACCTATACTCAATCCAGCTTCATCACATTTCCCATGATAAGCAAACATTTACTTTATAGAAGAGAGAGACTTAATGCAATGTTTCCTCGGAAATTGATCCGAAAAAAAAAAAAGACAGTAGGCATTTACGATTTTACGCAAAAGCATGTTATGCAAACAAGTTCAATCTACTTCTATTCCAGTAAGGTCACTCCGTTGACACTTTACATGCTAACCATATCTCTGTGTTAAGGCTGGCTGAAGCAGTACAGACCAAGGATTTGAGTTCCAGTTCTGCAAGGATCATAGATGTGAAAGTAAGTATATGTGGAATTTGCTCAAACCAACAGTGCAAAACGAACTTTGCTTGCCGTACATTCTCCTTTTGTGGAAGCAACCTGCATATATTTGAAAACCACTTTCATGTAAGTAAATATGTTGTAGACACCAGGCTGTAACACCAAATTGTCAGAGTTGTATACAAATCTGTCAGAGCTGGGCACTGAGTTCGGAAGATTATACTGCACTCCCTCCCTGGCACTGTGCCTGTCTCACTGACAGATGCATAGACAAGGAGTTTGGTAGTAGGGTTGGGTGGGGTGGGGCTGATGGGGAACCTGGAGACTATTTCCCCATTGGGTCTGCCTTACTGTTGATCAACAACCCTTGGCAGTGGTTAGATCAATATCCAAATCCTCCGACTGTCCTGTGCTATCAATAAAAAGTAAGACAGACCTGATGGGAAACAAATCTCTCAGTTTCCCAACGGACTCTGCCCACCCGTTGACACAATTAATTGCCATACTTGGATAATGACATTATCCATATCCCACATTTATGACAGCTTCCCAGCACAGGCCCCATACTGGTGTATCTCTGTATGCCAGTTCAGAGCTGTTCGTAAAGCCCAACTCCAGGTTTACTATTTAGGCCATAACAATGCAATTCCTTTACTAACAGATGCGTCCACTGGAAGCGCTGTATAGACTGTATGTAGCATCAGGAAGGTTCCTTGAACTGGAACCTTTAACCAGCAGGGTCATATATCTAGTCTAGTCATAAAAATCTGTATTATAAATTATATTCTTGCTCACTGGGGAACACATCACCCCATATGCAGTAAACTAAAATGATTACAGATTATTACATGGTATGAATAGCGATGATAAAATCAGCAATGACCTTAGATGAAGATGAGAAAATTGATTTGCAACATTTGAAATTCAGCCCTGATTTAGACTGGCACATGTCTGGTATACTTGAGGCCTAATTAAAGTGAAACTTTAGTCAGAAAACAAAGTCCTGATAGATTATTTCATGTTTGCCTATACTGTTTAAAATCCAGTAATGCACTTACTTAGTCTTATCTTGCTCTGCATAGCCTTAGCTGTTCTCTATTCTTGGCACTGTGCTAGAAATCAGAACCCCTGATCTGCTGACAGCCTAAATGGAGAACGAATCATCCTGTGTCGGATGGGGACCATAGAGATTGCTGGTGACCAGATGGACCGTCGAAGGCCCAGGCACGATGTTATGACGTCACACCCGGGTACCCGGAAGTAAACAAAACCGCAATTGCAGCTGTCAGCATGGGATCTGGGAAGATCTGAAATGAGGGAAAGCTCTGCTGATTTTATCATCCAATCATGTGCAAGCTAAAATGCTGTTTTTTATTTTCCTTGCATGTTTCCCTCGGATCTACAGCGACTGCACTTCCAAGTGCACTTGTAGTGCAAAGTGGATTTTCCTTTAGTAAGTAACCCCCAATGCTACAGAAAGACCAGATTAGCACTCTCTCCTTTGAAAGATAACACTATTACAAATATACATACTTTATTTAATTTCATGGGGAAATAAGCAGAAAGTATTACATCAAGAGACATTGACATTTAACAGTTGAACCCACCCAAAACTGATTTATCAGCAGTGGGTGGACAGCAACAGGATGAAAGAACTCAAAAATTTGTAGGATCTTGTCAAATCTAACTGGACACTGTTGATGTCTTCTAACAGAATGACCGGTTGTGATATATTAATTATGTGCATTTTAAACGTTAGATTTTGGGGGTTTTCAGAACATATTTCGAAAAGTTATAAAAGGCAGTATTTCAATATTCACTCCACTATTTCCATTATTTTCTGTAGTGTTTTTGTACAAAACAGTATAACATAGCTCATCTCAGATCAAAAACAGAGGGCAAAATTGTATAAGCATTACAAATTAAAATTAGAGTAAACCATGGCCATTATTGTTTCCTTTTAACCTCCCTGGCGGTATGATTCTGTCAGAAAAAAGGTGCTGAAAGCGGTACCATTATTTGCAAGGAAATTTGGCGTTTTATATTGTAGGTCTGTCATTTTAAGGAAATAACTCACTTAAATCTGACCAAACAAGATTCTAATAGGCATCCCGGGTATGACATTTTTTTAAAAACAAAATTATAAATTATAATATAATAAATAATTATAAATAATTATAACAAATAATAATATAATTATAATAAAAATTATTCAATAATGTAATCAAATTAAAATCACTGAAATTTGCTCAGTTGCAGAATTGTTGCTGTCATTATTTTTTTTTTTTTATGACGAATTTCCCCACAAATCGCTATCGCACAATTCTGCAAGTGATTATAATTTATTATCGCTGTTTTTTAGCTGATCTAAAACTATTTTTGACATAAAGGGACACTTTTGGTTGCTATGGACAATCTACAGTTTGCAGGGAGAAAGAAACGTTTTTATTATATAAAATGACATGCATGACACAGGACAGACCACTAGGGACAAGGGGGGTGTGTTTTTTTTACATACAGTACTGTAATCTATAAGATTACAGTATACTGTATGTAAAGTGTTTGTTTACGTTTTTGAATTTGGCGCCGTTCTCCGTCCCCGTGCGTTGTAACGTCGCAGGGAACGGAGATCGGCGTCACACGGAAGCACTATGTGAATCGAGCGAGGTCCCGCTCGCTCACACAGCGCGGTGGCATCGCTGGATCCAGGGACAAGGTAAGTAAAAAGTGCCTGTGGATCTAGCGAGGCAAGCCCGTGACTGACACGGGGTTACCGATAGTAGCAAGAAAATCTAACCCCGTGTCAGTCTCGGGAAGACCGCCAGGGAGGTTAAGAAGGCAGCTATACAAACAAAAATACACCATATTCTAGAAGTAAGTGTTTGTTGCTCACAATGACATAAGGATGTCAAAGGACTATTTCCAGAAAAGCAGACAGGCAGGGTACTTAAGGCACACCAAAATAATTTGTTTAGTGATCTTTAACAGTTAATCAATTGGTGTTTAAATATCAGAACACTAAGACTCTGACAGGACTGTGGCCTTTGGAGACTGGGTCAGACAACTGTCACTCCAATAAAACAACTATTTACTTATAGTTATTATATATCTACAAACATTTTAAATGCACAATTTGGAATATTTCTAAAATATTGAATACAAATGTTATGCCTGTTTTGGGCTTGTAACCTCCTAATAAGACATAAAATTACACTGTGTTCTCTGTAGAATAGTATTGTTCCCGGAAGCTCAGATTCATATACAGACAAGATGTCCCAAGCGATGAGGCCCCCAGCCAATACAAACAGGAAAGAATAAATCTTGGAAGGATTATGATTTAGTGCTACCCGCATTGGAGGAACATTTTGCACAATAATAGTTAATGGGTAACCAAACTGCTATCCAGAATGAAAATAATGCATACGTCTACCTCTAACAAAACTGCCCACACCCTTCAAGAAATACAAACCAAATGTTCTGTCCAAATTATGGCTATATTTGGTTGAAGGTATACTAATTTTTTTGGACACCTTTCATATAGTAATTTTTCAATGCTTACCCAATGTTTTTGAGATTGGTTTAGCCTATGCACAGTTTACCAGGCATTAAGCATATCAAATACACAGTGGTTGTGCCTAATTTTATGCAGTGCAAATTGTTTCGAGGCAAATTGCAGGTGCAACCAATGTGTGGACGTTTTATTGTCCACACATTTCCATTTTATTGCCAGTAGTAGTGTATAATATCACAAAGCAGCAGTAAATTCTATTGGGCAGCTTATTAGATCGGAGAGCAATAGCAAGTAATATCACCCATAGCCCTATAAAATGCAGATCCAGAAGTAGTACATTATAGCAAGCAGAAACTGTAGACTACAGCTAACTATGCAACATATATCATACATCCTTAAAGCGGAACTCCCGCTGATCGGAACCCTCCCCCCCATTTGACACCTTTCAGGGGGAGGGGGTGTATTTGCACCCACTTCCGGCCACACAGTTTGCGGGCAGACTGCGGGCAGGACGTCACCTCCCCCCCGTTGTGTTCTGGAGCGCTTCACTTCCTGGTTCCCTCATCGAGGATGGAGGGGGGGCAGCAGAGTGACGAGCGATCCTCTGCTGCGGACAGCGCCGGACTCCAGGAGAGGTAAGTGTGCCGATATTAAAAGTCAGCAGCTGCAGTATTTGTAGCTGCTGACTTTTAATATTTTTTTTTCAGCGGACATCCGCTTTAATTTATCAGCTAGGAGTGTGTTATATGACACATATGTGATCTATTACATGATCGTGCAACATGCTACATGACACTTACTATATCACCTATGCTTAGTCAATCTATCAGAAATAGTACATCACCCTGGAGAAGTATATTACATGCTATAATAGAATATTATATAACATAGCCAGCTTTAAAGAAGTCCTCCGTCTAAGCCTATCAACCAGGCACCAGGAACCACAAACATCCAAACAAAGCTTTTGTACTGACATTTCCTGAAAAAAATGTAATGGTGCCAACTTCACAATAATATGAATGCTCAGTAATGGGTTTTGTGATGCATTCCCTATAAAAAAGCAATAACAAAGAAGCATCACAGGAATATTTTTTTAAAGACTGCTGTAGCACTCATGTGTAAAAGGTCCTTCTCTTTGTAAAGGCATGGCCAATACCCAAAGCCATTGCTCAGGACTTGCTCCTCTCAAAATACATAGACAATCTGGGTGCTGGTTACTATAGATCGGGGATATGCAATTAGCGGACCTCCACCTGTTGCAGAACTACAAATCACATGAGCATGACATCCAGAGGCAGAGGCATGATGGGACTTGTAGTTTTGCAACAGCTGGAGGTCCGCTAATTGCATATCCCTGCTATAGAATGTCTTCACTCTCCATCAAAGATATGAAAAAAATATCAGCCACACTCCAAACTTATCTTATTCTGCTGTATTTATTGATTGTCAACAAAGAGACTGCATACATGTCTCCGCCTGTAAACCAACCTTCTTTGATGTGTTTTACCACTCCTGGTTTGCCCAAAAGTATAGGGGAATCGAATCGTTTAAATAAAAGGACCTGAGCAGCGATAGCATACAGTGCCTCCAATGACCATCACCCTTCAATCAGAATTTAGTGTTGGCCTTATTGAATTTAGTGATAAGGATAGTGACACCAACACAGACAACATGAGCAGTAAGAAAAGGACACTGCTAAACGAACTTGGAAGGTTCTGGTTCACAAAATGGAGATGCAAAGGTCAGTAAAGTTTAAAATAGATTAAAGAATTTTTAATTTAAAACTATTCATTCATTCAAATTTTACGAAATGGATCAAATCACCAAAAAACATTGATCCATTTCCAAAGAATGACTGTGGTTTAAAGGTAACGACATTTACTGCTAAAGTCCGTTTCAAACAACCTGGAGATGGCCGTACTATAGGAAGCAAACTACCGCTATAGAAACAAATTAACATTGTTAAACTGGACATTTTTTGGGTGAAAGGATAAACAAATCAGATTGCTCCTTTAAAAAAATAAGAGAGGGATTTTATAACTGTTCATATTTTTAATTAAAACAACTCAATTTAAACACTGCCAAAAGGAGAAAATACTAAATGAACAATCTAAAAGTAGCATCATTTCCTCCTCTCCTCGGTAATGAGTATAAAATGAAAACAGAACATACAAATTATAAATATTAAGGAGATAAATAAGTCAGTACATTTATGAGCTTTTGTCCACTACGTGTCCCCACACTAAATAAAAACATAAAAACCTATATTAAAATTCTTAATGCTGCATAAAATAAAGCAATTTAATTTATAGTGTCATCTGCACTCAGGAATTCTGAGCTTCCATGGAAAAAAAATAATAAAAATTATCATGCCAGCCTCTAACAAACAGTGGCATTTTATTCAGTAGCATTGTGCTTGCCACGTACTGCTACAATATTACAATCACTCCACGGATCACTACAGGCTGATCCTGACGTCTCCGGTCGTGTGGATTTACAGCGGCTGCACTTAGCACAGGCTGATTTCTAACAGAATTACTTCTGATGAATTTGAATGCAAATTTCAGGCGCCATTCAAGCAGGCGATGCTAAAACGAGTCACATCGCTGGCTTCAGATATCTTGCATTTAGCAAGTAACACCTACTCATGAAAAGAATGAAAACTGACAACAATGTAATACAATTATTACCAGTCTAACATTCAAGAAGGAACAGCACTTTTATTGTTTCCAAATGATTAAGTGTTTTTCCACAATGCACGCTTGATATAAAGCACAGGACACAAGACGCTGCGTTTTTTCCTACATAGCAAGAATCTTGTCACATTAGAAAAGGGGATATCCTTCAAATGATTTACTGCGTGCTTGATGTTTAATGTGGTCGCAGTTTGCTCTGATGGAGAATGTATACAACAGAGGTATAGTGACTTCACTACGGTAGTGCCAGCTTGTCATTCTGATATAGACATATTAATGGCAGTGCTCCGAACAAAAGAGAAGGATGATGAGATGGGTACTTTCATTACGAATGCCTGGCACAGATGGCTCTTAAGGGCTGTGGGCTCTATTTCAATGAAATTTCAGTCACCTTCACATTGGATCATCTTTGTAGACATGAGGCACTGGTACAGTAGGGCAAAGGCTTGCCAACTGCTTATCTAAATGCCCCAAAACACAGCCAAGAATATGAACTGAGACCTGTCCCATCTGCTGAGCTGGATGGCTGTGGTCCTTTTTACTTATATAGCATTGTGGCATATTCTTTCAATTCTCACACTATTAAACTCAATTTATTCCTTTGCATGGCTGGTCTGAGAGCACGGTTATCTAGAGCATGCATTACTGGAATGATACTGTCTGTAATTATTAATTCACGACACTGCAGCAGTATTGGGAAAAATTATTTGCACAATATGAATGGGCATAACAAACACAATTTTCAACCTTATATTATAATTTGCTGCCAGACCAGTGGATCTCAACGATTTACAGACAATACTTAATTTGAGGACACATAACACTACATTGCAGACATTAAAGGAGTTGTAAAGGCAGAAGGTTTTTTATCCTAATGCATTCTATGCATTAAGATACAGAACATTCTGTGTGTAGCAGCTGCCCCAGCACCCCCTAATTACTTACCCGAGCCCCTACTCTCTCCATGAGTGTCTTAGCCATCTGGGACTCTCCTCCTGATTGCTTGAGACACAGCAGCGGAGCCATTGGCTCCCACGGCTGTCAATCTATGTCAGTTAGCCAATCAAGGGGGGAGAGAGGGGACTGGGCTCGTATCTAAATGGACACTCGGAGCTGTGACTTGGATCAGGTGCCTCCATAGCAAGCTGCTTGCTGTGGAGGCACTCAACAGGAGGAAGGGGCCAGGAGCAGCGAAGAGGAACCCTAGAGAAGGAGGATCTGTGCTGCTCTTTGCAAATCCACTGCAACAGAGCAGGAAAGTAGAACATGTCATTAAAAAAAAAAACAACGTTGTCTCCTAAATTACCTTATTTTTTTACTTTTGAGCAGTAAAATACATTAAAACCCCTTTAAAAAATATAAAAGGGTAACAGAATCCAATATTTAGAAAAGTGTATTTTATTATGTTCGACAAAACTGCAAAAACTCAAGTCTTTCCAGGCTGTCAACCATTTTAAACTTTAAACTTATAGTACTGTCTAACAGCAGCTATCACAATAGAACTGCTTTTACCTTTATTAGCTAGATAAATCACTTCTGTCTACTTCATTGCAATGCATTTGTTTTTACCTTTATTAGCTTAGATAAATTACTTTTGTGCACACCTCAAACTTTTTTCTTTAAACTGAAAACTTCACTTGCTTGCCGTCAGGCCCAAACTCCACCCACCTTTCACCCCCCAGAGGGGAGCATTTAAAAAACAAACACAATGTATATATATATATATATATATATATATATATATATATATATATATATATATATATATATATATATATATATATATGTATATATATATATATATATATATATATATATATATATATATATATATATATATATATATATATATATATATATATATATAAATATATAAAATTACCTGTATATGACTGGTGTTTTGGTTTAACTGTCAACTGTTTGAGTCTCTGACAAAGTAGTAGTACGTCTGACTTTAACTTTTCTGATCTGCATAATTGTTCCAGAACAGTGTAGTAATAATGCCAATGGATTTCTGTACAGGCCAAGGAACTTGAAATTTACAGGCAAAGGACAGCAATGGCAGCCCCTATATTTCTCAATAGATAGGCTTACATGTACTTTAAATAAAAAACACCATCATTTGAAAAGTGTACGATTAAAACATAGGCTATAATTAAAAAAAATATCAAGAAAGGGGTTTTATGTTCTAAAACTGTACACAGCATGATTCTGAGGTCTCTCCCACACAACATTGTTTTTAAATTGGGCCCACAGGGTACATTTTGTGATATTTTGTTTTATATCCAACACGTTTAATCAAGTCCCCTATTGGCAATGATCACTGTAACTGGTACTTGCTGCTCACCTAATTGGATTGACCGCACTTTCTAGTACCAAAATATAATCAATCTATTGCCTGTGTTTCAATGACATCGCTAAAACTCTTAACTTCAGTATAATCACAGAAGGAACTGCAAAACTTTTACATATTTCCAAAATAAATTATAATTGTTTTTAAATACTTCCTAAAACTTAAATCTCTTTCGTGTTTTAAAAAAGCAATGAAAAACAAGTGCTAGGTAAACTGGGGGATTTAATGGCAAATTAGTGGGGATGGTAACACAATGCACTCCCAGATTTCTGCAGAGCATAACTACTAGGAATCTAGACAAGATTTAGTGATCCTGGAGCTTGAAACGTTGTTGTACAAAACACAATATTTGATCTTTTTTTTTTCCAAAGACAAATCTATGTATAACATGAGGACAATTAACTGTGTTTTTACTTCAATAAATATTACTACACTATCTGGAACCTTTCTTCCACATTTACCACCAACATCGAGGATACCATAGAGCAGTGGTCATCAACCATTCCTGCAGGGCCCACTAACAGGCCAGGTTTTATGTATTACCTTGGGGAGATGCCGACTAGAATACTGCAATCACTAGAGCAGCAAATGATATCACCTGTGATGTATTTCAGTTATCTTGCAAACCTGGCCTGTGGGCCCTGCAGGACAAGGTTGATGACCACTGCCATAGAGGACCCCCTGAGGCAGTTTGAAACACTTGGCAACAACTTTATTTTCATGCTGTAGCCTTACAATAGTAAGGTGAGAGGCTAGTGCACACAGAGGTGATCACACTGGATTGGATAGGCACCAGCTATTTATTCAGTGTTTATGGTGAAGGGATTTATCACTTATCCATTAACTTATGGAATAATACCTTGTTTCGATTGCAACTTGCTTATTCACTCAGTCTGAATTGTACATGGGACATTTGATTTCATTGCGCCTTATTTAGTTACTTACTTTCTGTTTTTGCATTTGACTATTGTGTCTGTCACCAATTTACATTGAACCATTTTAGATTGTGTTTTCACAAGTTTTCTGTAGGATTACCTTAATATTTATACATTGATGGTTTTTGTAGCATTGCACTTGCACTTTAAGTAGAAGTGTGTCAAACATCACACAAACTATGGACTTGGCTTTGTAGTGGAAACCGTTTAATGCAAACTGCTTTCTCCTGTCCCCTTGAACACACTGCTGACTCTGTAGCACAACAGGGGTTGAAGCAGCCCAAAAGTCTTTAAGATCTCTCACAGCAGGCTGCACTCACAAAATGTACAGGGACAGTTGGTTGCATCCTTCCAAATTCCAAGTGCCATCTTTCTCCTGTGACACCAGACTAGAGCTCTAGCAGACAGCCCATCAGTCAGCTCTCTGAGGCTTCAGCATCCCAGGCCCTTAGGTCACCCACCTGAGTCCTCACAAACGGCAAGCACATGGCAGTGTTGTCCTGGAGGGCAGCCACCCTCCAGGCAAGACTGATCCTCTGCAGAAAAAGACCCAGAAGCTCTCTCAAAGTATGTATGCAAACTCCCAGCAGCCTTCAGGGCCCTGCTCCCTGGGAATGGCCAGGGCTGCATAAATATTTATACTGTCATCTGCATAGCTTCACACCTATGTTCCAGAGACTTCTACAGCTCTCTGGGGAGCAGAGGGAGCAATCAAATTAGCAGCAGCTGGGAACACTGAATTGACCCAATTATTCAGCTGCACTGGTTACAGAGAGCATAGCTAGGTTTGCCCAAGGCTGGCCATACATTATAGAATTTTCTTGTACACTTTTGCTGTAGCTTTACCAAAACCATATAATACGAGGTCAGATCTAAACACTTTCAATTTGAATGCAATCAGGCAGGCCCTTACACAACATAGTTTAAGGTAAATCTAAAGAAATTGAAAAATTAAATTGTATAACTTATGGCCAGCATAACTAAAACACACACAGCACCCCTAAACACAGTGAGCCAGCACAAAATCTAACTAGTCTTAGTACCTATCTAAGAGGGTTCTAAAGTGGTCTCTCAAAAGAAGAAGACAAGTTGCACATCCCCAACCACCAACACATATAAAATAAAATAAAAACTTTTAAAGAAATTCAAGGACAGATAAGAAACAAAGTAATTTGATAACCTTCGTAAAAGCAACTGCACAGGTGCCTTTAGAAAACCCCCTCTGAAGCTTCTCACTAGATGTACTTGACACCATCGAAAATTCACTCCTTTTACCCCACAACCTCTCCATGCTGCTTCAGAGGCTGCCCAGAAGAAGGTGTAAACTGCTTGAACCTATTTGGCACGCAATGATCAGTAGACTTGAAAACTCGCTTAAAAAAAGGATCACCCTCTCTCCCCAAATTTGTCTCCTATATGCTTCCGTTCCTGACGTGCCCCCCCCCTGCAATAAATTGATTCATTCCCTGATCAGTTCCATCCAATGGATGATCGCCTTCAATTGGAGATCTCACAATTTACCATGGCCTCAGGTCGAATCTAGAATGGAAACTCTTAGACTCTCAGAGAGAATACACCATACACTGTCTGATAGTATGCATAAATTCAATGAAAAATGCATATACTGGTCCCTCCCTATTAATCACCATGTATAATGTTCAACCATCCCTATCAGTCTCTCCTCATTTCCTCTCTCCGTGTTCATGCATATTTGTAACTGTTACCATGTCATTGAAGTTCTACTTCCTCGCTCCAATCAGGTCTCTCAACTTCCATCATTACTGACCCTCTTTTATATTGTTATCTCTTGAAAGAAACCCCATCCTCATTTTTTAGTTTACCATTTGTGTATTTTGCCATCTCTGTACCTACCCCATGTTATTCATGTAACCATTGTATTTCTTGTCTTCCAAATAAACTTTTGTAAACAAAAAAAGAAACAAAGTAATTGACATGTATCAGTATGGAAAGGGTTACAAATCAATTTCTAAGGCTTTGGGGCTCCAGCGAACTAACACGAGAGCCATTAGCCACAAATGGAGAAAACTTGCAGGAGTGGCTGGCCTACCAAAATTACTCCAATAGCTCGAAGACGACTTATCCAGGAACCCAGATTATCATCTAAAGAACTGCAGGCCTCATGGTCAGTGTTCATGATTCAACAATAAGAACAAGACTGGGCCAAAAACGGCACCAATGGGAGCGTTCCGAAGTGAAAGCCACTGCTGACCAAAAAGAAAAATTCCCATCTCACATTTGCCAAAAAAACTCTTGATTATATCCAAGACTTTAGAGCAAATATTCTGTGGACTTATGAGACAAAAGTTGAACTTTTTGGAAGGTGTGCATCCCATTAAATCTGGTGTAAAATAAAAACGCAGCAATTCATAAAAAGAACATCATACTAATGATCTGAAACACACCAGCAAGTCAACCTCTCAATGGCTAAACCCCCCCCCCCAAAAAAAATAAAAAAAAATAAGGTTTTGGAGTGGCCTAGTCAAAACCTGAACTTAAATCAGATTGAGATGCTGTGGCATGACCTTAAAAAGACCAATCATGCTCAAAAACCCTGCAATGTGGCTGACTTAAAAGTATTAGGTTAAGGGGCAATTACTTCTTCACATAGGCAGGTTTGGACAGCTTTTTTCCCCATAATTTAAACCCCTCCATTTAAAAACTGCATTTATTCGTATAATATTAAAATTTGTTTGATGACCTGAATCATTTAAGTGTGACAAATGACAAAAAAAAAATAAAAAACCAGGAAGGGGGCAGCACTGTATGGCAACCCACAACATTTTTTAATACTGCAGCAAATTCGATTTTTACATCTCTAGTATACAGTGGTCTAGGAATGTACAGGTTAGGGTTAATGAATACTGGATAATTTTTGTATTTTCTGTACCAGGAGAAACTCTCTCTGATGCCGTAATAGAAAGTTATTGGTTTTTATACCTGCTAAACTATGTTTCAATACAGGGAGCATGCAGTTAACAGTCACACAAAATGTGTATATATATATATATATATATATATATATATATATATATATATATACACATACATACATACATACATACATACATACATATACACACACACATTAGACATTAATTTTTATTTAGTAGATTCACAAAGTACCTGTTTGTACACCTAAGATACTAGAATGCTGATTGTAAAATTCAAGCAATCTAAGTAAATTACTTAAATTCTGTATATCTTTTCTTTTATTTGCAATAAAAAGTGAGATGGATTTGATTTTTATTATGAAAAGCTACCGAATGGCAGAGTTTATATCAAGATACATATGCCCCATGGCTATTAATCCTATTTTATATCATGAATACCTGATTATCTTTTTCATGACCATGCACATTGCTTGGTTCCACTGTTTAATTAGCTTTCTATTCAGGCACAACCAATTTATACATGTGTAATACAATGTTGTCTGGAAACAGACATTCAAAAGCAATCCCCCAAGATGTAAATTTTACATACGAAGAAAATATCACCAGAGCTATCAAGAACCATTGTCTTTTCTTTTACACTTTTTGTGTGAAAATACAAAGAACAAAAATAATTGATTTCTGTCCTTTTGCTTTTTGTTTACATGGAAGTGACTAATTGCACCATTTTTTCTAAGGTCACCTGTCTAACAAGGATTATGTTACCAGATTTTTTTTTACCAAGGTACAAAAGGGCAGCTGTTGCCTAGAGGCTCGTCCAAATGACCTCTTTAGCAAATAAGTCATAACCTATGTATACAGCCCATTTTATTCAAGACCCTTGGGCCACCTGGAGGGCAGACTGTAGCCCTTTTCTCTGACATATGTCTTTTAGCAAAGCAGGTTGAAAAGAACAAACTCCAGCAAAATATGTTATCATAAGGGCAGAGGGTAAGAATTTACATTACACTTGTAATGGCAACCTCAATGATTCTGGACAGGAAATTTTATGCCCGTCATTATAGACATTTCAGATCTTAGTGCAAACAGTATCTTGTGAATATTTTATGTAGGTGAAGAAAAAAATCATAACATTTCAGGTTCATAAAAATACATAATTTTGATCAGTTTTTGCCTGTACTATGCTTTCTACAAATGACAAGGACATTTTTTTCCAAAAGCTGCCACCATGAATCTGATGCAATCTTTTTTCTCTGTGACGAACTAGAGGAAATATTTTTTTTATAAAGGGGGCAATGTTTTTATCTGTCCACACTTTATGCGCAAACATTACATTTTGATAATTCGCCTCAAAGAATAGAAATTTTAAGAAATTTCACAAGACTGCACGCTCCAAGTCAACAATGTTAACAGTTCAGATCCAATTTGTGATGCAATGCCAAACAAAATATTACAGGGTCCATTCTAACCTGTGCACTGTGCACTTAATTGTGTGCATTGCCACAATGCACAGCTATGCACTTGCTTTATGGACAGTGTGTTGGGGTGGCATCCATTGTGAATGGCACCCCAACACACTGTACAGTAGCGCACAATGCAACACATTTACCATGGGTTGGCAATGTGTTTAAAAAAAAAAAGTCATGTTTTTTTTTTTCATCTGTTGTGGCATATAGGCAGCCCATTCATAATGAATGAGTGGACTTAATGTTAAAGCACGTGCATTAATGCACCACAACAGGAGGTTTTAGTGTGAATGGACCCTCAGGAAAAGAAAAATCAGTGCTAAATATTTTTGAGAAAATTGTCATAAAAATTGTCCTTTTAAGATACAGTGAGGGGTATAATTCAAAACTGGAGCAGACAGAATCTGAACCAGCTATGCCTGGCAACCAATCAGCTTCCATCTTCAGCTTGTTTAGTTAAGCTTTGAAAATGAAAGATAGATGCTGTTTGGTTACCATGCACATTGGCTCCAGTTTTGATAAATTCCCCTCAATGACTATTGCGCATTTCACAAAACCTGTATACTTGACATGTCTACCGAAAAACATTAAAGCCTAGTACACGCAGACCTAATGCCGTATGGCATTGGCCCATTCAATAGAAACCAGCCAACTTTCGACCCGTATGTACAACAGCCGGGTCAGCTTCTGTCCAAAAAAGATCTGTCGACTGGCTCAGATCAGCTCTCTCAGCCAATAAAATCATGGCACATACAGCCAGCCATAGAAGTGTATGGCCTTATACACTTTATCACGGATATACTATACACTGGCGTCTCATGGAAGTTGACACTTGCATATTCCCTGTAAGCAGGGATTCTGCATCAAGGAATACATCATAAAAGCATGTGCATGCTTACAATAAAGTATCAAACCACTGGCATACAGTATTTTCAAGTACACATCACAATGCTAGGATTTTACACTACAGAGATTTGTTTTATGCCTCAAACCTCCTGTATGAGGCCGCAGGAGTATGTCATAATGTGCTAGTATGCCTTGCATAATAGCACATTATGACAGATGTACTGTATTTGCTGGCGTATAAGACTACCTTTTACACTTAAAAAAAACTGGCCAAAAAGCAGGGGTCGTCTTATACGCCGGGTCAGCTGCTCAGATGCTTGCTGGATGTGCCGTAATACTGTATGTAGCTTCGGCTACATACAGTATATACCGCGTAGCCAATCCCAGTGAGAGATGTATTGAAATTAATACAGAGCCTGCTCGGATTGGAGTAACAACCTGCTTGGATTGGCTTTTGACAGTCAGAGATGATGATGTTACAGCCTCTGCCAATCCAAGCAGGTTTTGCATTCATTAATAGAATACATTGCTCGCCGTGATTGGCTCCTTCTCCAGCAAGAAGGAAGAAGAAAATGGCTCGGAAGGGGGGGTCGTTTTATACGGTGAGTACAGGCAAACAATCTTACAAAACTGTAAAATAAGGGGGTCGTCTTATACACCCTGTCGCCTTATACACCGGCAAATACGGGTACCTAAAAAAATGGTTTCCTCCAGTGGCGCGTTGTCACCACTGACACTGAATCCATCTTCACCCAGTCTTCCTTCTGGTTTCACAGGCTTTGTGAGTTTGAGGACATTACTTCCACACATGCATGCATGAGTCATGGCTGCGGTACAGCTCTCACAATGAATGGCATGCCAGCCATTGAGAGCGCAGTGCGCATGCGCCTGTGTCGTCACCAGCTGCTACACATGCAAGTATCACCTAAAAGGTGCATGTTTAGGAGATATTTACTGCACCCTACAGTACAGGTAGGCTTTATTAGAGGCTTACCTGTATGTACAAGATAAAAAGCTGAGTTTACTACTGCTTTAAGATGTGCTTCCAGCCCATTCAAAATGATTGGGCTGCATCAATGCACGCACATATTTTTATCTTAAGCAGGCCATACATTATGTAATTGCTAGATTCCTTCATCGACACTCTCCCAGAGCTATTGCATTCTGAGAGTAGGAGGTTTTCCAGCCATCAGAATACAGGGCTCAAATGAAAAAACCCAACAGGCTGGTTGTACTGAAGTCGACCGATAGACTAACTTCAGTACAACCAGCCAGCCCATTCATGGACATTTTGCCAGTTCCTGTTGAACCAGCCTGACCAGATTTGTCATATAGGCCAGTATCTCCAAGGCAATGCCTTAACATTTTGGTAAATGTAGGTATTTAATTTATTTTTAACAACAGATATGGAACAGAAATTATCTGAACGAAAGACTAACAAAAGCAAGCAAGATCAAGTGTGTTAGTGCTTCAATGAGAAATGACAGACTGGTAGACTAAGGACCTATTCGCATTTTGCCATTCTGGTGCATTGCACTAACATGCACTGTGTTAGGCATTAACATGCATTGCTTTGTGGCAGCCAATTAGAAATGAGTGGAACTGCAACACACTAATCCATGCAACGTGTTATGATAATGGATCACAAAGTGTAATTCGCTCCTAAAAATTCTAAAAAGTCTTCCTGTTGATAGAGTTATCTACAAGATGTCTGCTGCACATTTAGTATCCCCCACCATAAAATGACCTGGTTGACAAAACTGCGCTCTCAATTTATAACTGGCCACTAGCTATAAATAAAATGTATTTTTTGTAGATAAAATACCTTTTCCAAGCCAAAGCTTTAATAAAATATGACCTTTAATGTTAGCCTTGGATGATACCATATCTATCCTATGAATACATTCACACATTGTGATTGCTTATACTAAGTGTAATATTACTTTCATATGGGTAATTGTCATGTATAATTACATAATTCGTAAAGTAGAGAAGTAATACAAGTATACTGCATATTACACTGTAAATGCCTTGCAAGTGATACAGTAGATAAAAGTATGAAAGGAAGGGCCACACTTTTTATTGCATTCATTACCTAATGGGCACCCTTCATAAAAGAAGCATGTGAGTTCCTATTGCCGAGCTTATTCTGAAAATGTTAGGTGCCTTGCTGTCATAGACAAGCATGCATGCAATAAACTGAACCAGAATTAAACCCTGTGTCCTGCTCTTCATACCTGTTTTGGGTCAGTGACTTAATGCTAAGAAGCCTGAGAGGATACTCACTCTCTAGTTAAAGGTTACCTTAAAATGCATTTAGCAGGTATGAGAACAGATTCCTTTTACTGCACCAAGGATCAGCAATTAATCTAGAAAGTGTTTGTTCACTTTTTCTACCTTCTGTACATGGCTTACATACACTACTTTTTTTTTTCAGCTATAAAAAGATATAATACACAGTGGCAAGGGTTATTTTTTTTTTTTATTATGCTGCTGAATACCTTTTTTAGGAGCGCCACTGTGCAGTTATGTGACCTCCCAATGCTCTCCTCCCCCGATTGAAGGACTACAGGGGGAGGAGGGGGCTGAGATTCCCTTTCTAACATCAGCCGGGAAGGTCACGTGACCACTGTGATATCTGCTCAGCCCTTAGATCTGTGGGGGAGCAGTGGGAAGGCACGTGACTGCACAAAAAACTGACACTGGTGTTATAACAGAGGGGCTGCAAGTAAAGTACTCGCTTACTTTACTGCCACGCAAAATAGTGGGAGGGAAGGGTTTTGGAGAACCCACACGAGGCACTGACAGGCAGGGAAGGAGAGGGGACAAATTACAAAGCACAAGCACCATGCTGTTAAACATGCTTTAAAAGGAACAGAATCTTGTTTTCTTTCTGAGTTAAAAGCTCTTTAAGTAGAAAAACAAAATATTGTTGTCCAATGAATGTGTCATTCACAGGATCTATGAATTGACCGAACATCAGACATTTAACTGCTATTAAATATCAGCTGTCCAACCACTTAATGAAAAATAAAAAAATAGTTTTGTGGCAAAATGCAGTCTTAAACACTCAGAGGGTTTGTTAACCTTACCTCCTGAATGCCAACTGAGCCAATCCCTTCAACTTTAGTAAAGTTGTATCTTTCTGGAAATCTTGCCACATGGGGAATACACATGGGTCGTTTATTGCTGCCAAGCCCCTTCCTGTCCACCCCAGCATCCATTTTAAATAGTTCTGAACGCCTAGTGATAGGAAGGATCAAAACACATGTGACCGCTGTGACAGCAGTCTAAAACCGGTCACAGCAGTCACATGGTCTAAAACCGGTCCCACCAGCCAACAAAGTTTTCATAGCTTGTTATTTGTGCTGGAACCAGCACAAACAATGGCTGCCTAGCAATGTGTATTCTGTGGTGTGTTGGTGTTAAAGCCCACCCCGCACACACTGTATGTGTTGGGTGGTTTAAAAGGGGATAACGTGCACATCCAGCCCAAAATCCACTTGGATAGAGCGGGGAAAGATGTATACACTTGTTGAGTTTTTATTTCCATTTATAGCTCCACTAGAGATTAGAGAGAGAGTCACTCGCTTCTTGTCCTGATCACAATGTTTTACCAAACAGGAAATAAGTGGAACTTTTCAAAGGCAAAACAAAAAGCAGTAAAAAGTATTTTTTACTAGAAGAATAGGGGAAGGCTAGAACCTCATTAGGATACCTGTGGTAAATTGTATCACAGCTAATCCTGTCTGGTCCTCTGTTGTCACAAAAAAATGAAGATAAAACTTCGAACACAGTCCTGCATAACAGTAAAAAATAGAAGTTGTATGTTTTTCATCCGTCTTTTTTAGATTATCAACTGCATAACTGTAATGGCTGCTATGCCAGGAGTAGAAAGCCTCTATTCCTCCTGAAGGCCAAAGATGTTTAAGTATAACTAAAGGCAAAACTTTTTTTTTTAGTTTTGGACAGTTTGGAGAGGGATTAGAATGCTTGTCAGTTTTGATTGCCCCCTCTGCCCCCGTTAAAGCAGTTGTAAACCTTCAAAATAAAAAATAAATAAAAAAACCTGCAAGGCAATGACTTAATGTGCTAGTATGCATCACATTAAATACTCACCTTGGAACAAAGTCCTCTAGCACTGTAAAGTCACCGCTGAGAGCGCTGTCATGTTCCCCCTGTCTGTCTTCTGCGTTTGCAAGCTCTGGCTATGCGATTAGCTGGAATTGCGAATTACGTCAATCCTGAGCATGCCGCATGATACGAAAATGGGAAGTAAAATTTCGTTCGACGAACGATCTGCCAATTTTCGGATTGTTAGAATGGTGCTTTCGACAGCCGATTCCGATTTTTTTATACGACAAAAGCTGGATGTACAGATTATAATTTTTTTGTCAGGTGTGAACACAACGTCTGATTTTTGTTTAATTAGTATGGTTTTCATCCGAAAAAAATCGTAAGAGCAAGACTATGCATGGTCAGAAACGAAAGCATACATACAAAACTATTCATCACTTCTAAAGTTGAATTCTGTTGTACGAGAATTTTCGTATGGTGAGTAACCTCTTCACTTTCGACATGAGGCTAGAATGTAACAAAAAAAAAATGGACGTCCGAAAATCTGATAGTGTGTATGAGGCTTGTAGGTCCAGCACTGTAAGCCAGACCTTCAAAGTGTATGCACCGATGAGGTCATCGGCTGCATGCACTCTGAATATCTACTAAACTGTAGGAGAAAATTAGGAGATATTCACCGTACCTACAGGTAAGCATTATGTGGTAGTACAGAGTTTACTACCATAAAAGATCCATCCTCTCTATTATCATTGAAAGTGATAGGAAACATTTTGCAATGGGGACACTAGTTCTGGTGACCTGGGGTCCCCAAGAATTTCCCTTAAATTGTAGGTATTTCCTCTCACTTTCGGTTTGCCTATGGGGCAGGAAGTGAAGGTAAATCTCCCCAATGGGACACAGATGGCAAATATAAACCTTGCCCTCCCTTACGCTATTCACTTTGAATATTGTAGTTTATTTTATTTATTATTAGGTATTTATATAATGCTGTCAATTCACACAGCACTTTACATACATATTGTATATACACATCAGCCCCTGCCCTCAAGGAGCTTCCAATCCAAGGTCCCTAACTGGCATTCATAAATACACATACTGGGGGCAATTTAGTCCGAATCCAATTAACCTACCAGCATGTCTTTGGATGGTGGGAGGAAACCAGAGTACCCAGAGGAAACCAACGCAGGCACAGGGCGAACATGCAGACTCCAGACAGGCAGTGCTGTAGTTGGCATTCAAATAGACAACCCTAGTTTGACACCAATTTACGAAGTGCCATTATACAGTAGTTAAACAGGCTCACAAAAGAAAAGTGAAAAAAAAAAGAGAAATGGGTTAGAGCGAACTCTGCTATCAGCTTTAAGAAACTACAGCTCAAGGTCACCATGACATTTTTATGATAAGAGTGAATTATTCTTACTACCTGGACCAGAGTTGATTTCTTCTTTCAGCCACCAAAGTGATTCAGTTTTCTTCAGTGACTGCACTGTATTGAAGGTTGCATTCACACTAGCCTGTGCAGCATTTTACTGTGCAGGCTAGTGTGGGGTCGGCTCCAGCAGGGAGCAACATGATTCAGGTCTCTGCACATTGCACCACTTTTTTTTTGTTTGTTATTTTTTAAGTGTTACAGTTGTGCTGTTGTGGGGTGACATGCAGTGCAGAAAAATACAAACATCCTGCATTTCTCTGCACTGCACATAACACTTGAGTTGCAATGTGAATGGGACAAACAGAAAACAACTGTCCAAAGTGGAAAAAAACAGGTCACCGTACATAGGGTGAATGAGGCCAAAAGATCAATACTGTAAAACAGTAGAAAAAAAAATGTTAAATACCGTATATAAAAAAAAAGATCCTTCAGGCCTTATACTGCACAAGGTATAATTTCTCAAGCACAGTACTACTAATCAGTCAAAAGAGGTCAATATATTCCCACTAACGTTTCGTATCATTTTTCGGTTCCTGGTAATAATGTATCAATGGTACCAAGTCGCTTTATAAAGCACAGTCTTCTGAGAAATCCCACAAGGAGCTACGTTGATTATAATAGTAATTAATGATGTTGGATAGTCACATAGATTTTCTGTTGACAGTCAAGTTTGAAGTTAATTAGTCTACTGATTATGATTTGATGATTAATTAGAGATATTTAGTTATATAAAGAGATGTTAATTAGTAATCTAAAAAAATGTGGGTGTAATTAAACATCTTTTTGCAGAGTGTTGTAATTCTCGGTAAGTTCAATGAGATGTCCTGACTGTTCAGGAAGTTAAAGGCAAATACCATAACATAAAAAATAATTACTGCTTGTTAGACAGATCTAAACATAAATGTTCAGTGCTTTTCTAACTGGATTTAAACCCCACAGAAGAGCAGCGCTGCATTAAAGAGAACCTGTAAGGACAGAAATCGCTGAACAGTAATAAATACCTTGTTTTAATGGTACGGGTTACAGTTCTGTCATTGTAAACATGGCTTCACTAGCTAGTGAGTCACTGACATGAAAAGTAGGTTGTGCCCCCCGTACACACAGGCTGAATGTTGGGCAGCATCGGCCGGTTCACTAGAAACAGGTTGACATTCGGCCTGTGTGTATTGAAGCCAGGTTGGCTTCTGTTGAAGGGGCATGACCGAAAAAAAGACTGCTAACTGGCTCCCAATCAGCTCTCTCAGTCAATGGCTGAGAGCACTGACCGAAGTGTTCTGGCGGGGGGTCATCCCCTTTCAGAACACAATAGAACAGCAGGGAAGATATATGTACTAACATCGGATTGTTAGTACAGTGACTGCAACCTGAGCTGTCGGTACTAGCAGTGTGTATTAGGCTTAGCGTGAGGCAATTCCTTTTCCTGCCACCGCAGTTGACATTGCTGCTGCAGCAGTAGCAGTGCACGGGGAATAAGAGGAGGAGAAACGATATTGGATACATCCGATCATTGCCAATCGTGAAGATAGGGGTCATTTTGGGTCCTCTATAATGAAGAATGAGAAGAATGCTCCTTACATTGGTGGTCAATGGGAAGAATGCTCCTTACATTGGTGGTCAGTGGGAAGGATGTCCCTTACATTGGTGGCCAGTGGGAAGGATGTCCCTTACATTGGTGGTCAGTGAGAATAATGCTCCTTACATTGGTGATCAGTGGGAAGAATGTCCCCTTCATTGGAGTTCAGTGGGAAGAATGTCCCCTTCATTGGAGTTCAGTGGGAAGAATGTCCCCTTCATTGGTGGTCAGTGGGAAGAATGTCCCCTTCATTGGTGGTCAGTGGGAAGAATGTCCCCTTCATTGGTGGTCAGTGGGAAGAATGTCCCCTTCATTGGTGGTCAGTGGGAAGAATGTCCCCTTCATTGGTGGTCAGTGGGAAGAATGTCCCCTTCATTGGTGGTCAGTGGGAAGAATGTCCCCTTCATTGGTGGTCAGTGGGAAGAATGTCCCCTTCATTGGTGGTCAGTGGGATATTGTCTTTGTAGTTTATCTTGTCTTTGTAGTTTGGGTCACACAAATCATAAATAGCTGGGCACTCACAGATAAATCGAATGATTTGCTCATTATCGAGGACGTATTTTTTTTTTTTTACCTGTTTGGAGCACATTGTTCCTGAGGGAATAACCAGGAAGTGAATGTGTGGTGGAAAAATGTGCTTGAGAGGGGCAACTATGCTGAAAGGATTGGGTGGGACAAGGGTTAAAAAGCTGCTTGTGCTTACAAAGTTGTACTGAATTTGTGTCTATATTATTCAGGTACGATTTGCATGCTACTTGAGGGTTTAACATTGAGGTCTATGGACATCAACTCGCATTGAAGTTGGACCAAAGTAGTGCAGGGACTACTTTGAAGTTGGCACTACCTAAAGTCGTGCCAATATGAATGGTGTTCATTGAAAATCATGGATAATGACTTGTCATACGATTTTGCAGTACAAAATCGTGAGGCAAGTCATATAAGTGTGAAAGGGCCCTAAGGCAGCAATTCACTATATAGCATAGCTAGGAGTGGATTGACAGCTTGGGTACCTTCCTTTAAAAATATATTAGCAATTACAGTTCCCACATTTCTGTCCTCACATGTTTAATTTAAAATTTGGTTTCCTGCCTGAAAAGCAAGTTTTAAAATTCTATCTGTCCATTAACCTTGCCATTTCCTTTTTTGCTCATTAATTCTTTTTGTCTACTTCTATACCATAGTCTGCCCTTTTTGACAGACAAACGTGAGCTAGTAACATAGAAATGCACAGAATGAGGTTTTATCTAACAAATACCTGCCTAAATTTTGACTTTTACCAAGTCAAAACCTGCTCAGAATTTTACATTCCAACCCCACCCCAACCCCATACAACAAAGTTTGGAGTAGGTCGTTATTGGGAATGTCATGGACACCCCTTTACCTAGAAGTATTGGATTTTTGAGTGGATGAGGAAAAGGGTGGGGTGGGGTGGATTGTGGATTGTGGAGAGTGAGAAAGGCAGGTATAAGCTTCTTGGTATACTTGCTTTCACATTTACAAAAAGTACAGTGTTATTTTTTAGCAAACAGTTTTAAAACTCTATCATTAGCTGGCAATGGCAACATTATAGAAAGCATGAAGGAGAGTGGCTCATAGTAAATTACTGGCCTCATTGACAGAGACCTCTGCCCTTGCAGTATCAAGTAAGCAGGAGGATGCCACCAATTTGTCTGCTCTGTACAGGCTGGGTAGCTGGAAATGTGTTTTTTTGGTATAAAAAGTTATAATTAAAGTGGTTCTAAAAGCAGAAGGTTTTTTTACCTTAATGCATTCTATCCATTAATATAAAAAAACTTCTCTGTGTAGCAGCTCCCCAAACACTTACCTGAGCCCCATCTCGATTCAGCGATATGCACGAGAGCCTCGGCTCTCGGGAGACTCCCCCTCCTTATTGGCTGAGATGGCCGTTGGCCCTGCTGCTGTAAATCAAAGTCAGTGAGCCAATGAGGAGAGAGAGGAGGCATGGTCGAGCTGTGTCTCCATGTCTGAATGGACAGACAGAGCAGCGCTTCAAGAGCAATCTTGCTGGGGTGCACTGTGGAGTGCTTGCTCTGTGGGCACTTGGCAGGAGGGAGGGGCCAGGAGAGCAGACAGGGGACCAAAGAAGAGGAGGATACAGGCGGCTCTGTGTAAAACCACTGCAACAGAGCAGGTAAACATAACATATCTGTTGTTTAAAACAGCAGCACGTTGATTACCCAGCATCGCTTTTTTCTTTATTTGTTGTTTAAAAGTACGGCTATCTGTTAGGAGAATAAAAAGGTACAGAAATGTAGATATTCAGAGAAAGATCACACCATGCTTTTTACAGTCAATGGGAAATCTGACACACCAGAGCAGAAATACAACCATATCAAAGTAACTTCTGCTTGCTAAATCTAATCATGTGGTACAGACTATCCTTCTTTCCCTCAGAATACTTTTCATGCTCAGTGAAGCAGAATATCGTCAATGACAATATGAATGTTTACCCTTTTAACACACAACTTCAAGAAAAAAATCCCATAGCTTGTATATCAAAAGCATGCTTTGAATTTACAGGATTAAAGCTGGGAAAAAAGGCATAACCTGTGGTTTTAAACTAGTGGTTATTAATTCGCTCTATGAGCAGTAAAAATGCTAGATCTATAATAATTATAACTCTACGAGTTGTATATTGAGGACAATAGCACTCTAAGTGATCATAATGTGGCAAAATAGACCTGAAATAAAATCTTGCCCAATTTGCATGGTCACAGGGTGGGTACCAGTAACTATCTTCGGTGGACTCATTTTCAGGAAAAATATGTATTGTGCATATTTTATGCTCTTATTTTAATGTTTCTGAACTTTAATCCCATATTTGCTGGAGAAATTCTAGTCTGAAGGAATTCATTTTTTCCCTTCACTAGCTATAAAATGTTAGGGCACAGTGCAGCATTTTTTTTCCGACTAAAAGCAGAGGTAACAGAGGAACATAGATTTTTCTGACAAAGTAATGTTTAAAGTACTGCTCTGTCAAGTGACCATTGTTCAATGACAGTGATCCATTTTTTTTGGGGGGGGAGCGGCAAACAAACCACCTCACTTCCCCATCAGTTGATCAAAGAACCCTCCCCCCATTGCTCGACAAACAAACACCCCGTCACTCGCCCGTCTGCCCACCAGTGCCAAGCTTACCCAATCCAGGTGATGGCCTGCTTTTGCTTCCGGCCGACCAATACGATCGCTTCTCCTCTCGGCCAATCGGGTCTTAAGACCCATTTTCTGATTGGCTGGAAGGAGAAGCAGGAAGACAATAGTAAATATTGGGTGGGCGAGCCCACCCTTTTTGAAACCAATTTAGCCTCAGCATCTAAAATGTTTCAAACCCCCCCTATTAAATCCATGCGCCTGGTGCCCCCCATTGGAGATTAGGGGTTGGGCGCATTTGTTTAGGGGGGCGGCGCCCTTAATGGAGCACACGCCAATGGTCACCAGCTACTAGTAACTGTGTTTAAAAAAACCTGTCCATGAATCCAGCAGTATCTTCACCCGAGCTGATTTTTCAAACGGCTCTTGGGTGCTGCCGCTGCCATCTCAACAAAGGGAAACCATCAGTAAGGGCCCTTTCACACTGGTGCATTCTTGCCGCGTTTTCGCGGTAAAATAGCGCTATTAAAACGCTCCCCATGCCCCTCTCCATTGAAATGAATTAAAATCGCGGTAAAATCACGGTGTTTTACCACGATTTTAACGCTCCGTTTTTACCACATTTTTACTGTGTTTTTACAGCGGTTTTAAATTAATTTCAATGGAGGGGGCATGGGGAGCGTTTTAATATCGCTATTTTTACAGCAAAAACGCGGGGAAAAACGCACCGGTGTGAAAGGGCCGTAAAGCTTTGCGGCTCCACAGAAGGTTCCCAACTGTGCATGCACAAAGTGCACTGTGCTTTGTGAATGGCCTGGTGGTGGGGGAAGGAGGAGGGGGGCCAAACTTTCGGCTGAGTTTGCCAAGCTTAGCCAGAAATGGGAGAGAGTACCTACTGCGGGTACCTTCGGGCCCCCCCGAAAGGTGCCGAATGTAGCAGTGGTAGGAGGCAGGCAAACAACAAGTGGAGCTTCAGCTTTAAGCAGAGCCAATAACAAAATGTCATGTATAATACCCTGAATCTTGACCCGTAAGTTATAATAGTGTAGACTTACTTTCAAATGAAGGCTTTTGTTGATATTCACTTCCTTTCTCTTCCTTAAATTGCGGCTCAGAGCAAGCGGTCTCCTGCCTAGGCCCGGTCAAATGACTGACACTTTCCAGGCTACTACAGAAGGGTAAAACTGCCAGGTAACAAAAGCCTTTTGTAACCCTTAGGCCCTGTACACACGAGCGGATATCCGATGAAAACAATCCGCCGGACCGTTTCCAGCGGACATTTCTGCTCCGGATTTTGATCTGATGGGCTGTACACACCATCAGATGAAAATACCAGCGGAAAACATACGCGGTGACGTGGCCGACCCTGGAAGGTAAATACTTCCACGCATGCGTCAAATCACTTTGACGCATGCGAGGGATGGGGATCGCTTGGATTTATCCGGTGAGTTTGTACAGACGACCGAATAAGTCCGACGGACAGGTTTCCAGCGGATAGATTTCTTAGCATGCTAAGAAATTTTACCTGCTTGAAAAACGGTCGGCTGGACAAATCTCAGCCGAAAAATGTCTGCTAGGCCGTACACACGACCAGGTTTGTCTGCTGGAACTGATCCGCGGATAAATCCCAACGGACAGATCCGGTGGTGTGTACGGGGCCTAAAGCTTCTTTAATAGACAATTGTCTGAATGTCCATGGTCAGCAGTAAACTCAGGGAGGACATAGAATGGCCACTTCTGCTGTGACAGTAGGAAATACCAGTTAAAAGGAAATAATTTATAAGAAATTTGTCTAAATTATAAAAATTCAAGATTAGAAATTCAGATTACTACAAATGCCCGCTATTGACTTCTTCTCTTTTAAAATCATCATCATTCCTTTTTAAATTCTTGACATAAAAATATTTTGGGTACACGAACAATTAAAAAGTTTATGATTCAGCTAGTAGTTTAGCTTAAATGAAATAGGTAGTGTAAGTGGAAGAGAAGAAAATAGCTGCAGAAATCGCCACCCTCCCATTTAATATCCAGGGATTTACCCTTCTAACACACTCAGAACCTGGGTGTGTTTACATAACCTTGACAATATTTATTCTCTATTTACCTAAATGAGGCAATATGATGATATTTATTGCTCGCAATGACTAAATATAGACTTTTCCTGAGCACTCGCAGAACCGTAGTGGGAGGTTTTGCTCTAATCTACATCTTTAAACTGACAAGCTAGAGAATTTCTAATGAATGCCTCTTTTCATCTGGATGTCTGTGTGTATTTGACAGTATAAATATTTAGCAATATCGGAGTCAGCTTGTGATTTTACCCAGATGGACTGATTGATGCCTTGATTTGACATTGCCAAAGACAATCCGTGCACTTGTATATGCAATTCTCCTCTTACTTCCTATGAAGCAATTAGGTGGCCAAATGTAGCAACCCAAAGCAATGGAAATTTGTCTTGTATCAGCTGACAACTCAGTGGGATAAATAAAATATTGTCTTTAAATTATTACTGCTCGGCTCTCATGAATCATGGGATTAAAGCTTTCACTTCTAAAGTACATATAAATTGCAGGGTTTCTTGTGTCTGCAATTTGCAAGATCTCCAGTTAGAAAACTAGCTAATCAGTCAGCAAGCGTTCACCTTAGGAAGTGAACCTCCCTTTTGTGTCATTTTTGTAAATTGCCAAGCGAGGGATCTGGTTTGATGCCGAGAGGCAATGGAAGCTTGTTGTCAATAACAAATTGCAGTCCACTTAAAACAACATTAGTTAAGGTTTAATCTCAGATCTAATCAGCTTTTTAAACTTTAAGACAGGATACAAAGAGTAATACTAAAGACTTGTAATAAATCATGTTCTCTACACTGGGCGGGAACAAAAAACCCTGATTTCATAAGCATTTTCACTGTTTATTGTTATCTACATATGCCATGGGTGAGGATGCCTACAAAGTTTCCTTTCAAGTTTCTGGGGTTATATTCTTTTTAACGTAGCAACAGGTTTTTGTAAGAATATACATATAGCAGTTAAAAAAAGTCCAGTTAATGGAAGTACATGTTTCCATGTATTACCAGGATGATCTTTATTACAAAGGATAACATTATGTAACCATAGAAAAGGGCTAGGAAGGAGTCACAGCCATCTCATATAGTGCCTTAAAGTATTCATACCCCTTGAAATTTTCCACATTTTGTCATGTCACAACAAAAAAACAAATGTATTTTACTGGGATTTTTTTGTGATAGACCAACACAACGTGACACATAATTGTGAAGTGGAAGGAAAATGATAAATAGTTTTCTAAAAGTTTTCTCGATACCACTTTTTTAGGACCGAGTACAAGTACTAATACTTTTTTTCAAGTACTCGCCAATACCGATTCTTTTTTTTTTAATGTCACGTGACAATTTGACTAATTGGCACCGATATGTGGCACTGATGGGCACCGATAGATTGGCACTGACAGATGGATGGCACATATGGGCACTGAAAGATGGCACTGATAGATGGAACTGATGTCACTTATGGGCAGGCACTGAAATGCAGCACTGATTGACAATTGCATAATAAATTACATGAATGATGAGAGGGAGGATTTTGCAATGCTATATGGCATAAAGCACTGCAAAATCATTCCTTTCCTCTCATCATTCATGTCATTTAACTTCTAGTAAGTATAACGCCCATATTGGTACACCTTGCACTTGGGCTGCAGTAAGCCAGCAGCAGACATCTTGTTACACCCAGCCCAAACTATATGAGCTGGGCCCAACAAGATGGGCGTTGTGATGTTTACCTTCCGATGGAGACAAGAAACGTCACTTCCTGTACCAAATGTGAATGCTCCAGTCACCGTTTTGGAAGGAATATGCGCCGGTGCCGCCCTGCTCTCCTGCCCCAGCCAGCTTACCCGTGATACGCTGCTGCCAGACCAATCTCCGCTCCGCCCTCTCTGTCTGCCGACTTCCGGTTCCAGGTATTGGTTCTGGCATCGGGAGCATTTGTGCAAGTACACGTACTCGCACAAATGCTCTGTATCGGTCCTGTTACCGATACTAGTATCGGTATAAGCCTTGTTTTCAACGTTTTTTTACAAATAAATATCTGGAAAGTGTGGCGTGCATTTGTATTCAGCGCTCCTGAGTCAATACTTTGTAGAACCACATTTCGCTGCAATTACAGCTGCATGTCTTTTTGGGGATGTCTCTACCAGCTTTGCACATCTAGAGAGTGAAATGTTGCCCATTTCTTCTTTTCAAAATAGCTCAAGCTCTTTCAGATTGGATGGAGAGAATCTGTGAACAGCGATTCTCAAGTTTCGCCACAGATTCTCAATTAAGGTTTGGATTTTGGGCCATTCTAATGCCACGTACACACAATCCGAATATTGTACGAAACATGTCGTCCGAGGAAGAATGGTCCGATAATCGGATCGTTAGTACAGGGCTTCTGTGAGCGGATCAGGACAGTTCATCCGATATTATTTTATCGGACATGCACGAAAATTTTCCTTGTACAATACCAGATCGTACGATTTTTGTTTGGTCAGTACAGTTGTCGTCTGAAAATACAACACAAATACATTACAACACATGACATAATTACCGATTTTTTTTTCCGTCGTACGAGAATTTTCTTGACTTTAGCAACCTATTCAATTTCTACTTGCGACTAGTAAACGGAAAAAGTCGGACGATCTGTCGTCCGATTTTTGGATCGTGTGTACGTGGCATTACACATGAATATGCTTCGATCTAAACCATTCAATTGTAGCTTTGGCTGTATGTTTAGGGTCGTTATTCTGCTGGAAGATGAACCTCCGCCCCAGTCTCAAGTCTTTAGCAGACTAAAGGCTCATACACACAGTCACACATCCAACAAACTTTCCCTTGGATTTTTGTCTTAATTGATTTGTCCGTTCACACCCATAGCATACACATGGTCACACAAATTAGAAAAGTTGACGATTTTGAAGTTGGTTGGCAAAAAGTGTGACCGTGTGTATGGGGCTTAACAGGTTTTCTTTCAAGATTGTCCTGTATTTGGCTCCATCCATCTTCACATCAATTCTAACCAACTTTCCTGTCCCTGCTGAAGAAAAACATCCTCACCTCATGATGCTGCCACCACGTTTCACGGTGATGGCCTGCTCAGGGTGATGCGCAGTGTTAGTTTTCCGCCACACATAGTATTTTGCTTTTAGGCCCAAAAATTTTTTTTTGTCTCATCTGACTGTACCATCTTTTTCCACATGTTTGCTGGGCCCCCGACATGGCTTCTTGTAAACTGCAAATGGGGCTTCTTATGACTTTCTTATTGCCATTTTCCATAAAGGCCAGGTTTGTGGAGTGAGGGACTAATAGTTGTCCTGGGAACAGATTCTCCCACCTGAGCTGTGGATCTCTGCAGCTCCTCCAGTTACCATGGACCTCTTGGCTGCTTCACAGATTGTTCTCCTTGCCCAGCCTGTCAGTTTATGTAGATGGCCTTGTCTTGGTAAATTTACAGTTGTGCCATACTCTTTCAATGTTCAGATGATGGATTGAACAGTACTCCATAAGAAGTTCATAAACTTGGGATTTTTTCTTTTTTTCTTATAACCTAACCCTACTTCTCCACAACTTTATCCCTGACCTGTCTGGTTTGTTCCTTGGCCTTCATAATGCGGTTTGTTTACTAAGGTTCTCTAACAAACCTCTGAGGGCTTCATGGAAAATCTGTATTTATACGAAGATCAAATTACACACAGGTGGACTCTATTTACTGATTGGGTGACGTCTGAAGACAACTGGTTCCACCAGATTTTAGTTAGGGGTAGCAAAGTAAAGGGATCTGAATACAAATGCACATCACACTTTTCACATATTTATTTGTAAATGGCTCCCACTGCTGTGTCTCAGGCAATGAGGAGCGAGGAACCAGGGAGAGACATTGCTCTCATGCTCATATGCACGCTGAATCGGGCTTGGGTAAGTACTGGGGGGGCTGCAAACTCAAGGTTTTTTTTACCTTCATGCATTCAACAAGAGAGCTCAACTATGCCTGCCCTTTTCTTCCAGAACCACCATTCATAGAAGGTGTATTACAGCTTCTATAAATAAGGGACAGGTGGATGATTGAAAACGTTGCCCTTTGCAATCATAGATAAAGGTTGAATGAAGTTTATTTTCCATCTAATTTGTAAGTAATAAAATAAATAAAAAACACACCAAGCTGCTTTTTGTTATAATGTTGTCTGCAAACCTCTGCCATGGTCAATTTTTTGGCCAATGCTACAGCAGGCTCTTAGAGAGAGATATATTTGAACAAGTAAACACAGGGATCAGCATTTTCAAAGACATATATCCGGGGTCAATTATGTATCAACAATGGGGAAGTTTGCTGCAAAACATAAAATCTTAACAAATCTAGAGCAGTGGTGGTCATCTTGAAAAAAAAATAGAGCGCCTCATACGCAGCCACCAACACAAGCTGGACATACAATAGTAGCACATTTTCACACCTCATCACTCCCAAATGTTGGTCCTGTTGCATTTTTTGCAGTGCACACTGAAGAAGTTGGAGTATAATAGCCCCAGCATTGGTGTCAATAAGATCCCACAGCATTGATGTTGGTAGATGCGATAGGCCCCAACATTTGTGTCAGTGGGTGCAATAATAAGCCCAACATTTGTGTCAGTGGGTGCAATAATAAGCCCAACATTGGTGTCAGCGACTGAAATGAAACCCCCAGCGCTCGTGTCAGTGTACGCAATAACACTCAGCATTGCTGTCAGTGCATGCAATAATAATCCCCAATATTGGTGTCAGTGGATGCAATGATAACCCCAGCATTGGTGTCAGTGAGTGAAAAACAATTCCCAGCATTGGTGTCAGCTGATGCAATATCAGCCCATAACATTGGTGCCAGTGGAAGCAAAGATTTGGTGTCAGTGGATGCAATAACCACCCCCAACATTGGTGTTAGTGGACGCAATAACAACTACCGACACTGGTATCAGTGGACGCAATCATAACCTCCAACACTGGTGTCAGTGGATACAATAACCCTCAACACTGGTGTCAGTACTACTAATGCCCCAGCAATTTAACACCTCCTGCATTGTTGGTTAGTGGCAGTGAAATTTAACCCCCCATCTCCTTATTGGTGGTCATGGCAGTAAAAGTTGACAACCCCCCCTTTTGGGTTATAAATTGCCTGGGGGCTGCATGCAGAGGGCTACAGGGATCTAGAAGCAGTGCTGGAACAAGGTCATCCAGTGCCCAGGGCAATGACTGCAAACTGCACCCCGCCCCCACACCGCACCCAGGGGGAGGGGCTAATAACCGTGCATGGAGAAAAATGTATGTAATCGTTTTGTGGCATGCACTAAATAGTTGTGGCACACTGCAGCAAACTGAAGAGTTTAAAATCAGTGCAAAAAAATGTCCTTGTGTCCTGTGTTAGCAGTGACACTAGAAGGAAAATATGTCTCTGTGTCAGCAGAGTTGTAGGAAGAACAATGGTGCTGCATCAATGTCCCCTGTGGGCCCAGTTCCAAACACAATTTAGGCTGGTCATGTGCATTATTTAGCACATGTTGATACATGTTAAAAGCAAACAGTTTGTGTTTTTTTTTTCATATTATGTTACACGTATGTGTTTTTTTACTCAGTTTTCCTTAACATTCACTGCAATGCATTGTTTTGCATTGCAGCACACTGCTCTGCATTTAAATACAGCATATACAATTTTTACCCAGTGTACATGAGTGCAGCACATTGGTATGAACTGGGCCTACTGGAAACGATAGCTTTCAGCTTGTCATAGCATTGGTGTTGCATTGAGCAATGCAGCCCGATGCTTGTAATGTGAATGGGCCCTCAAGGATACGCGTTTACTTTCCTTTACATTGCACATCACATAAAAACCTCTACTAATCAGTGAGGTATCACAAGGCACTGCTTCATTTAGCCCTCTAGGCCCTTACAAAATGAAACAGTAGTTAGTTTGCTTAGGCATTTAGTCATTGGACCAATTCTTTTATATATATATAAAAATTATGTGTGTGATAAAATACTATTGTATATGTTAAATTCAGATTACGCGCTCCCAGTAAGTAAATTACAGACTTTCTCATGTGTCACAGCCTGGTATTTAGCTTGGTATTTGGATTTGTGTGAAAAATGATCTAATCCGATAGGCATAGTTTTGAATAAACTGCATTGTTTTACAAAATATGTCATCAGGAAAAATGTATTAACTCTAATCAGCCAAAATGGTGTGATTCATTACTTAATTTTCAGGGTGCCATGCTATAAATTACATCCAGGCTGCCACAACTAATTTTGCTGTAGCATTCCAGATGACAAATGAAATGTCCAGGTGGCTACAAGTGAAAAGCTTCCATCCTTCTTCCACAGCTGAATATTACTTACTCTAATGATGTATAATGGCCTGCAACAACACTTAACCTGTGCTTTCAATGGCAGCACAAACTGTATATTCAGACTTATGAGAAGAAAAACAGCAAATCAAGCAAAAGAATCCTGAGTGGAGATGTTAACTTCCCACCTGCCAACATAATTTTTAACTCCCTGTGATATATTGCTGGAGAACTTCTATTTCTGCATTGTACATATAAATGCGGGACGTGAATAGCTGGCATGTCACACAGCAAGAGATTATTTATTGCCTTGCAATAAAAATATATGTTTTACCTTTAACAATCTACAGGCTCCAATCTTGTTTACTTTAGTTTGTCAGAGACAAAATTCACAGTGAGGTAGAAAGAGCTACGGAGAGCTGTTTGTTCTAAGATACAATTACACATGACCAGGGACATCTCCCTTCCATTCTTGGTGAAAAGTAATAAGACACAGAGATGGATTAGGTTCATGCTCAGAACAGAACAGCTAGGACAGGACAAACATCTGCTCCTAAGTTCTTCTGATGTTTGCTCACACTTGTAAGACTGGAGCTTGCTCACAAAAAACACGGCTATATTAGCGGTATTTGCCCTCTCGAATGTGTTAACGCTTCCACTTAAAGGAAATGGAGGGAAAAATACTGGCTGCCTTTGCTTGCAAAATGCCACATTACCTGGCTGTTATGCTGACCAAATGATTTCAGTACTCAGATTTCCTTTTCTGTCATTGGCTTAGAGGGCAATTTTCATATTTGTATCAGTAAAGGTTTCTTTTAAACTATTTGTGTATGAAAATAAGTGGTCTCACGTAGATCTAATATTAAGACCCCTCTCACACTGGGGCGTTTTCAGGCACTTTAGCGTTAAAAAAAGTGCCTGAAAGAAGCTGCATCTGCAATCACAATGTGAAAGCCTGAGTGCTTTCACACTAAAGCACCTGAAAAAACGCCCCAGTGTGAAAAGGGTGTTACCTTTAAAAAAAAAAAGTGCCTGAAAGAAGCCTCATCTGCAATCCCAATGTGAAAGCTCAAGAGCTTTCACACTGAGGCGCTGCGCTGGCAGGGCATCAAAAAAGTCCTGCAAGCAGCTTCTTTGCAGCGCTTTATGAGCGTTGAATACACCGCTCCTAAAGCGCCCCCTCCCATTGAGGTGCTTTTTGTAACGCCAAAGTGCCTGAAAAACTCCCGTGTGCAAGGGGTCTTAGTTGAGCTTTACCAGCGTTTTTCGGGGGCTGGCAGTGTGAAAGGGCTCTGAAAGCACTCAGGCTTTTACATTGGGATTGCAGAGGAGTCTTCTTTCAGGCGCATTTTTTAACGCCAAAGTGCCTGAAAAACGCCCCCAGTGTTAAAGGGGTCTAAGGGAAAACTTGAATCATATGTACTGAGCTCCAGCCAGTGAAGATGGATGCCAGCATCATACAGGCACGGAAGCCTGGTTTTTAACACACTACAAATAAAAATAAATGATGTCTTCAGCCAGGTTGAACTGTGGCCCAGGTCCTAATGGCTCTCTTATTTCTCTGGCCTTGGGCAAGTCCAAATGCTGCAGAAAGCAGTGCCTCATAATGAAATGTTGTCGCTCTCTGCACCATTCCAACTGCCAGTCCACGGCAGGGGACAGGGATTTGATGCCCTGGGCTCGAAGGCTGTGGGTTGACTGATACTGGGCTTCATTCACCCTAAAAGAATGATGGCCGAAGCAGTTACATCTACAAGGGACACCACCTAGTTACCTAATTTTAAAAACGAATGGGGGATACATTTATTTTATTGTTGTCAAAGGTAGAATCGAACTGTAAAGAGACACTGTCATCCTGTCCAGTCAGAGCAAAAACACACTTTCTTTGCAAAGGGACTTCACTGATACTCACCTTACTATTGTTCACTCACCATTCATTCCTCTGGTGAAGCTGGCGCTAAAAGACGGCTGGTGTAAAATCAACAGTTATTCAGTCAGTTGTAAAGCGCTGTGCAAACTATTGGTGCTATATAAATCCTGTATAATAATAATCACTGACTGTGATTGGCTGCTAGACGCAAGCCTGGTCAGATGTGTGGTCATGTCCTCCATAGATGGAAGCACCAGGTAGTTTTCCCGCTGTGACAGAGGTAAGAGTAATACGGGAGTGCTAGCAAGATAATTATCAGTTTGTTAGAGGGGCCTCTTTGCACAGACACGGTCATTTCTCAAGGACAAGGTGACAGTGTCTGTAAATTTAAATTCACCACCCACCAACTTATTGAATCAGCAAAGTTCAGTCAACACTTTGATGAACAGAACTGGATTGTGGAAGGAATGTAAACCCTGTTGGGTCTTTACTGCTATCACAGTCTCCAAGAGATTTTCCTTCAGCAAGAGGGATTTCCATGTCAGCACTGTCTGTTGATGGGAGAGTCCTGCAAATTTCTTTCCTGCAATCCATGGTTGCAGAAAATAAATTTGCACTGTCTATGGCCTGCCTTTCTGTTGAGTCAACAACACTTTCACCAGACAGGAAGTGAGGGATTATCTGCAAAGGGACAAAGAGCAATAAAAATCTGACAAAGGTCATGGCCTTCCTTTATTCTCTTCAATAGAATATTTTTTATTTCCATTTTTTGTTGCTGTTGAAGACTCTAGCCATCTCTATTATTTGGCATTACATAACATGCCCTCTATATAATTAAGGTTTATTTTCAAATACTGCAATCACTGAAATCACAACTAATGCCACGTACACCCGATCCAAAAATCGGACGACAGATCATCTGACTTTTTCCGTTTACTAGTCGCAAGTAGAAATTAAATAGGTTACTAAAGTCACGAAAATTCTCGTATGGCAGAAAACAAAAATCGGAAGTGATGTCATGTGTTGTAATGTATTTGTGTTGTATTTTCAGACAACAACTGTACTGACTAAACGGAAATACAATACCTAATCGTACGAGGAAAATTTTCATGTCCGATAAAATAATATTGGATGAACTGTCATGATCGGCTCATGGAAGCCCTGTACCAACGATCCAATTATCGTAGATTCTTCCTCTGACTACATTTTTCGTACGATATTCGGATCGTGTGTATGGGCCATTAGTTGCATACTCTTGTGTAGCATCAGTTTAAAAAAAAAAAAAAACACAACATCTCACAACTGTCTTGAAGAGAGAATGCATGAAGTGGTTAGGCTTAGTGAATATAGTTATAACTTGGTAGAAAATGTATCAGAGGGTATGCAGCGCCAATGTCCTTCTAATTTAATGTGATTGCTACCTACCTACTCACAAATTCCTTGTGCTCCTTAAACAATAAACTGAATTATCATAAACATAATTTTAGTGCATACAAGTGACTCCTCAATCCAATAAGCATACAATATGACCCCCTCTGTTTTGTGTGGCTGACACATAATTAATATGGCTTTTACATCTTTCATTTATTGTATCCTCTTTAAAACCTACATGGCTATAGCAGAGAACAGCAAAGTAGTGGCTCCTAGGTATAGAGTGAAAACAAATGTATTTTTCATCAATTCCCTCAAAATAATTCTTTTGCCTCTTTGTTTTTGTTAAAGACATCAAATCAAAGGGGAAAACCTAGATATAAGAACGGCAGAAAAATAAAAAATCTGTCCTTCTGAGACCATTTTTTTAAGAATCTGATTAGTTCTCATGCTGCAGTACTAGGTATTCTACTTTTGCCAAGGGCCAGCTATTATTATTAACATCATTTGTCTGAATCATTACTCTGCACCTTGGTTCAGCACACACTATGAAGATGGCATGGTAATAAATGACCGCAGGATTCTTTCTTGCATCGGCCTCTTTTTATCTGCCACCTCTCCACCGTCAGCTCCATCTTTCTGAACCTCTCTGAATCCCCAAAAGGGACGGGGTGTCTATTTGTTTTCCAGTAGGTTACCACTCTGTCTATTGTTGTTTGCACTAAAGGGTAAGAATTCAATTCATTCTTGTGACATAAAAGCACTGATACAGTAAATTTTTTGCCCTAGAGAAAACAAAAACAAAGTTGCAGAATATAGGCTTAAGAAGTGAAGCTGGAGTGTGAATGTGATGGAGATTTCTTAGGCAGTTTATTGCTGAAACAAGCCCTAGAATTTCTTTTACTTCTCTTTTAGCACCTAGGTGATCAGGTCTAAGCTCATAAACGTGCTTTAACCTTTTTTAAATAAGTATTTACTAGGCTAGTTGTCTAAGCTGTTCAAAGATAAAATTGCTAAGGTGTAAATCTGAAAGTATTACAACAATTTTGTATTAATAACCCCCAAAAAAGTAACTTTTGAGGATATAATAAATTAAAAGCAAATTTTTTCAGGACACTCAAAATATACATTAATAAGGGCTGAAAAGCCATGCTATGTAATGAGAAAACATCTATTTCTAAAGTTGAATCTGCCTTGGACTATAAATTGTATAAGGTAACGTGGCCAAATTGTAGACATGAATACATGTTACCTCTTCTTGCTTAACCAATTAACAACCAGGCCAATTCTGACACTTCGCTCCTACATGTAAAAATCATAATTTTTTTCCTAGAAAATTACCCCCAAACATTATATATTATTTTAGCAGAGACCCTAGAGAATACAATGGCGGTCATTACATCTTTTTATCTGGCACGGTATTTGTGCAGCAATTTTTTTTGTAAAAAAAAAACAGTTTCCTGCTTAAAAAAAAAAAAAAGTTAAGTTAGCCAAATTTTTTTGCATAATGTGAAAGATGAAGTTACGCCAAGTAAATAGATACCCAACATGTCATGCTTCATGACATGTCATGCTCGTGGAATGGCGCCAAACTTCTGTACTTAAAAATCCCCATAGGCGACGCTATAATTGTTTTTACTGGTTACATGTTTTTAGTTACAAAGGAGGTCTAGGGCTAGAATTATTGTTATTGTTAATTTTACTTAAATATTATTTTGACACTTTAAAAAAATAAATACAAAATTTGATCACTTTTATTCCTATTACAAGGAATGTAAACATCCCTTGTAATAAGAATATGGCATGACAGGACCTCTTTACAGTGAGATATCGGGGTCAATAAGACCCCACATCTCACCTCTAGGCTGAGAAGCCTAAAAAAAAAAATTATAAAAAAAAAAACGATCACTGCTTCACAGCCGAAACGGCACTGTTTTTTTTAAATGAAGAGGCCAGGCGTGACGTCATAACATCGCGCCCGGCCTCCGACGATCATAGAGACTCCAGCGACCATCTGGTCTGCCGGAAATCTCTATGATCAACATCCGGGGCCGGCGGATCCTGTCATCGACTCACCGATCGCACAGGTGAGTCGGTAGAAGCACCGGAGGGCGGTGGGATGGGGGATGTCCCCTCTTGCAGCCCATAAGAACAATCAAGCGGTGGAACAGCCGCTGTGACAATTCTTATGGTGTAGGGATTCGCCGGCTGAAACCGGCAATATCTGAATGATGCCTGTAGCTGCAGGCATCATCCAGATATACCACCACAAAGCCCAGGATGTTATATAACGTCCATGGTCGTCAAGTGGTTAAAGGCCAAGTTAACCTTTAAGAACCGGTTATACCTGTAAACCCATATTTAGGGTGTGACATGGTCCTAAGCACCTCCCAACCCTGCACAATGACAGCTTGAGGGGTGGTTTTTAACAAAAACTAAATTCAGAAAGGAGTATCTTGCCATCAACATATATGCCCCTTTCTCTATCTATATACTGACTCACATTATCATCAAACACATTAGCATCATGCAGGCTATTAAGTGTATGTCATAAAATCATTGCAATGCCAGCTAAGTCACATGACCTTAAACATTACATTTTCTAACACAGGACCTGTTTCCAAACTTTACATTAAGGACATGCTTATCTAAACACAGGTGTTGGGGTCATCCAACATGTCATATTGATGTATACTGTAAATCTGTGTTCCAGTAGAACACCTGTAAAACCTCTGACTATGCACATATTTTGAAAACCTGAACGTATAAAAAAAAAAAAAAAAAAGAAGAACATTGACATTGTTATCTTATCAAGTTTTCTCTATAATCATATAGATATTTGACCACATTCCGACCCTCCCTGTCAGAGGGGGGGGTTTGTGCTGATAATCAGCACATTGATTTGCAGCACTGCCCCCATCAGATGTGCCAATCAGTGCCCAACAGATGCCAGTAATGTTCCATCAATAAAGTATGTCAGTGCCCACCACAGTGCCAATCAGTGCTCACCACAGTGCCAATCAGAGCCTACCACAGTGCCAATCAGTGCCCAGCAGTAACACCTGCCAGTACCTAATCATCAGCGCCATATATTTATGTCCATCCGTGTCATCGGTCAGTGCCCATCAGTGGCGCCAATCAGTGCCCATCAGTGGCGCCAATCAGTGCTGCATATCATTGCCGCCTATCAGTGACCATTATTTCTAAATATAAGTGCCTCCTCATCAGTGCCCTTCAGTGCCGCCTCATCAGTGAAGAAGGAAACAAGTTTATGAAAAACTAAGAAAAACTTTTTTTTTCTTAGTTTAACAAAAAAAAAAAAAAACCCCGGAGGTGATTAAATACCACCAAAACAAAGCTCTATTTGTGGGAAGAAAATTATAAAAATTTAGTTTGGGTGCAGTGTTGTATGACCGCGCAATTATCATTCAAAATGTGACAGCACTGAAAGCTGAAAATTGTCCTGGACAGGAAGGGGCGGAAGTGCCTGGTATTGAAGTGGTTAAAAAACATATAAATATATTAAATATTAAAATGAAGAGTGAGTAATGCAGGGCAGACCAACAGGTTCAGAACTTTGCACACTTTCACTCCACTGTGACTTGGTTCAGGTGCCAGGAGTAAAAGGAAAATCCTTTGTAACCTACTATTTGCTGGATTAATAGTTTACACAAAAGTATTGAGACTGTGTAACAGTGCAAGATTGGCCCAGTGCTGTCACATGGAGTGAATTTCATTCTCCTCCATACCCGATACTACCGTGTATTTATTTTGGCTCCAGCACTCTTCTTTAGAACAAAGTAGTGGAAAGCTAAGAAAGGGTCGGTGAGGGGTGGCTGAATGAATCAAGCTTGTTGCTTTTTTTGAAAGCACTGGTTCACATTAGAGAAAAATGCAGTATTACTACCATGGTAAATAAAGGCAATAAGTACTATTACAGTAATGCCTATTGTTCTAAATGCTCACTGCAGCACAGTGGCTGAGTGGGTAGCATTTCTGCATGGCAGCAATATGGCCACTGTTTCAAATCCCAACCGTGACGCTACCTGCCTGGAATTTTGCATGTTCTCCCTGTGCAGGTTTCCTCCGGGTACTCTGGTTTCCTCCCACACTCCAAAGGCATGCTGGTAGGTAATTGGCCCTTTTATGTTTATATATAAATGCAAGTTAGGGACCTTCGATTGTAAGCTCCTTGAGGGCAGGGCCTGATGTGAATGTATAATATATATGTAAAGTGCTGCTTAAATTGACGCCGCTATATAAACACCTGTAAATAATAAATCATTTATATTAATAACATTATGATTATAAATAAGGAAAATATGTTACAAGTATTTCACAGTCTGGAGCTGTCACAATAGGGTTACCAATGCCAATAGGAAACCTTTAAAGCACTGACTCCCTGGCTACATATACAATTAACCATCTCCAAATTAACACATCCTTCTGGATAATGTCATGATTTACATGGCAGACCAATGAACAAATGCCACACCCATTGGATAATAGCTTTGCTGAACTAGAGCATCTACCTATGTTGGTTGGACTACTCTTCACGGGGTTAGTGGTTCCATTCGTTTCAGCTTCAAGTCACTCTAGCTGTAGCTTACACAAAGCTGAAGACCATCTCATTGCCCCCATATAAAAGTTTTACATCACACAAATAATTAAATAAAAGCATTAAAGTAAATTTGTTGCTGTTCTTTATGGGTACAAGATACTCTTGTGAATCCATTTCTGCAGTCCCTTTTATAAAGATTAAATTATTCAATCCCATGATGATAAGGCCCATTAGAGTAGGTGTTCTGGTGCCCAAGGGCCATGTGATTGCTTTAAATATGCAGTTAGTGGGACATTCACTTAGGGACTTGCCATCTAAAATATACCCATGAGACCTTTTTTTCTTTCTTTTGGAGGGGGCTATTTGCATAACCTGCAGCTGTTAAAGGAAAAGGAATATTTTAGTTTAACAAGCTGACACACCAGTTCCAAAGTCTCCAAAAGTTAAATTTATGTACCGTATATACTCGAGTATAAGCCGACCCGAGTATAAGCCGAGGTACCTAATTTTACCACAAAAAAATGGGAAAACGTATTGACTCGAGTATAAGCCGATGGTGAGAATGCAGCAGCCACCGTAAGAGGAAAAGAGGGTCAACAGCCCATTTGCACACCTCACTATGCCCATAGCAACCTCACTGTGCCAACCTCACTGTGCCAATTGTGACTGTGCCCATTCTCACTGTGCCAATCGTCACTGTGCCCATCCTCATTGTGCCCGTCATCACTGTACCTGAAATTGAGAGGCTGCGGGCGTCCATTCAATGTTTAAAACTTGCGGTCTCCTCCTGGTCCCTTCCGTGATAGGCAGCTGACACAGTTCCGCCTATCACGGACGTTCTCGCATCCTCGGACTCAGTTTCCCAGCAGACACTGTGTTCAGTGTTCCGCCAATCATGGTGTCTGCTGGGATGGGTGAGGATGAGAGAACGTTTGTGATAGGCATTTCTCAGCAGACAAGAGTTCCGCCTATCATGGAAGGGACAAGAGGAGACCGCGAGTTTTAAACGATGGATGCCCGCAACCTCTCAATATTTCCAGGTACACTAACTCGAGTAAAAGCCGAGGGGGGGAAAAAAAGGGCTGAAAATATACGGTACTTGAAATCGCCAGCTTCACTCAAGTGCCAAAGCCATTATAATGGGCTTTAAAATGTGTTGCTCAATTTAGTTTTTTCTTTACATTACAAAAAAATGAAACCCGAGGAAGGAAACAAACTGTAATATTTTGTCTTGAGCACGATGGAGAATTCTGGTAAAGAGATCATGCCACTTTACCCCTAAAACATGTGCAAGAACATTTATTTTGGTTGGATGTTACCCTCAGCGTTAGTTCACCAAAGTGGTTTCATCCACATGATAAAAACATGCTAATTTGGTGACATATATACTTTATGTATAAAGGAGGAAACCCCCCTCCCATCAAGTAACGAATCTGTAAGAATCAGATGTGTTTTCTCGTGATTTGTATCCTGCATGAAGGGCTAGCAATAAACCTGTTGTGTGTTAAACATTATTCTTCTTCTGTACGTGAGATCCATAGTTCTTCCTGTATGCGCTAAAACTACCTGCAATGTTTCTCCTCCATTCTTCTTCATACTCGTAATTTGTACAGAACACACACAGTGGTATGCAAAATCTTGCGTACCTGCTATATATTTTAACTTTATGTCCGTGCTATTTTTGGTCTCTACCTTGATTATTTTGTATAGATATTAAGCACATTTTAACTGAGTTGGAACCAGAAAAGGATTATTGCATTCTGGATTACAAACTCCATACTTTTCTCTTAGTAATTACCTGGTTCTGCTCCATGTGTATCATATAAATGGATTAAACATTTTGAGTTCACAGCAAGCTAAAATGGCTCATTAGGAGATGGCAGTTACCAAGCAGCAGGAATTTTCAAAGTGTCTTGAGAAGTTTTGTTGAAAATTTTTATCTTCATTTGACTGTGGTGTCACAAGTACTTTTTGCTGCAATCAGTGTTGCATGATTACTCACAGATGAAAGGAAGGGGAGGCACAGAAATGTATTATCTCCTGGTTGTACCCTACTCACCTATCATTCAATTTACTCCATCAGGTTAACAATGGTATATTGGAAGGAAGAGGATAGCTGAACCCAACAATACCAACTACTATAATAATATGTCTAGGGCTCAGGTGACATTATTTCTGCACTGCCACCTCATTTAACTATTACTTCCTTCAGGAATTCAGGAATGTAAAATACATGAAGAAAATAAGAAATAGGTTCCCTAAACGTGTGTGGAGTTGATAAGGAATCCTTCGAGAAATAAAGAGTTTGTAACTGCTAAAACATGCTAGTTACCTGGCCATCTTTAGTATCTTTCATTTTTGAATCAGTGCTCCCAAACTCCATGCAGCTAGTAAAGTATTATCAACATACTTGTTCTGGGTCAGTGAATAAAACTTTTAAAGCCACTAAACACGATAGCCAGGAAACACTGCAACAGGAGCTCAGTAGGTGAAGCCTTCATGATTCTCTCAGTATCAATTTCTTATTAGATACCAAAAGGTGTAGACAGTGCCTAAAGCTCAAAAATTAAAGCCCAAGTCTGGGGAAAGATTTTATTTCTCAAAAATGCTGTTTGCTATGGGAGCACTTGTGCATGCTCGCTCCCATGCTGGCTCTCTGCCCATAAGACACAGAGCGTGGCTCGGCCCTGCTCCCTCCTCACTGACCGTGATTGACAGCTGTGGGAGCCAATGGCTCCTGCATCTCAGCCAGTGAGGAGGGAAAGATCCGCAAGAGCTGCTGCTCATGTGCACATCCCTGGATCAAGAAAAGGTTTAGGTAAATATTAGGGAAGAGCTGAGGTGGGAGCTGCACACCAAAGGTCTTTTACCTTCATGCATAGAATACATGAAGGTAAAAAAACTTGATGCCGCGTACACACGACCGTTTTTCATGACGTAAAAAATATATATTTTTTTATTAAATGTCATTAAAAACGATTGTGTGTAGGCTCCAGAGCATTTTTCATGGCGTGAAAAATGGGGATTAAAAATTTAGAACATGCTCTATTTTTTCGCGTCATTTTTCACGTCATGAAAAACGGTCGTGTGTAGGCTTTAACGATGTGAAAAAACTGCACGTGCTCAGAAGCCAGTTATGAGATGGGAGCGCTCGTTCTGGTAAAACTAGCATTTGTAATGGAGAAAGCACATTCGTCACGCTGTAACAGACTGAAAAGCACGAAGATTGAAAAGCGCGAATCGTCTCTCACCAAACTTTTACTAACACAAAATCAGCAAAAGCAGCCCCAAGGGTGGCGCCATCCAAAATGGTACTTCCCCTTTATAGTGCCGTCGTACATGTTGTACATCAACACGCTTTGCTCGAGCCATTTTTTTTTCACGATCGTGTGTAGGCAAGGCAGGCTTGACAAGAATCAGGTCGAAAAAAAACGTTTTTTCTCGACCATTAAAAATGGTTGTGTGTATGCGGCATCAGCCTTTAGAATCACCTTAGGCTTTAGATTTAAACATGTTTTGTGACCATAAACAGATTCTCCCCATTAAAGTTTTAGTGCAAACTGGGGGAGAAAGTGATAGATTCTGGTCGCCATGGGTAACAAGAACATTTGTTCTTTGAGTATTTTGAAGCATGCAGCCCACTTTTTAAACGTTTTTTTCAAATTTGAATGTTTCTTCAAGCACTAATGAGTGTTAACTTATGAAAATACATTTATATTTTACAAGCAAAAAGATTCACTGCTGCTCTACATCCAGCAACAACATGACAAACTATGTTCTTATTCAAACATATTTCCACTGAATTAATTCCCTACACATGCTGTACATTTACCACACAGAGCACAAATCATGGGCTCAAGTGTCCTAAATCACAAACAGCAAAGTAGACTTCTCTGCCGCTGTATTCACAAGCACATCACTCTGTGGCATTGTACCACTACAATTTGTTTTATTAACCTCGTACAATGCTTAAAACTAACCAAAGATATGTAAACACTGCGGCCCTTGGGGAATTTTGGTTATGTCAATGTATAAGCACATTTAAACAATTGAATTTCAGGATAAGGATAGTAAAGTACAGCAATAATGTAATTTACAGAATACGAAGACAGTGGATTTTACATTTTCCAATCCTTCTCGTAGTTCTTAGGAAATGATCTTGTATATAACGTTCAATGCTATTAGCATGTAGCACATTTCTGAGAGAAATTAAGAAGTTATGACTTTAAAAACACCGGCTAATCTAGCTTGCGCTAAGATGGATTTTTAATGAAAGTTTAATGAATGATAAATACTTGTTTCTTGATAAATGTTTAATTATGCCAATAATTACCAACTGCTGAAAAGCACTGTTGTGTTAATAATGACATTTTAGTACACAAGCTTTATAATGAATCATGGAGCTATAAAATAAAGAAATAAAGCAATGCCATAAATATGTTTCACTGACAGTGCTTTCTATACACTGGACAATGCAAAAGGCAAATCACGAGTCTCACGAATGTAGCTTTGCATAGCATGGAGCCATCTAATGGTTGTTTATGCAACACACAGCAGGTCTCTGGCTTCAAGTAATGTAGCTGCTTTCTCTTGTTAAAGAAAAATGAGTCATGCAAGTAAATGCTGTACATATTACATGTAAGAACTGCTGAAAAAAAAAAAAAAAGTTGACAAAAAATAATTATACATACTGTACCTGGAGAAAGCAAACGGCTTTTCTCCAGATGATATGCCTTTGCTCTTATTACTATTGTATAATGAAAAACTGTGCAGTAGAAGCTTGCATGGGACCAAAATGGTAGTATTCAGTACAACTTCCTGCTGTGTGTGGTACCTAGCGTAGGAAAGAGCAGAAGGCACCTGGGTATTCAGCCCAGTGCTTGCTTTGTACTGTGCTTAATGGAACGCAGACTGTAGCATCAATCCACAAGAAAACTACATCCATTTTTAAAAGTATTCACTTACTTGTACAGAACACTGTTTGATAAATAGAGAGTGTTTAAAGGACTACTAAACCCAAAAGCATAACAAAAAAAATATCTATGTGAGAGTTTTTTAATAAAACACACAGGCCCAGATTCTCGTAGAATCGCCTATCTTTAGGCGGGCGTAGCGCATCTGAGATACACTACGCCGCCGTAACTTAGAGCGGCATGTCCCGTATTCTCAAAGAACTTGCGCTTTAAGTTACGCCGGCGTAGTGTAACTGGGCCGACGTAAGCCCGCCTAATTCAAATGTGGAAGTGGTGGGCGTGTTTTATGGAAATTAATCGTGACCCCACGTAATTGACGCTTTTTTCGAACGGCGCATGCTCAGTATCACGTCGAATTTTCAAATTAAATTGCGCCCGCTCAATGCCTAGTCGATGTGAACGTAACTTACGTCCAGCCCCATTCACAAACGACTTACGCAAACGACGTAAAACGTGAAGAATTCAACGCTGTTCCGACGTCCATACCTAACATTGGTACGCCTCATCTACGCCTCATAGAGCAGGGGTAACTTTACGCCCAAAAAAGCCTAACGTAAACAAAAGCGCCGGCCGCACGTACGTTTTGAGAATCGGCGTATGTAGCTCATTACCATATTCGGCACGTAAATCGACGGAAGCGCCACCTAGCGGCCAGCGTAAATATGCAACTTAGATACGACGGCGTAAGAGACTTACGCCGGTCAGATCTATGACAAATATATGCGTAACTGATTCTAAGAATCAGGCGCATAGATACGACGCCTCAAACTCAGAGTTACGACGGTGTATCTGGAGATACGCCGGCGTAACTCCTACGAGAATCTGGGCCACAATGTCCAAGACTTAGCATCTGCAATGTTGATTTGACATTTTTGCAAGGTTACTGTGGAGCCTACTGCTCTAACACAGATGTTCGCAGAAGGAAGATGAGGCTACAGATAGGTGGTTGTGTTCTCCTGTAGGTTGGCAGAAATATCTTCCGTCCTGAAAACCTTCTGCAACCTTAAAGTGATTCTAAAGACTGAGGACGGGTTCACACCTATGCAAATTGAATGCGTTTCTCTGCATTCAATTCGCATAGCAACAGAATGTGACTGGCTCCTTACGGAGACGGTTCACATATCTCCGCAGCGCGTCCTGGTGGGGTGTGCCCGTAAAACGCATGCTTTTTTTGGTACGTTTTAGGTTCGATTTCAGCCCATAATTCGGGCTGAAATCTGACCTGAACCGGTGAACCAGTACGCACCGGACCCCTGCTGTGCGCCGCTTGTGGCGGTGGTGTGAACCTGGCCTTAAAGGAGTTGTACAGGAAAAAAAAATGTGTGCTAAAATGCCCTGCTTTATCGTATAGAGCCACAATAGTATAGTGATTTTTTTTTTAAAATAGTGAAAAGGGTTAAATTCCTTCATATATCTTACCTGCTTCTATCTAGTTTCGTTTCTGCTTTAGACTTCCTGATTCTCGGTGCTCGTTCATGTGAGCGCCGTCATGCTGGGAACTACATTTCCCAGTATCCTTTGCACATCGCGCATGCGCAGTTAAAAAAAACGGGACGAGCACTCTGTAGTAAAATTTGAATAACCCGCCCACTATACCACCCAACGATCATTATTCAAGCTATTCAACCCACCCACAAAGCCAGCCAGACACAGACACAGCGATACCCTGCACAAGCAGGGCAGTGGTTTCCTAAAACAAAACTTATTGAAAGAGAGGAGGTGCTGGGGTGTTATAGACACACCCAGTAATTCACACCTCCTTGCAGTCTGCAAGACGTACACAGCGTCCAGACGCACAGATGTAGTCTCCAGAGGAGGGAGCGAGCACGTTAGTGACCACAGCATGAATCCTCGCTCTGCTGTCTTTTTCTCAAACAGACAACTAGGAAGTGGGGAGAACAGACAAGGCATAGATCAACTTCAGAGCAAAAACGAACAATCAGGAAATGAAAAGACCACTGCACTAAGGTAAAGGAAGCTATTTAGCTAATAACATTTTTTCCTTTAGTGACCCTTTAAGATTTATTATAACTTTCACCTATTCATCTATAGTTATCTTCTGAGAGCACATAAATATAGTGGCTCGGTGGTACATGTGTGGGTCCACAAAACCGTTCATTATTTGGAACTAAATCCATCTGACCCTCTTTTCTCCTCACGTAACCCGCTTTTTGGTCTGATGTATTGATCCTAGGCTGTACTATTTAACTACCAACAGTCTTACACACTATATGGTTAAACGTATTGGGATGCCTGCCTTTACACAAACACAAACTTTATTGGCATCCCAGTCTTAGTCTGTAGGGTTCAATATTGAGTTGGCCCACCCTTTGCAGCTATAACAGCTTCAACTCTTCGGGGAAGACTGGCCACAACTTTTAGGAGGGTGTCTAGGGGAATCTTTGACCATTTGAACATTCTTGCAGAAGCACGATTTGTGAGGTCCGGCACTGATGTGGACGAGAAGGCCTGGCTCGCAGTGTCTGCTCTAATTCATCCCAAAGATGTTTTATCGGGTTGAGAACAGTACTCTGTGCAGGCCAGGCAAGTTCCTCCACCCCAAACTCGCTCATCAATGTCTTTATGGACCTTGCTTTGTGCACTTACATCAGGGTCCCCAGAGAGCCACCCTTACACCAGGGTGCCCAGTGAGTCCCTTCCTTACATCAGGGTCCCCAGAGAGCCCCCCTTACATCAGGGTCCCCAGAGAGCCCCCCTTACATCAGGGTCCCCAGAGAGCCCCCCTTACATCAGGGTCCCCAGAGAGCCCCCCTTACATCAGGGTCCCCAGAGAGCCCCCCTTACATCAGGGTCCCCAGAGAGCCCCCCTTACACCAGGGTCCCCAGAGAGCCCTCCTTACACCAGGATCCCCAGAGAGACTCTTGCTTGCATCAGGGTCCCCAGAGGACTCCCCTTACTTTAGGGTCCCCAGAGGGCCCCCTTTCTTTAGGGTCCCCAGAGGGCCCCCTTTCTTTAGGGTCCCCAGAGGGCCCCCTTTCTTTAGGGTCCCCAGAGGGCCCCCCTTACTTTAGGGTCCCCAGAGGGCCCCCACTAACATCAGGGTCCCCAGAGGGCCCCCACTATCAAGGTCCCCAATTACTTTAGGGTCCCAAGACAGTCACCCCCATCCCCCCTTTCAGAGGTTCACCTGTACCTGACTGGTCTCCGCTGTGCACCTTGGACCCCCAGCACATCACTGGACCCCACCAACACCTAAGTAGAGGTGGGAGGCGGTGATTGGCTCTTTGGTGTCCACGGGGGTGGCAGGATCTCCCTGGGGGTTGTAGTTCTCTCTCCGACTGTATCCACTGGAGAGGGGAGGGGCCTCTAACCCAGGCATGTATCAGCAACAGTATAGAAGCAGAGCGACTCACTGAAGAGTGAAGCTCAGGTCAGAGGATCTCCTCCCCACTGTATACATTCGGAGATAGAACTACAAACGGGTACCATAAAGCTACCCAGTGTATTAAAAATGCATCATGGATGGGTACTCCAGCATGACAATGACCCAAAACACATAGCAAGGGCAACAAATGAGTGGCTCAAGAAGAAGCACATTAAGGTCTCCATAGAAAATATGTGGAGGGAGCTGAAGGTTCGAGTTACTAAACGTCAGCCTCAAAACCTTAATGACTTGGAGAGGATCTGCAAAGAGCAGTGCGACAAAATCCCTCCTGAGATGTGTGCAAACCTGGTGGCCAACTACAAGAAACCTCTGACCTCCGATTGAAAACAAGGGCTTTGCCACCAAGTACCAAGTCATGTTTTGCAAAGGGGTCAAATACATATTTCACTCATTAAAATGTAAATCAATTTATACATTTTTTTGAAATGCTGAAATGCGTTTTTTTGGGGGATTATTATTGTTTTTGTTATTCTGTCTTTTACTGTTAAAACAAACCTAACATTAAAATTATAGACTGACCATTTCTTTGTCAGTGGGCAAACATACAGCAGGGGATCAAATACCTTTTCCCTCACTGTGTGTATACATACACACACACACACACACACACACACACACACACGACTGTGCAAAATATTTAGGCAGGTGTGAAAAATGCTGTAAAATTAACAATGTTTTCAGAAATAGAAATGTTAGTGTATTTTTATCAATTAACAAAATAAATAAAATTGACAGAAGAGAAATCCAAATTAAATCAATATTTGCCTTCAAACCACATCAATTCTTCTAGGTATACTAGCACACATTTGAAGGAACTCTGCAGGTAGGTTCTTCTAAACATCCTGGAGCACTAACCACAGATCTTCTGTGGATGTAGGCTGTCTTAAATCTGTCTCCTCATGGTATTATTGATAGACTCCATGATGTTAAGGTCAGGGCAAAACTCACTACCAGGACACCTTGTTCTTCTTTACGCAAAAGATAGTTCTTTGGCTATATATTTGGGGTCATTGTCCTGCTGCAGAATACATTTAGGGTTCAATCTCATGCCTCCTGAATAGTATGGCATGATGCATAAGTATCTGCCTGTATTTATCAGCACCGGGAAGACACCAATGCTCCTTACCAAACCTCTAACTCTATTTGCAGAAATGCAGCCCCAAACTTGCAAGGAACCCCCACCATACTTCACTGTTGCCTGCCGGCATTCATTCTTGTACCGCTCTTCAGCCCTTTGGTGAACAAACTGCCTCCTACTGCAGTCAAATATTTAAAATTCTGACTCATCAGTAATGAGCACCTGCTGTCATTTTTCTGTACCCCATTTTCTATGTCCTCGAGCATAGTTGAGACACTCAGCTTTGTTTCCACACCGGAGGTATGGCTTTTTGGCCATGATTCTTCTATTAAGGCCACTTCTGGCCAGACTTCTCCAAACAGTAGATGGGTGTACCTGGGTCCCACTGATTTCTGCCAGTTCTGTACTGATGACACTGCTGGACATCTTCCGATGTTTAAGGGATGTAAACATGATGTGTTCTTCATCTACTGCATTATGTTTCCTTGGCTGACCACTGCATCTATGGTCCTCAAACCGCACATCTTGAACAGCAGATTTTGAAACTCCAGTCTGGGAGAGACCTTTCTGATAAAGTATAACTACCTTGTGTCTTGCCATGGAGTATTGTGTGATATTAAACAGTCTTGCACAACCGCACCTGTGTAGTAGTGTTTGGCCATTTCTCACCCAATGTTAAGACTTCTACACGGTGGTTTGTGTTTCAGTTAATGATGGTATTTCAAACTACATATGAAATTGAAGATCATTAGCCCCTGCTTGATATAAATAAAGGGGTTGTAAAGTCAGAATGTTTTTTTCTTATCTTAATGCATTCTATGCATTAGGATCAAAAGCCTTCTGTGTGCAGCAGCCCCCCCTCGGCCCCCTAATACTTACCAGAGCACCATCTCTGTCCAGGGATGCCCATGAGTGTCTCTCAGCCATCCGACACTTTCCCTCCTGATTGGCTAAGACACAGCAGCGGCGCCATTATCCCCCTCTGCTATTAAAGTCAGTTAACCAATCAGGAGAGAGAGGGGGTGGGGCCGAACCACAGCTCCATGCCTGAATGGACACAGGGAGCTGCAGCTCAGCTCAGGTGCCCCCAAAGTAAGCTTCTTGCTTCAGGAGCACTCAACAGAAGGGAGGGGTCTCGAGGGACCCGAATAGAGGAGGATGTGGGCTGCTCCGTGCAAATCCACTGCAACAGAGCAGGTAAGTATGACATGTTTTTTTTTTCTATAAAAAAATAGAGACTACAAACACTTTAATCATGCATCTGACTCTAATAGGTGGATTCATAAAGACCGCTGCATCTTTAAGGCGGCGTAGCGTTTCATATTTACGCTACGCCGCCTTAAGTTAGATAGGCAAGTACTGTATTCACAAAGTACTTGCCTCCTAACTTACGGCGGTGTAGCGTAAATGGGGCCGGCGTAAGCGCGCCTAATTCAAATTAGGCTGAGGGGGAGTGTGTTATGTTAATAGGGGGTGACCTGATGTTTTTTACGAACAGTGCATGCGCCGTCCGTGTACATATCCCAGTGTGCATTGTGGCAAAGTACGCCGCAAGGACGTATTGGTTTCGACGTGGACGTAAATTACATCCAGCCCTATTCATGGACGACTTATGCAAACGACGTAGAATTTTCAAATTTCGACGCGGGAACGACGGCCATACTTAACATTGGTTACGCCACCTAGGGGGCACGTTTATCTTTAGGCGGCGTATCTCTTACGGAAAAGGCATATCTTTACTGCGATGGGCGGACGTACGTTCGTGAATCGGCGTATCTATGCATTTACATATTCTACGCCGAACTCAACGGAAGCGCCACCTAGTGGCCAGCCTAAATATTGCACCCTAAGATACAACGGCGCAAGCTGTCGTATCTTAGATAGGTTTAAGTGTATCTTAGTTTGTGAATACACTTATACTTAGGACGGTGCAGATTCCGAGTTAGGTCGGCGTATCTACTGATATGCCGGCCTAACTCTTTCTGAATCCACCTATAATACTACAAAATCCCTGATTCTGTGCAAGTGTACAAGTGAAATTTAACTCAACTTTCCAAAAAATGTGGCTAATCACTATTCATTTGAGGTTTAGCAGGGGGGAATTATAATTTCACATAGAGCCAGTCAGGTTTAGAAAGCTTTTTTCCCCCCTTAATAAATGAAATCATCATTTTAAAAACTGCATTTTGTATTTACTCGGGTTATCATTGTATAATATTAAAATTCGTTTGATGACCTGAAACATTTAGGTGTGACAAATATGCAAAATACATTTTTAAATCAGGAAGGGGGAATATATATATATACACACATACACATTGTGTGTATATATATATATATATATATATATATATACACACATACACATACACACACACACACACACACACACACACACACACACACATACTTATACATACACTTTATTTTCACAAAGGGATATAAAAGACCAACGTGGCAAAGAATTTGTTACTCATACACGTAGACTAAAGAATAATAAATATTCAATATTTGATTAGATCAGATGAATTAAAGAAAAATGAAAAGCATGTTTTATTCTTTAGGGTCTTTTAAATTACAATAAATCTGAGAAAAAGCTGATCACAGAGCTCAGGGTCAGAAATGAATTAGTGACACAGTTGTGACATTATTAATGCTGAAGAATCTGACTTAACATTGTTAACAGTAATTCTGCAGCAATTCTTGTGATACCATGTCTGTTGTAAAATACATTTATTAGACTTGACTACTGCACTTTGTCCTATATTAATCAAAGTGATATGCTATGTGGTCCAAGAACATTGTGCTATAACTCCTATTATTTATATAGAAAAACACAATGCCATGGATCCAGCCCTTTCTTGTATCCACTGATAAAAGGAATAGAGCATCTTACACAACAAGAAATGAGACATTTGATTCTCCAGAATCTCCGCTCATTAAAGTCAACTTGTCAGAACATCATTATCACAATACAGAGGCTTCATCAAAACCATTTACTGTACACTCAACTGGGCATAAATAATCTATATTTAAGAAATGGGGAACACTTCAAGGCTCAGTACACACACAGCCGCTTCAGTGTCCAGGGTACACAAAAGGTTGAAATGCATTTAGCCAATTAATGAATGGATCCAGGACCTCGTGTGATATAGGCCTAATAAATCTCACACATACAGTTAACTACAATAATATTCCCCTCCATTGCAATTACGGTAACCTACATCTTTGCAATCTCTGTGTACATTTCAGTACAGCTTTGTGGAAGTGAAAAGCTGCAAGATTTGTTTTGTCCAACAAAAAGAAATGCTAGTGTAGGTAGCCTGAAAATAGAATTCAAGCTTCAGGCACAAGCCCATTTTGATAATGTTTACATTAGATGGAATTGGCTTAAAAAGGAACTCTAGGTAAAACTTTTTTATTTTTTGGGTGGAGTAAAAGGATAAGCACCTCTTCCAGATTTTTATTGTGCTCTGTGACCCTGCTTGGGACATTCACTTTTTGTCCTGCTGATTGTTGTTACTTGGACAGAAATTGACATTATACATTTGTTACCAGTGCAAGAGTAGCGGAGCAATATCCCTATAGGGACTGTTCCAGTGACAACTATTAAAAGGTTGGATTTCAAATCACTTGCCGAGAAATCTACTTGATTCCTGTTTTGTCTCAGGCAGGAAGTTTGAGGTATTATCCCCAATGAGGATGCAGATAGAAATAAATTCCTGCAGAGGTGTTGATCACACTCCCAGCCAAAACTAGAAAAACATTTTGGATGGAGATTCATAAGAACGATGCATCTCTTTAAGTTTAACCACTTCCATACCAGGCACTTACGCACCTTTCCACCCAAGCCAATTTTCAGCTTTCAGCGCTGTCGCATTTTGAATGGCAATTGTGCGGTCATGCTACACTGTACCCAAACAAAATTGGCGTCCTTTTTTCCCCACAAATAGAGCTTTCTTTTGGTGGTATTTGATCACCTCTGCGATTTTTTTGTGATTTTTTTTGTAAATAAATACGTTTTCTCTTTCAATTCCGGGCACTGATATGGCGGCACTGATGGTCTGCTCGTGGAATGCCGACAAACATTTACCCTTTAAAATCTCCATAGGCGACGTTTAAAAAATTCTACAGGTTGCATGTTTTGAGTTACAGAGGAGGTCTAGGGCTAGAATTATTGCTTTTGCTCTACCAATCGCGACGATACTTCACATGTGTGGTTTGAATACCGTTTACATACGCGGGCGCTACTCAGGTATGTGTTCGCTTCTGCACGCGAGCTTGGAGGGACGGGCGCGTTTTCTGGCTCCTAACTTTTTTAGCTGGCTCCTAGATTCCAAGCAAATTTGTCAAACCCTGTATTAAAGTGATTGTAAAGAAAACATAAAAAAAAAATAACAACCATGTTATACTTACCTCCACTGTGCAGCTCGTTTTGCACAGAGTGGCCCCGATCCACGTCTTCTGGGGTCCCTCGGCGGCTGGCTCTGGTTCTCCCCACAAGAACTCCACACATTCATGCGAGCGAGCATGGTGTCGAGTCCTCACGGGTGCGCTCTGTGATACAGCGAGCGGCTATGGCCGCTCACTGTATCACTCGGCCGCGCGGCGTCATTGGATGTGATTGGCAGCAGTGCCAGCCAATGGCTGTGCTCCTTTCAATCCATCTGCTCTAGCCAATCAACGGCCAGGCTGAGCGGTGAAGAGGATGTCTGGGCCGAGAGCGGGACTTTCGAGGGGCCAGGTAAGTATAACGGGGGGCCAGTATTGCCTGAAGTTTTTTCACCTTTGCAACCCCTTTAATATGTGGTATCCCCAGTTCCACTTTGGTTTCATGGCAAAATAAAACCTTCTTAGAGACTCTTGCCTGGGAAAACTCCAAAAGAACCCCCCCCCCCCTCCTGAATGGGAATAGAATTTAGGGAACATCATCATCTTCAAAACCACTATTCTACCCCTCTGAGATACTTTTTTGATGATTCCAGAGTGGATATCCTTTGCTGTAAGGTACAGACTTGAAATGGCTGAAAAATCATTAACCAATTCCCGCCCGCACTATAGCCAAAAGAAGGCTACAATGCAGACCTTAATTGCCAGGAGAGTGTCAATGGATGTCATCCTGTGCATGAGCTGCTTGCATAGCCCCTGCAGGGAGCATGCGGCGTGCTCTGTGATTACAAAGTCCATGAGACTCGGCTGATCACAGACCGGAGTACGGGGTTGATCCTGGCATCTTAACACATGATCAACTGTCAATAAATGAGATTGGCAATTGGATTTTTTTCTGCTCATGCCGATAGTATGAGGAGAAAAAAAAGCAGATCACCGGTTTCTGTCAAAGAGATATCGGTCCTGAACAGGGAGAGCCACCGCCGCCTCATCTGTGCCCACCAGTGTTGTCTGCCAGTGCCCACCAGTCCCACTTGACAGTGCTTGACAGTGCTCATCAGTGCCCCCAATCAGTGCCCATCAATGCCACCTATCAGTGCCCCTCAGTGCCACATATCAATGCCCTTCAGTGCCACCCACTGTGCCCATGAGTGCCACCTATCAGTGCAGTCTATCAGTGACCATTAGTGCAGCCTCATAAGCACACATCAATGAAGGAGAAAATCTACTTGTTTGCAAAATTTTATAACAAACAGTTTTTTTCCAAAATTTGTTGACTTTTTTCATTTATTTTCCAAAAAATTAAAACCCAGCAGTAAATACCACCAAAAGAAAGCTCTATTTGTGTGAGTGCTTTCTTATAAAACATGTCATATGTGTACAGTGTTGCATGACTGCGCAATTTGTCTTTTCCAAGAGTGACAGTGCTAAAAGCTAAAAATTCTCCTGGGCAGGAGGGGGTTTAAGTGCCCAGTAAGCAAATGGATAAAGCATAAGTTCACCTTTGGTAACATGTTACACCCATATTCAAGGTGTAATATGTTACAGATGCACTGGCTCCAGCTCCCTCTGAACCCCCAGTCTGACAACTAGCGGGGAATCATCTCCTTCCCGCAGGCTGTCTCAATCTGCAAAAAAGAAAAAAAAAGTCAGTGTCATCCATTCACAGTGTTCTGTGAATCAGAAAATGACAAGGTCTGACAGCCTCTGTGGCATGTAGTTCTCAATAAACCACCACGGCCCTGTTGAGCACTGTAGTAATTCATTAAAGGGGTTGTAAAGGTTCAGTTATTTTTTTTTTAAAACAAACATATCATACTTACCTCCACTGTGCAGTTTGTTTGGCACAGAGTGGCCCGATATTCTCTTCTGGGGTCCCACAGCAGCTGTCATGGCTCCTTCCTGCAAGAGCCAACCCCCTCTGGGAAGCTCTCTCCCAAGTGGGTTAGCTTGCGGACACTTCCGTGCCATATAATCGGCGTCCATAGCCGTCGATTGTATGACTCGGCCCCGCAAGTAAAATGGAAGCGCGGGGGGGGGGGGGGGTTTCGGCGGTGACTCCAAGGTGTTTTTTCACCTTAATGCATAGAATGCATTAAGGTGAAAATACTCAAAGTTTTACAACCACTTTAAGTCTTCCTGTCACAGTGTAACTGCTTGACTGTATTGGTGTTACAGCCAGACAGATACACAGACAATCTGCAGGACCGTGACATTACACTTACTATCTGCTGTTCGTGGGTACAATGCTTTACAGGTCCATTACAGATTTTTTTTTAATAAATGCATACGGTTTTAACCTACAAAAAAATGTGCATTTATTATATTTTTTTGTAAAGGTGAACATATCATTTAAGGATTTGGCGAGATTAATAAGATATATTGTGAGATTTGTAAGCAACAGTAAAACACCAAAAGACATCTTATGTTGGTAGCCAGCCACCCCTATGACCCAGACATCTGGGTTGTCCTTAAAAGTGAGAGCCAGGGGTTCAAGCACAAAGGAAAAGACAGGTGATCTAAATCCCGCATACTGCACAAATTCCATAGAATTTTTGGACATGGGCCTGATCCATGCCATGAGATTAAAAATAAAAACCCACGTCTCTAAAAGAGGCATGAAGTACTGCAACAATAGGCTGTTGAAAGCCTTGTAGATGTCTAAAAAAGGAGAATGGCTTCCTTTATACAGATTGTTCAAGTGTTTGGTGGCATTGTCCAAGATGGAGCACTTACCAACATCTCAAACGAAGGAAAACCACCCACAATCCACCAACGCCATTGGAAACACATTAAGGCCCCTTTCACACTTGTGTGACTTTTCCTGCACTTTGGACATTAAAGTCACATCACAAGTCTTACCCCATGATTCTCAATGATAGCCATTCATATCTGTGCGACTTCAAGTTGCACCGACTTCAAAGTAGTCCCTGTACTGCCTTGGTCCTAATTTTTTTAATTTTTTTGGGAAATCTGTTTTATTTTATTTGTAAAAACACATAGACAATACATAACATACAATAGAACAGCCAAAATCTAGCTTACAACACGGCCAGAACATGTGCAGGGGTCGCAAGGTAGCAGTACAGAACCAAGATACGTTTGCGACTACCATAATAAACCATAATCAATGAAGTGGTCTGGCTCAAGCTCCAGGGTAAGGATGATAGTGAACTAGCTCACCTAAGTTGTTGTGCTAGCAGGGGACGGTTCAGCAAGACTTCAAGCGATGTTATCAGAAATCAAAGAAGCCTCCTAATCTGCTGCCGCAGTGGAGGGTTCTGCCAACCATTTAGACCAGACCCTGTCATATTTTTTTGGACAGCCTCTATGTATATACAGTAGGTGAACCCGATTTTGTGTCAATCTCGCTCTCTTTCTCGGCGAGATTGAGCACCTACGAGCCCCATCGCGGGAGCCAGCGCCGAGCTGGCTTGCCGCGATGGAGACAGAGCCGTCATAGAAGCGACGGGAGATCCGACTTGGATTCCCGCCAATTCTACACGTGTGCGGCGTTTGCTATGAATCCTGAGGGGGAAGTCCCCGCCGGATTTTAAATAAAAATCCGGCATGGGTCCCCCCCTCAGGAGCATACCGGGCCCTTAGGTCTGTTATGGGTTGTAAGGAGAGCCCCCCTACGCCGAAAAAAATGGCGTAGGGGGTCCCCCTACAATCCATACCAGACCCGTATCCAAAGCACGCTACCCGGCCAGCCAGGAAGGGAGTGGGGACGAGCGAGCGCCCCCCCCCTTCCTGAGCCGTACCAGGCTGCATGCCCTCAACATGGGGGGGTTGGGTGCTCTGGGGCAGGGGGGCGCACTGCGGCCCCCCCCACCTCAGAGCACCCTGTCCCCATGTTGATGAGGACAGGGCCCCTTCCCGACAACCCTGGCCGTTGGTTGTCGGGGTATGCGGGCGGGAGGCTTATCGGAATCTGGGAGCCCCCTTTAATAAGGGGGCCCCCCGATACCGACCCCCCACCCTAAGTGAATGAGTATGGGGTACATCGTACCCCTACCCATTCACCTGCAAGAAAAGTGGTAAAAACACAAATAAACCACACAGTGTATTAAAATATTTTATTAGTCTGCTCCGGAGGCCGCCCCCTGTCTTCTTTATTAGCTCTTTTACCAGGGGGGGCTTCTTCTTTGACGTCTTCGGGTGGGTGGGGGCCGCCGTCTGGTTCTCTTCCACCGCCGGGGGGGGTGGCTTTTAAAAAAGCCCCCACCCCCCCGGCGGGGTTTCCTCCGGCGTCTTCGGCGGGGCTCTTCTTCTTCCGCTATCCCGACGGGTCTTCTCCGCTATCCGGGGGGTCTCGCCGCTCTCCGCTGTTGACTCGTCGCACCCCGGTTCTTCGTCTCGCAGTCCGGTCCCTTCTTCCGTGCTGTACGTCTTCTTCCGCGCTGTGACGTCATGTTCTTCACTTCTCTTCTTCTCCCGATGTTGACTCGCCGGTCCTCCTCGCTGCAATGACGGATGCGCGCCTTGCATCGGACCTATATAGGCCTCACAGTCCCATCATGCTCTGTACCTACCCATGTGATACCTACCCACGTGGTAGGTATCACATGGGTAGGTACAGAGCATGATGGGACTGTGAGGCCTATATAGGTCCGATGCAAGGCGCGCATCCGTCATTGGAGCGAGGAGGACCGGCGAGTCAACATCGGGAGAAGAAGAGAAGTGAAGAACATGACGTCACAGCGCGGAAGAAGACGTACAGCACGGAAGAAGGGACCGGACTGCGAGACGAAGAACCGGGGTGCGACGAGTCAACAGCGGAGAGCGGCGAGACCCCCCGGATAGCGGAGAAGACCCGTCGGGATAGCGGAAGAAGAAGAGCCCCGCCGAAGACGCCGGAGGAAACCCGCCGGGGGGGTGGGGGCTTTTTTAAAAGCCACCCCCCCCGGCGGTGGAAGAGAACCAGACGGCGGCCCCCACCCACCCGAAGACGTCAAAGAAGAAGCCCCCCTGGTAAAAGAGCTAATAAAGAAGACAGGGGGCGGCCTCCGGAGCAGACTAATAAAATATTTTAATACACTGTGTGGTTTATTTGTGTTTTTACCACTTTTCTTGCAGGTGAATGGGTAGGGGTACGATGTACCCCATACTCATTCACTTAGGGTGGGGGGCCGGTATCTGGGGGCCCCCTTATTAAAGGGGGCTCCCAGATTCCGATAAGCCTCCCGCCCGCATACCCCGACAACCAACGGCCAGGGTTGTCGGGAAGGGGCCCTGTCCTCATCAACATGGGGACAGGGTGCTCTGAGGTGGGGGGGGCCGCAGTGCGCCCCCCCTGCCCCAGAGCACCCAACCCCCCCATGTTGAGGGCATGCAGCCTGGTACGGCTCAGGAGGGGGGGGGGGGCGCTCGCTCGTCCCCACTCCCTTCCTGGCTGGCCGGGTAGCGTGCTTTGGATACGGGTCTGGTATGGATTGTAGGGGGACCCCCTACGCCGTTTTTTTCGGTGTAGGGGGGCTCTCCTTACAACCCATAACAGACCTAAGGGCCCGGTATGCTCCTGAGGGGGGGACCCATGCCGGATTTTTATTTAAAATCCGGCGGGGACTTCCCCCTCAGGATTCATAGCAAACGCCGCACACGTGTAGAATTGGCGGGAATCCAAGTCGGATCTCCCGTCGCTTCTATGACGCGCTTGCTGGGATGTGCTGTCACTATTCCAGTGAGTGCAAGATGTCGGCGAGATCTCGGCACCATGTCGCCGAGTATCAGCGCGACGCTGTCGTGCTAAAAGCACAATATCACAAACACCTACTGTAGGTATCTTTGTATAAGGGTATCACATTATTGACAAGTGTCTTCCATAGACCCATTGAGGGAGGAGCCCTCCGCTTCCAGCATAGGGCGATGGACCCCCTGGCATAGAACAGCAAGAAACCCAGCAGGGTTCTCTCAGCCACCCTGTGCACCAGGTCCTCCACCAGCCCCAAGAGGCATATTCTTGGGGATGGGACAACAGAGATACTTAACAATTCATTCACCTCCAGAAAGATTTGTTACCAAAATACTGTAATTACCGGGCAGGACCAGAAAATATGAAATTAGTCCCCCTGAGCATGGTCACAACGCCAGCACTCCGGGGAGAGGGAAGACCTCATCCAGTGCTCCCGGGCGGGAGTGAGATACGCTCTATGGACAATCTTGTATTGAATGAGGCGATCTCTCAGGGAGACCAGTATTTTAAATGGGAAGTCCCATACATCCTCCCAGTCCTCAGAGTCCAGCTCTGGAAAATCCTGGTCCCATTGCTGATGGAGCCAACTCAGGACAACTTAGTAGAAGAGACTCGGAGGTGGGTTTGTTTGCACAGTCGAAGCGCAAAATCTGCTCCAAGTCAGACTGCACCAGCTGCCTCGCGCCTGGTGGAAACTGGGCCCTGAAAGCATGGGACAACTGAAGATATCTTAATCCATGTGAGGTCGGGGCATTGTGTTTAGAGATTAAAGGAGAAAATCGAGAGGTCTGAGGTGATATCCGAGAGAATTTTATATGATACTTGGTCCACACCACCGGAACTGGGATGTTGAGAAAGTGAAGTAGTGTGGGATTGTTCCAGAGGGGAGCGTTCGGGGACACTGCCGTCGCAGGACATTTTTCACAGGCCAGGCCCTCCCTCCAGGCCCTAAGGGTGGTGCACATAGAGGGGGTCAGGTTGTATGGAACCCGCAATAGGTTTGACAAAGCCTCCGCAGACTGTAGGCCGAGTTGGAGCTACCTGGAACAAGCCACCAGAATGCAGTGACTAATTGAGTCGCAATGAAATATTTGTGGCAGTCCGGGAACGCTAGGCCCCCCTGTGAACAAGGGCGCATGAGAGTGGATAACTTGAAGCAGGGAGGGTGTTGGCCCCATAGAAATGAGCCTTGGTCTGAATTTAATGCGACTTGAGGTCCATAGACCTCAAGTTTACACAGGCATTCGCGGCAGAATAGCAGTCGCAGCAGTGTGAAAGGGGCCTAATCTAGTTTTCCATATCAACACACAACTAGAAACATTGGTACACCTTTCACTGATTGATTTGAGTTCATTTCTAACCTTCGCAAGAACTTTCCCATTCTAAACAGGGAGTCGAAATACACAATTATAACAGATAGGACCTAAATGGCAAGTACCTGTAAACATGATTATGGTTACTTTGTTTTAGAAATGTCACAAACAAATTTGATAATGATTAATATAGCATCTTATACATCAGACACACAAGTTGTTTTTTTGTAAAACCAAACCCGATTAAAAAAGCAAAATAATATGTATGAGCACAGTTATGTGAAAATGACAATGGCATATCTAAATTATAATACCAAAAACAAAACAAATTGCACTAGGTTACTCATATACCTTGTCATAAGTCTATTAAAATATACAAACACATTTTTAAACGTACATAATTTGTCTTCTTGGCTAAATCTTAGATAGGATTATATAACCAACAGTATGGAGTACAGTTAAACTGGGTGATAAGAAGATGGAGCGTGGAAGCATTCATGCATCAAAACCTATCCAGGCATTCTGACATCCCACAATTACTTATATCCTGGTGTGTGTCTTGATTAATTATAGGTGCTAATGATGTTAGGATCTCATTAGCCACCCTACGTTTTGTATCTCTTTTAACCCCTCCTGTGCTCCTGTGAAAAGATGCAATGAAAAGAGGTACCTACAGAATCGGACACACGGCTAATTAAGACACATCCCAGGGACACATTAAGGAAAACGCAGCAAGTTTTGAAGTCCTTGAATTTTCATATAGACTTCCATTATATCCTGATCAAAATACAGCTTTTTATTTCTACTCATTAAAATACTATTTGGATTAACTATAGTCTAGCTCTAGGTGACTTACAGGAAAATTAACCACTGAATACAACTGGACAATATCCCCTCAATCGGCTGCCTAATGGAGTGGTAAAGCTGTAGCTTGACCCAGTTTTGCTCAAAAAGACTCAACTGCAGCTCAACAACCTAAATAACCGTGGTTCAGATGCCTGCACATTTACCCCGTGAACGGCCTATGCAACTAAACACAGACTATGCCACAAGTAGTAGGAACTGCAAAGCACATCCCTTCATGCAGGATCCATGAAGATCATTCTCAGGCAACATGCACAGAATTATGAAACCTTACTGTATTAGGCCGGGCCCTGCCAATGCATTTTAACAATCAAATCAGTTGAATTAAAATGTGCCTTTAAAGAAAATGTACTAAAAAAAATCTTTTTGTGAACTATTCCTTAAAAAATGCCAGTTGCTTGGCTTCTATGCATGTGTAACTGAGATTAAATGGATGAGTAATTCTGCGTATCCTCTGGCTTCCCTAGTTACATACTTATTCTGGGTTAGTAAAAGTAATAAGGTGAAAGACATCCAGGGAGCACACACTTTTCAAAAGAGTTGAGCAATAGTAGTTTCTGTATCGATTTTAGGAGAGATCTTTATTAAAAATAATTCCCTCAGTCTGAAAATGTATGGGAAGACTTATTAAAGTGGTATTAAACCCGAAGGCAAACATTGATTACACTGTAGCCTACTTATTCATAGATGCAATAGCTGCATTAGTTATCTTTTTTAGGCTTTCTTTTCTTGTTTTCCCATCTGGTGATCTGGCCAGTAAGCCTGTTTCTTTTGAACAGAACATGATGTGCTGCAGATGTAGCAATTAGAACGTTGAGACAAACCATTTACTACTCACAGGGGTGCATACAATGAACAGCTTTTATTTATGTAAAACCTTTATCCCAAAAGAAAAAACAACTTTTTTTCCTGTAACAGCTTATAAACTGTTAGCTGGAATTCAGCTTCATTTTGTTTGTGTATCTAAATCTGCTAGTCCGGGGATATGCAATTAGCGGACCTCCAGCTGTTGCAGAACTACAATTTCCATGAGGCATAGCAAGACTCTGGCAGCCACAAGCATGACACCCAGAGTCAGAGGCATGATGGGACTTGTAGTTTTGCAACAGCTGGAGGTCCGCTAATTGCATATCCCTGTGCTAGTCCATAAAATACTCCCCTCCCCAGACTGACATGCTGCTGTACAAAGGCGCCCCTGTGCGCCTTCATCCAGAGTGGAGGCAATTTAATACAGGTGGTGTGTCACTGGCTGGATTGCCAAGTGAAATCAGACGACAAAGCCTAAAAAAAAAATAAACTAATGCAGACACATTAGTTAGGGGGAATTTAAGTACATATGGTAAAAATAAAACACTAATTTCATTTTCAAAGCACATTTACAAGTTGGCGATTAGACAAAAGATTGATAAAATATGGCGGACCAACTTCCCAAAATATCTATGATTGCCACAATGTATAAAAACATTAGCCATAAACCAGATGTGCCAAGGTTACAGAATACAATGACGCTTGTTCTTTCAAACGCTCTATGAACTTTTTCTGTACTTTTTACCAGAAATTAATGCAAATGGTTTGGCCCAGCATTTGTTCACATTGTTTGCGCAAATGTGACTGCAATAGTCCTAATATCTTTGTATCCTGTGGCACTTTACCTCTGGTAGCAGAAAGTAGCCCAATGTAATTTCTGCAAAAAAAAAGGGTTCACGAAAAAGTAATCATTCTCCCTTAGGAATAAACATACATATAAGCTGTTAAGTATTCAGATCTTGTCATGTTGAGAACACTGTTATTGGAAGTCAGGATTACATTACACAGAATCTGTTTTAAGTCCACAATCTACATACAAGTCTGGTTTCCTGACACCTTATCATAAATCATCTAAAAAGGCATCATAAAATTGTACGTCATACAAGCTTGCAATTTTGCACATGCCATATAACATCTGCAATTTGACTGTTGTATGTGCCTTGCTTCCTGGCAGGATGCCATATTTTGTATTGTCCACAATAACTAATTTTTATCCCCCAAACCACCTACATTTATTTTATAGGGAATTATGCACATGTCCTCAGCTGAGTAGATAACCCACCTTTCCTATATAAAAATTCCCAATCCATGTAATTGTTCCAATGCAAGATTGTGCAGATGGTGGAAGCACCTGAACAGCAGTTTAAAAACTCAATCCTGTTCAATTAAGATTGCACCTCCATATTAGCCTATATGCACACATAGGTGTTTACAGGCGTATTAGAAAAGAGATGTTTGGAGGCTGGAAAAAAAAACCTGCTTGCGCACTAAAGAGAGGAGCATTTCGGCAGACAAAACATTAATAGCCTGTAAACACACCTAAACGCTAGTTACGTTTAGCTACAGTATTGAGTGTTCATTCATTCCAGTGGCCAGAATGCATTTATATTCTTCTCATTGGAATGAATAAACTCCCAAACGCTTCACACTTCTAAGCTCGTTTGCAAAATGTGGCTTTAGCAGTGTTTTATAAGCTGCTTTTTCCTCCCCTGGTGCAAGGGTGTTCAGGGGAGGAAAAAAGTCCTATGTGAATGAGGCATCAACCTACAATATTCTGACGTAGAAAGTTCCACAGAATGGGAGAGGCTCTGGAAAAGTCTTATGCCGCGTACACACACGCTCGGAATTTCCGACAACAAATGCTCGATGGGAGCTTTTGGTCGAAAATTCTGACCGTGTGTAGGCCCCATCGGACATTTGTTGTTGGAATTTCCGACAACAAAAACTTGAGAGCTGGTTCTCAAATTTTCTGACAACAAAATCTGTTCTCGTAAATTCTGATCATGTGTGGACATTTCTGACGCACAAAATTCCAGCGTTCGTAATGGAGATAGCACATTCGTCACGCTGTAATGGACTGAAAAGCATGAGGCTGAAAAGCAGGAATTTTCTCTCAAACTTCTACTAACACTTCTAGGGTATGGGACTATACAACCGCTTTAAGGGGGATGTACACCAGGGGTCCCAATAATGCCTTTGTTGACATCCATTTGAGGAACATTCAATCAAATTTACTCACATCACTGAAATATTCAGATGTTTAGAAATCCATCTGTAACCAATGCCAACAGCATGTTTTGCAAAAATAAGGTGGCAAAGGTCTTGGAAGAGCTCATTTACCCACCATGAGATGTTTCTTGTGTGACACCTTGGTAATGAGACAACTTTTTATAGGCCATCAGTTGAGATGGAACCAGCTGATGTTAATTTGCATGACAAGGGGCAGGATCGCTTTCCAAATACTGATAGATTTCAGCTGGTGTCTTGGCTTTCCATGTCTTTTTGCACCTCCCTTTCTTCATGTGTTCAATACCTTTTCCCTGTGTCATCCCATTTTATTACACTTCATTTCAGACCTTATTTGTTTTGGTTTCTTTCTATGTATGGATTGCAACAGATATGTGGTGAACATTTCATGTCAATAGAACCTTTAGAAATATAATAAGCTAGAAAAATGGTGACGTGTTCAATACTTATTTAACCTGCTGTATGTCAGTTTTTTTACCTAATTTGCTCCATTTAAGCTTTGAGGATTATTTACCAGCTCCCTGCAGCACATTTAGCCAGCATAATCAGGTTGTTTGTATTGCCTTACTACCAACACCTTCCCTCCCAAGTAACATCTTGGAACAGTCTTGGTGCTGCCTGGCAGATACGTGACGGCAGTGGTTTCTAGCATTTCAGCATGCTTACCAAGATTACACTCCAAAGACATGCTGGTAGGTTAATTGGATCCTGTCCAAAATTGGCCCAGTATATATGTATATATGTGTGTACGACTGTGTCGAGATCCTATGGGGTAAATGACCGCACCAACCAGGAAGACACTGGCTGCAAAAAGCGCCTAGAGGCGATTACGTTTGTGTGTGTAGTGCTATACAAGTCACTCATTCATTGTGTCTTTATATGTGTGCTTATGGGACCGTTTGCCCTTTTTGATTTGGTGAGGCCATTTTGCTCTTGTATGTGTATGATATTTACATACCATGATATCTATATTCTTTGTTTTTCTTAAGACAGCATACTTCATCCTTACTCCTGAGGAAGCAGAACTTGATTTTAAAAAATTAGTTGATTTGGGGCAGAGGAAGGCTGGCAGGGGGGGCAGGGTGGAAATCTCCCCCCGGGCTGGTGACACTATGCACAGCCACTGGCCGCCACTACCAAATGCTGTTTTTGCAGAGCAGGAATATGCCTGCTGGAGCTCTGTTAACACTGGTCACGGCCCCCGCTCACCTCCCACTGTGCAGCCGTGCCTGTGTCAGCTCCAAGGGAGATGGCTGCAGAGCTGAGCTATGTCTCGTCTTACACATAGCTCAGCCTCAGAGCACACCAGTGCTGACATCCCCTTCTCTCTCTGCACAGACACGAGGAGAGATAGAGCTCATCTGCTGCGTCCTCTGTGTGGACTCTGATGTAAGGGGGGCCTCTGTGCAGACTCTGATGTAAGGGGAGCCTCTGTGCGGACTCTTGTGATCATGAAAAATCTTAGACTTTTTTCCCTGATCCATCACTTTTCCACGCTCTATGGGCCACTTGACTGGATTTGCCCCCCGGCCTAAGGCTGCCAGCCCTCCCCTGATTTGGGGGGATAATCCCACTCCCAGTATGATCTTGTAATAGTGTCTACCTTGTTTACAGCTATCATTAGATTTCAATTTTGTATATGATGTACTTACACTGGGGGTGCGATATGCTCTCTGGATGAGTCATATATGTATTCGAATTATAAAGTATTATGGTGATGTACTTTTATGTTTTAACAATTTTGTATACTAATAAAATAATTAATTTTTACACTGTGTATTGCTTGGGTGCCTTAAAGGCTCAGTAGGTGCTTCTGGTTTTTAATCTCTTTAACTACTATTGTAGATCAGGACGAGGCACCATGATCCTACCCTTTGGCCCATTCCTCCTCCTCACTTGATTTCCACATTCTTCTTTGAGTGAGAAGAAATATACAGTCTTTATTAAAATGATAAGACACAGGCCAAGCATCTGTGTTGTATGAAAACAACAAAGATGTGATTTTAATGGACTAAATATAAAATAAATCAGCAAGTCTCCAACGTTTGTTTATAAAGTATGTTAAACATCCTAAGAGCTTCACAAAATCCCTGACAAAAGTGAGATATCCTCCTAATGAGTGAGACTTGACAGGGTTGTCACAGTAAAACACATGCCAAAAAAGTTAGATAACTATTTGCTTTCATTAGTCGCAATTATACAAGTAAAACAGCCTTGAAAATACACGCTAATTGTTCATGAAAACAGAGATCTGCGAGTGTACTCTTCATACATCTGCTCGGTAACTATCAACGTGGAGCATACTGTGCAAACTGTTACATTAATAATATTATGCTGATATTCAAATGTTCTGTCTTCAACTAAAGAAAGATTGAATGCCCTGCTGTTGTGTGGCCAAGATTGAAGAGGTGTCTCGCTGACATTGTTCAAAGTTTATGAAAATATATGAATGCTCAAATGTCATTGGCTTTGCGCCTTCAACAGACTGTGGCTTTATGAGAAATCAGTCTTTTAATCAAAATGATTGAGTGCTTTAAAGCCGAATCCAACGATATCAGCTAATATCCACAAAATGTGTGATTTCTCCAAGCTTTGCCAAGCTGTACATATTGTGGTGCGTTTTGAAAGTGTTAATTTGAGTGCTCCAGATTGAAAATTGATCCAGGGGGGTTCAGGGCTTTGTCAAGCAAAAACATATGGTTGCAAGCTCTGAGCATTGTACGTGACAGTTGTTGAAGCTGTCACACTTGCAAACTTGATAACCGAGGTGACACATACGCAAATAATTTGCTTGTTTAGCAACAAATCATAGACTCATTAATCATGTAAAAACTTTTTTTTTTTTGTTTAAAAGATAAAATAGAATCACTTATGTGGCAAGCATACGCTTCACAGACAAAACAGGGAGATTAGGATAGATTACAATTAACCCTTTCACAGTTGGGGTTCCCAACTACTGAATCGTCTTGATGTCTGTGATGCTCAAGAGGTTAACGCAAACAGAATAATATGGTATTTTCATGTAATTATTGAACCAGATGGTGTTTTCTCCTTAATTCTGCCATCAGTCTGGGAGTTTGATGTCTTACATCTGTACTTAGTGAAATAAATTTTGTCACTGACATTATTTCAGTTTTCTTCAAATATTTTAATCACTTTTACACCAAGATTTGCAAACATCTGCCACGATGGATGCCTGTGAGAAGGAATTGTTGGGAGAGAATTCCTCCAAGAATACACATTATTATCCCCGAGTTAAAGTTTGAATTTATTACCGCTGTTGCTCTACAGCCTGATGCTCCTGCAGACTCCTATTAACCTTTTCAGCATTAGAAGAGCTCTGAAAATCTATTAAACACACATATCTGGGAAACGGTGAAACATCATCTTGACGTTCTACATGATGAACCGTAATAATAATAAAAAAAAAATAAGCTACTGCAATTCCTGGCAAATTTTAGGTTTGCATCAGAATGTAAAATATGCTTTAGTTAGGCCTGAACACCAGCATGCAGACCACCTCCAATCTAAACTGTGTACAGTATCTGACTCCTGTTCATGCACACTGTTGGGACAGTCTGTCACACAGTTTCCTTAAATTGTGTTTGGGGTCATCAAATATAAACAGCAAGAAAAATTACTCACAATTGTTGTCAAAAGGCCAGACAAAAGACGAACTTATGTCCAACTGCTAAACCTTTTTGGACAAGTATTACAAATCAGGTAATGCGTTTATCTCGTAAGTTTATACCAGGCTTGTCCTACTGGGGGCTCGCAGACTATATGCCTGGGTTCTAAACTAGGTCAAAATATTTCAAAATCTGTGTCCACAAAAAACTGCTATATAAAAGCTGAAAATCAGACCAAGCAGGGATAAAAAAAAAACTAGTATTTTTAAACATAGTTAACTAAAGAATAAAAAAAAAAACTAGCATGTTGTAATATATTTAGGGTTACTTAAAAAAAGTTACAATGTGATTACGTTAAACAACAGGGACCTGATGGTTTTATTTATCTGCAGCCAGGTGACTTGGTCAGCCCCCTTTCATGTGTCAATCTTTATACAGCAGTCAAAGATCAATTTAGGGGCTTGTTCAATATAACATGCATAAAAACCATTTATTGTTTACAAGTATTTTAATGCACATTTCATTTGTTTTTATACATGCTGACATGTGTTGTTGTGCGCTTTGTTAACCCATTTTCCCTGTTTTGCACTGGGTCCTCCATAAATATTTGCACTAGACCCTTATCATTGATGCTGGTCTGATAAGGGTATTTACAATGGTAAAAAACATTGTAGGGTCTCCCCCCAAAAATCCATACTAGACCCTTATCTGAGTATGCAGCCTGCTTGGCCAGAAAATGGGGGGACGGGCATGCAGGTTTGCAACTGATGGTCACTGTGCTCACCCAGCCCTTTGCTTTACATAAAGAATGGAGAGTGTTCGGAAAGCCTTCATAAATGCAAAGAAAATGCCTGTTCTTTATGTCCATATGGATGAGTTCTTACAGTCCACATGGTTTTAGCCATAACTGCTGCCAAAACTTGTTTTGGAAAGAATGGGGCATTTTCTAGGGCATGGTACGTGCCCTGGGAGCCACTTGAAGGGTGGGATGTGTCAAAAAATATGGCCACAGTTTTAACTCTTTCCCTATTCTGAATAAAGGGACATTGCAAACTTGCTTATGCAATGTAGCCTTCCAGTACCTACTAAAAACAACTGAACACCTCCAGCCCTCACTGACCACCATAATACCCCTCTAGCCCTCACTGACCACCAACATACCCAGTGTATACTAATAGTAGGCTCAGATTTCAAACTATGCCCCTTTAAGCCACACTCAATATTCAGTGCAATGTAGCCCTTCCGTTTTTATGTACCTTATGCTTTATCATCCCCGAGGTATCCTTAATTTCCAAAGTTGTCAGTTATGGCAAATGGCCCACTTGGACTCATTTTGTCTGCCTTTCCTGATCGTACTGTTGCAGCTGGTAACAATACTTGATGCATCTGGGTATGACTATGCATGGTATCTGCTCCCCTATTATAGTGTTCAGTCCTAGAAGCCAATCCCTAGGCCCGAGCACAGTCACATGATTGAGAGTGTGACGTCATTGCTCCCCCTGGTTGCCAACACCAGTCGTTTTAGTGCTGGAGGCAATAAAGGAGGAATCTGCAAGGCAACACAGAATACGTATAAAGGGAAGGGGGGCTTTACAAAGATACTCTCACTTTTGCCCTGCATGGTCAAGATAGCAGTATCTCTTTAACAAATAAAAAAGGAGGGTTATTGTTGCCCATGCTGGATAGATTTCCAGATCACATTCTATTCCAACAACACTCTTCATGGGTAGCAAAAAATTTGCAAAAAATATATCCAGTGGGTACCAAAAAAGCAGTACAAGTCTAAACTAAACTATATAAAAAACAATTTTGGGTGGAGTTGCCCATACCTGTTCATAAGTGACATCCCACCTGGAATATTATGAAAAGGACCCTATAACAAGCTGAGAAAGGTTTCCTCTATCTACAGGATAACTGAACAATACTATTTCCTGAAGCAAAATTGAATGAAATGTTCAATAATATGATTTCTATGGACATATATTTACAATAGTAGCATGATTATGTAACTCCAAATATACACTGCATATTGTAATATTTTTTTTTAACCTCCCTCCTAAAGAATGCAGAGAAAAACATTTCAATACATTTGTCTATGAAAATATACTTTGTATGTAAATACTATGAAATTTGTACCGCATCAGGGCTAAGTAGAAATATTTCATATTGTACCAAATGTATTTTTACATTTAAATGATGCTTTAAATATATGTTTTTGATTTTCAACAACAAATGAAAAATACATACATCTGCCTCTCCAGCTACTACTAAATGAGGCATAAATGGATGGAAGGGGTTTGTTTTTGACAAAGTGTAGCAATGCTATCAACTTCAATACAATCTCTCCATAAACATTATCACTCTATTTTTTTTAACCTCATAAACAGATGTGGGCAAGCACTTATACACATTTGACAACTGTATATGATGGGGAGGGGGGAAATGATACTTGGCTCTCAAGCTAAACTGCAGTCAATCTAGAATATACTACTGCAGCACGCCATAAAACACCTAACAGGCTGCAGTCCTCAAGGGTCAGACATTTATAGAGAAGTCCACATTAGGCCACCTTTTCCTACTTAACAATGAAAGATATTTTTTTTTCTTAAATCATGTTAGATATTCCTGTAACATAATGAGTTGCAGGCCCCTCCAGGACTTCAGGGGTCGAATAGATGTATTTTCCATAACAACACATTATTCTATGGATATTCTGTACAGTAATGATGTATATTTGTGTAATTGGGTTCAAGGCATCTTTTATAGCTTCCCAGCAATTTAATTATTTAATCTCCTTTATCATTGAGAAATTAAAGTATTGTCTTTAAAAAGGTATATATTTCTTACACTGGATTTTTTTTTTTTTCATTTCAATTTTATTGTTTAAAGATATATGAGGCTAGTGACAAATCTTTAAAGACAAAAGTAGAGTGGCTTAAAAAAAAAAAAAATAGGCAGAAAGTAATCTGCCGAAAACCTACAAAAGAAAACATTCTTTGGTTGTCTATTCTATATCACCTGTACAATCGTATGGTGAGGATGAGCTACTCTAAAGTGCTTGTTTAATGCATTTTTATGTCCGATAAGTGTTTTTTATGCCTGTAAACAGTTGAATGTCCATAGCTATAAAATGAAAAATATAAGTGCAGCACTATTACTCTATCATGTGAAATATCCAGCGATATCAAATTATTTTCAAATAAATAAATCTATATAATAATGTGTTCAATTAAAGTGCATATGCTGAAACTTTTCTGTGTTAAATTATTGTGACTTCTCAATTCATATATCATCCACCACTGTGCAAATTGTGTCTTTGGCAGATAATGTGCACACCTTCACCAGCCGTTATACCTGCTCACCTCATACATGAGTCAAAAAGACTCAAAACCATTCTTTTCTTTCTTTAAGCTGTGGCTCATCTCTCCCACGTCTGACCAGCTACTCACTTTCCAATCAGTGTAGCCTCCAAGGGGGATCATAAGATATATCTCATTTATATATATACAGTGAGGAAAATAAGTATTTGAACACCCTGCTATTTTGCAAGTTCTCCCACTTGGAAATCATGGAGGGGTCTGAAATTGTCATCGTAGGTGCATGTCCACTGTGAGAGACATAATCAAAAAAAAAAAATCCAGAAATCACAATTTATGATTTTTTAACTATTTATTTGTATGATACAGCTGCAAATAAGTATTTGAACACCTGTCTATCAGCTAGAATTCTGACCCTCAAAGACCTGCTAGTCTGCCTTTAAAATGTCCACCTCCACTCCATTTATTATCCTAAATTAGATGCACCTGTTTGAGGTCATTAGCTGCATAAAGACACCTGCCCACCCCATACAATCAGTAAGAATCCAACTACTAACATGGCCAAGACCAAAGAGCTGTCCAAAGACACCAGAGACAAAATTGTACACCTCCACAAGGCTGGAAAGGGCTACGGGGAAATTGCCAAGCAGCTTGGTGAAAAAAGGTCCACTGTTGGAGCAATCATTAGAAAATGGAAGAAGCTAAACATGACTGTCAATCTTCCTCGGACTGGGGCTCCATGCAAAATCTCACCTCGTGGGGTCTCAATGATCCTAAGAAAGGTGAGAAATCAGCCCAGGACTACACGGGAGGAGCTGGTCAATGACCTGAAAAGAGCTGGGACCACCGTTTCCAAGGTTACTGTTGGTAATACACTAAGACGTCATGGTTTGAAATCATGCATGGCACGGAAGGTTCCCCTGCTTAAACCAGCACATGTCAAGGCCCGTCTTAAGTTTGCCAATGACCATTTGGATGATCCAGAGGAGTCATGGGAGAAAGTCATGTGGTCAGATGAGACCAAAATAGAACTTTTTGGTCATAATTCCACTAACCGTGTTTGGAGGAAGAAGAATGATGAGTACCATCCCAAGAACACCATCCCTACTGTGAAGCATGGGGGTGGTAGCATCATGCTTTGGGGGTGTTTTTCTGCACATGGGACAGGGCGACTGCACTGTATTAAGGAGAGGATGACCGGGGCCATGTATTGCGAGATTTTGGGCAACAACCTCCTTCCCTCAGTTAGAGCTTTGAAGATGGGTCGAGGCTGGGTCTTCCAACATGACAATGACCCGAAGCACACAGCCAGGATAACCAAGGAGTAGCTCTGTAAGAAGCATATCAAGGTTCTGGCGTGGCCTAGCCAGTCTCCAGACCTAAACCCAATAGAGAATCTTTGGAGGGAGCTGAAACTCCGTGTTTCTCAGCGACAGCCCAGAAACCTGACTGATCTAGAGAAGATCTGTGTGGAGGAGAGTGGGCCAAAATCCCTCCTCCAGTGTGTGCAAACCTGGTGAAAAACTACAAGAAACGTTTGACCTCTGTAATTGCAAACAAAGGCTACTGTACCAAATATTAACATTGATTTTCTCAGGTGTTCAAATACTTATTTGCAGCTGTATCATACAAATAAATAGTTTAAAAAATCATACATTGTGATTTCTGGATTTTTTTTTTTGATTATGTCTCTCACAGTGGACATGCACCTACGATAACAATTTCAGACCCCTCCATGATTTCCAAGTGGGAGAACTTGCAAAATAGCAGGGTGTTCAAATACTTATTTTCCTCACTGTATATATATATATATATATATATATATATATATATATATATATATATATATATATATATATATATATATATATATGAGATATCTCTCTCTCTATATATATATATATATATATATATATATATACATATACACACACACACACACACACAGCCCCACTGCTTTTCTCCTTCCTCCACACCATTACTCTGTATTCCTCATAAGATATGGCTCCACATTCATGCAATAGAGGATACATAGTGCTATCCGTTTGCAACATTTATTAAAATGCCCCAATTAAAAAACAATTACAAGATACTCAGTTTAAAACATCTTTGTACAGTCCTTCTAACCGCTGTGGCTGCGTGACATCACAGGCTCGGCTCTTCCCCTCTACACTTCTATTGCCCTCTGATTGGGCTTTCTCAATAGAGGGGGGTGATTACATTTGTGCCTCATGCAGAACTGTGTGTCACCTGCCTGGAATACACAGGTGTTGTGTGCATCCCCGTGCCAGCAGTCCTTTTCATTCAAATTGGGACACATACCCCTCCAATTGAACTGAGCGCTATAAGTTCCTGGTTTCATGTATGCAAATACTCAATGCTTACTGTGTTTTTATTGAATCCATATTTGGATTTTGTAATCCACTGTGATTCATTCGCCAACTTAAACTGGTTCCCCTGAAGAAGCCATTTACTGATAAAACATGTAGAGACCAAGACCAGTGCTTTAATTTTTTCTGTTATTTGGCCCAATACATTTATGGAAATCTGTTATTCATATTTACTTGTGCATTTATTATATACATAAGCATGCTCTTACTATCTTGGCAAATGTTTTTCAAATGTTTTTATAAATGTTTTTACAGAATTGTGTTGTTAATAAACTGTAGAATTGTTGCTTTGAGTGCTAATTTCATTTGTTCAGAATTAAATATAGCAAACACAGTTTTCTGCATGAATACAGCTGATGTGTCTCAATATGTTCTTTGTGTGGGTGCATGTCCATGAACTCACCTTGGGTGTGTTCAGGGCCATGCACCTGCATGGATTTCATACTGAAACAGAGTGTGCCTGTGTCCCAACAGACATGAATGGGACTGGCAGCACAGGGATGCATGCAACACCTATGTATTTATGCACTTGTAAAACACGACCCTGCATGCGGCATGGATGCAATCAGCCTGTTTGAATGAGGCCCAAGAACGCAGTCTGATGAGATGATGGATTTAATGCATGCTGCTGGGTTATGTGTTGCAGACCTGTTTTAGTTGAACTTTAGTGCAGATCCCGGACGAGCCCCCAATTATTTTGCTTGAGTCTATCTAGCAAGGTTACTTTGCGCTATAAACAAAGAAGCTCAGACTTATGCAGTGTAATGTGCTTTTACTATACGAAAATGCTGTACACGCAAAACTATTACAATATTAGGAATACCATACAAGACTGACAGATATACAGGTACCTATAAACAAGCCAAATCCTACTTACTTCCTAGCAAATAAACAGCCTATGCTCTGTGAACAGTAGAAATACACTTAATAGTTACTTAACTCAAGTTTCATTGGGTTCATGATCTGCATAGCAACGAGGACTCCGGCTTAATAAGCAGTTGCTGAAGATCAGGCTAAAGCATTCTTCATCAATGGCTTCTGGCTGGTTAAAGACTTTCTCTGGTTCTAAGCCATGATGGAGTCCTGTCTATCAGTCTCTGCTGCTGGCTTTTATTAAAAACAGTTACAAAACTTGTCTACCCTAACAACAGACTGTTCCCACTGTAGTTTTCAATTAGAGAGGTATTGTCAAATTCTACCTCAAGATGTCACTCTGGTATCATATAGGTTATATAAAGGCAAGCTATGTGCCTAGGTTACAGACCTGTCTACATCTGTCAACTGAAATGTGAACAATAGTTCCTATTGTATCCGACTGCATTTGTTTGAGAAGTCCACTCAAACACTCAAAAGTAACCTGCTTTCCGTTTCCATCTAAACAGAGTGTTCCAGCCTTATAGGAAAAATAATCCATATAATATAACGCAGCAAAGGTTACAAATAAAGAAATGGTGGAAAACTGACAAACAGTCACTTTTGCTTTTTAGACCAAGTTAGCCAAATACATCTGTAGTATTGTATTTTAACATAGGCCAATTATTCTTTACATTTTCCTCTAAGACCGAGGTCGGCAACCTGTCGATTGCGAGCTACCCGTTGATCGTTGAAAGCCAACAGATAGATCTCGATCAGGGCAGTGTGCCGATGCTTCCCCTGTCTCTGCCGGTGTTGCTCTACCTTCACTAGCAGAGAGGAGCAAGAGGCAAAGCCGTGCTGAGACTGGGAGCTCAGGGCTCAAGTCCTGCGGGAACGCATGGGAACAGAGTTCCTGCACTTTTTTCACAGCAGGAACGCAGTTCCCTTTGCAGGACTAGAGCAGCCGAGCCAATCGTTCACTAAGCGGCGATGCCCATCTCGAGTCACTGAACTTGCTTCTTTCTAAATCCCGCAATAACTCGTGGCAGACCTCCGCAATGTCTCCTGGGAACAATGACAAAAGCTCCCAGGAGACATTGCGGCATCAAGGAAGTGACGGAATACCCGCACACTACCCGATGAATCCATATACAGGAAGCGGCCAGTAACATAAAGGATTACTAAGGTACAGTGGATCAAAAAAAAACCACAACAAACATTCGGTTTAGTAATTACGCATATGAGCGTATCATTTTTTTTTTTTGGTGGGGGAGTGGATCTTGGGTGGGAGTTCCCACACTTTTTTCCCCAGGACTTGACCCCTGTGGGAGCTGCTTTAGTTACCTTTGCAAGTTAACTAGCAGATGATTGGTTGCTAGGCAGTCCTAGCAACCAATCATCTGCTTGTTACCTTAAAAAGTTTAACAAAAGCAGCTCCCGGTCCCGCCCTCCATTCAGCACTGTGCAGCCTCTCAACTCCAACACACAGCTACCTACAGCTGTGTGTTGGGGGCGACAGAGGAAAAGTGCTATGCGGGGGGGCAGAGGACACTATTATGGGGGGCTTGTATTGTGGGGGGCTTGCAGAGGAGACTGCTATGGGGAGCAGAGGACACTACTGGGGGGGGGGGGGTTAGTGCAGAGGACATTGCTATTAGGTGGCAGAGGGTACTACAGGGTGGGCAGCGGAAACCATTGTGGGGTTGGGGGAATGGGGATGCAGAGGACACTGCGCTGTGAAGTACTACAGAGGGGGGCAGAGGACATTACTGTGTGGGAGGTGCAGAGGACACTACAGTGGAGGGGGATGGCAGAGGACACTGCTATGGGGGAAGGCAGGGGGCACTACAATGGGGGAAGGGAAACAGAGGACACTGCTTTGGGGAAGGGGCACAAGGCACTACTGGTGGGGGTGTTAGAAGACACTAACGTGTGTGTGGGGAGGAGGGCTGAGGACACTACAGTGGGGGAGGGCATAGTATATTACCAGGGGGATGACGTAAAAAGGAGACAGCGGACACCGCTGTGGAGGAGGGGTTTGCAGAGGATACTACTGTGGTGGGTGTGCCGATACCGATACTAGTATCGGGACCGATTACGAGTATTTGCGGGAGTACTCGTACTCCCGCAAATACCCTGATACCGAAATAGAATACGACCCCCCCCCCGCCGCATCCCCGCTTGGTTAATACGGGCGGGGAACATTACAGCTTTCATTTGAATAGCTGTAGTCTTTCCCGCCGCGCCGCGTATAGACACTCCCCCTTGCTCGGGTGAACTGTCCAATCCCGAGCAGGGGGGAGTGTCTATACGCAGTGCGGCGCGAAAGACTACAGCTATTCAAATGAAAGCTGTAATGTTCCCCGCCCGTATTAACCAAGCGGCGGCACGGCACGGCAGCATGTACGGTAAGGGGGACATGGCTGCATATATGGGGGGACATGGCTGGATATGGGGGGGGGGGGACATGGCTGGATATGGGGGGGGACATGGCTGGATATGGGGGGGACATGGCTGCATATATGGGGGGGACATGGCTGCATATATGGGGGGGACATGGCTGCATATATGGGGGGACATGGCTGCATATATGGGGGCGACATGGCTGCATATATGGGGGCGACATGGCTGGATATGGGGGGGACATGGCTGGATATGGGGGGGACATTTCTGCATATATGGGGGGGACATGGCTGCATCTGTGGGGGGGACATGGCTGCATATGTGGGGGGGACGTGGCTGCATTTGTGGGGGGATATGGCTACATTTGGGGACACATTTAAAAAAAGTATCGGTATTTGGTATCGGCGAGTACTTGAAAAAAAGTATCGGTATTGTACTCCGTCCTAAAAAAGTGGTATCGGGACAACCCTAGTGTAAGTGATTTGAATTGGGGCAGAAGACACTACTGTGGAATACTATGGCTCGGTTCACACTGCAGCGATGTGGGAATCCTGTACGGTTCCCACATTGCATGTCTCCCACCGGCAGTTCACACGACACCTCCAGATTGGTTCGCATATCGCAATGCAAACTGTCAATTCGGACACAAATCGGATTGCATGGGTGTGAACGCCCATGCAATCCGATTCTGGTGCGAACCAAAAAAAGGGTCCTGCGCGAGTTTTGTCTGAATATGATGCAAATGTAGCCATACAATCTGTATGGCTGAATTTGCACTGCAGTGTGGTGCATATCACATGAGATATCTGACATCACAGCAGTGGGAAGCGGCCAAAGTTTTTTTATTGAATGCTTTATTTTTATTTATTTTTTAAGGTTGACGCCAACGCCCCAACTCCCCCTCCCACCGGGGATCTTTGATTTCCTACATGTTGCCCAGGTAGATCTCAACTACTGAAAAGTTGCCAACCCCTGCTCTAAAATATTCTACTGTCTCAAAATAATATGATGAATATATATTGAAAAAAAATGCCTATTTCACTTAAGATCTTTCAACTGCTGTCTCCTATATAAGGCCCCATTTTCTATGAAGGTCATCAGCAAACCACTGTCCTCCATTATTCTCTGCTGTACACAATAGCTTCAGTAACAAGTGTCAATATATTCTTAGCTGACTTGCAAGCTAAATGAATTAAGTTACGCATGCCTCTCAGGGAAATAACAGGACTAATGATGATCCGTGGTAAATTATTCTGACAAAAAATATGAGTTCATATAAATAGAACATTGGAATCCAGTGAGAGTGTTTTGTGCTCATCATCAGTTTCCTGAAAAATGATCTACAATACTTCTGCCTCCTCTGGTACAGATTTGATAGACTTGGCAAAGATCATCAGTTTACGGTCAATTTCTTTGCTAGGCAGTAGACAGCATAAAAAAAAAAACGGGGGAACTAAAACAATTGCTTTCACTTACATCTTTCCCGATTACTTTGATAGCTAGAGAAGTTCTGAAGCAGTAAAGTCTGTCACATTATAAAAACATGTCTCTTTAAAGTAAATGTGAAATTCCAGTAATTGAAGTGATCAATCTAGTTATTTTTTACTTGGATGCTTTTGATGAAAACTGTAGTAGTTAATTAGAAATTATTCTATGCTATGATCTACAGAAGAAAGCATCTCCATTATCTATTGTCAGTCAAGGCAGATGGGTGAATCGTTCAACTGTCAATCTAGCCGGTGTAATAGGCATGATCAATAAGAAAGCGCAAAGCTCAGATTTCCATATCTAACATTAGGGAGAATGGAGATCATTGTCACTAAACAGAGGAATGTGCTGATGACAGAGACCAGAGGAACTATGACCTGACTTTCACTGAAAGATATAAAAAAAAAATATTGTTTTTACTGCAATCATGTATGAAGCCTGCAAAGGGTCAAGTGGTTATCCATTTTAGTTAGGGCATTTATTCTAACAAATATGCACATATAGCTGGATTCAGGTACACGTGCCTAACGTTAGGCAGGCGTAGCGTATCTCATATACGCTACGCCGCCATAAGTTAGAGAGGCAAGTGCTGTATTCACAAAGCACTTGCGTCCTAAGTTGCGGCGTAGCGTAAATGTGCCGGCGTAAGTGCGCCTAATTCAAATTGTGAAGAGGTGGGCGTGTTTATGTAAATAAAGCATGACCCCACGTAAATGACGTTTTGAACGAACGGCGCATGCGCCGTCTGTGGACGTATCCCAGTGCGCATGCTCCAAATTATGTCGCAAAGACTTATTGGTTTCGTCGTAAACGTAAATTACGCCCAGCCCCATTCACGGACGAGTTACGCAAACGACGTAAAAATGTAAAAATTAGACGCGGTTCTGACGTCCATACTTAACATTGGCTGCGCCATCTTTTTGGTGGAATATCTTTAGGCCTGAAAACGCCTTACGTAAACGGCGTATCATTACTCAATTTGAGAATACACTTAAATATACGACGGCGCAGATTCAGAGTTACGACGGCGTATCTACTGATACGGCGGCGTAACTCTACCTGAATCTGGCTAATAGTCTATATTTTCCTAAAATATTTATTAAGTAACTTTAGCATACAGCTCAATGCTTATTTCATATACTGTACATCTAAAGTTACAAATATATTTTTACTTGACAAGGAATTTGTAATTCAGTATAGCTAAATCCTTTCCGGATTTATCAATGAAACTTCCTATGTCACCCATAAGCTTGCTAACCAAAGGATTGGTGGCCCAATCTCTTTCTACTTAACAGTGAGAAACAGAAGCTGAACACAGAAGTAAAAAAGCTGAACCAAGAAGTATTAGAATGCTATTCCTGGCTCTGCAGTGTGGTAGAGGTGTGGAAATCATAAAACTGGCTACATTAAATACATTTTTAAATAAATAAATGAACAGAAATATATTTATTTTAATAGGTGGGCAACGTATTTTAACCGTGTACTTAGCAATGTGTGCTTCCTTGGTTTATGCTATCGAGTTACTCCAGCAAAAAAATGATACTCCAGCAAAAATATACTGATCATGTCCCAACCCTTATCTGTATTACAATGTAATTATAACTGAAGTATTATCCATTAAAAATGTTTACTGGGCAGTCTTTTTTTGTTTTTCTTTTTTTCAGTATCAGGGTGCCTCTGCAATGCATAATCTGCATGTTATGCTACTAGAATGGGGATTAAACCAAACCATTTAACTATGTGAAGATTAGGCCCTGGCAATGAGAATGTTTAAGGCTGGCCATACATGTTCAATTTACGTTAAGCAATGTAGTGCTAGGGCCTGCCTAATTGGATACAATTAAAGTTGTTTCGCTTTGACCTCATATTATAATTTTTTTGGTAAATATGAAGGAAAATTGCACAAAAGACTTTAACATGTATGGCCAGCCTAAGTATCAACGGCAATGGAGTCAATGCAGAAAACAGTGGGAAGGACTAGGTGTGGCTAGCTGGTCTTTGACGAGCTGCAGCTTTGTAAAACAGCAAAGAAAATGGGGATACCCAAACCCACCGAAACACCTTCTCATTCTACTTTTTCGCAAACAGGCTCAGCCTACATTAAGAGGACAATGGTAATCTGAATTCAGCAGTGTAGAAATCATTGTTACATCATCATAGGAAGCTGCATGAGATGAACTTCACTGGCAGGATACATAGGTATTTGTGAAACTTTGCAGAGGAGCTAAGGTATAATTGTCAGTTCATAAGAGCACTTAAGTAAATAGGCAACAGGGAGTGCTAGTTTTTTTTTTAGAAATGTAATTTAAGCATCCCATTGATTCTGAACTTAACGCAGGAATAATAAAAAAAAAAAAGAATTGGGCCCCCCTGCAGGTTTAAGTCATAAAACATACTAATTTGCACTGCATACTAGCACATTATGACAGACTTGCCTGCACGCAGAGCACGCCAGCACAGCGCTGGTACTTTTATCTTCACCAGGTCTTCCTTTTGTGTTTGTGGGCTCTGTCTCTTTGAATGGCCAGGGTCGGGAATGTATGTGGGACCCCATCCACAGCACAGTGTTTAGCATTCTAATGCATACTGTATGCCCTAAATGCAGAGCGACACTTCACATGCACGGTTGACGTCATTGGCTATTGCCAATGTGACTATCTCCTAAATGGTACACATTTAGGAGATATTCATTATACTTACAGGTAAGTCTGATTGTAAGCTTACCTGTATGTACAACTTAAAAAATAAAATCAAGTTTACAGGCATTTTAATGTGTCAGGTAAATACCCCGGTGCCCACCCACAAAGCAAAGATGTATCAATGTAAATCCAGTCTTGACCAAGACGGACTGCCCTCCATCAAAACCCTGACAATAAAAAGGCTGTGATTTTACTCTGTTGCAAGATCTGTGAACACCTCTATACTTTTTTTAGAGTATATATATGTATGTATACTTTTTTTAGAGTATATATATGTATGTATGTATGTATGTATGTATGTATGTATGTATGTATGTATGTGTATATATATATATATATATATATATATATATATATATATTACATACACAGTCCTGATCAAAAGTTTAAGACCACTTGAAAAATGGCAAAAAAAAATATTTTACATTGTTGGATCTTCACAAGGTTCCAAGTAGAGCTTCAACATGCAACAAGAAGAAATGAGAGCGAGACAAAACATTTTTTTGAGCATTCAATTAATTGAAAATAACGAATAAACTGAAACAGGCTGTTTTTCAGCTGATCAAAAGTTTAGGACCACATGCCTTTAAAAGGCCAAATCTGTGCAAAGATGTGGATTTATTGTCATTTTCTGTCAGGTAGTCTCACGTTGTGATGGCAAAGGCAAAAAAACTCCCTTTTTGAACGTGGTCGGGTTGCTGAACTGCATAAGCAGGGTCTCTCACAGCGCGCCATCGCTGCTGAGCTGGGACGCAGTAAGACAGTCATTTGGAATTTCTTAAATGATCCTGAGGGTTATGGAACAAAAAAGTCAAGTGGAAGACCCAAAAAAAATTCACCAGCACTGAGCCGGAGGATCCAATTGGCTGTCTGTCAAGACACTGGACGATCCTCGACCCAAATTAAGGCCCTTACTGGTGCTGACTGCAGTCCCATAACATTCAGACGGCATCTGAGACTGAAGGGCTTCAAAAACAAAAAACATATTCAAAAACCTTGTCTCCTAGAAACGTCACAGAACTGCTTGTTTGGACTTTGCAAGAGAGCACCAAACATGGGACATTCAAAGGTGGAAGAAAGTTTTATTCTCTGATGAGAAAAAGTGTAACCTTGATGGTCCTGATGGTTTCCAACGTTACTGGCATGACAAGCAGATCCCACCTGAGATGTTTTCTACGCGCCACAGTGGAGGGGGCGCCATAATGGTCTGGGGTGCTTTTTCCTTCAGTGGAACAATGGAGCTTCAGGAAGTGCAGGGGCGTCAAACGGCCGCTGGCTATGTCCAGATGTTGCAGAGAGCATTCCTCATGACTGAGGGCCCTCGTCTGTGTGGCAACGACTAGGTTTTTCAACAGGACAACGCTACAGTACACAATGCCCGCAGGACAAGGGACTTCTTCCAGGAGAATAACATCACTCTTTTGGCCCATCCTGCGTGTTCCCCTGATCTAAATCCAATTGAGAACCTTTGGGGATGGATGGCAAGGGAAGTTTACAAAAATGGACACCAGTTCCAGACAGTAGATGGCCTTCGTGTGGCTGTCTTCACCACTTGGAGAAATGTTCCCACTCACTTCATGGAAACGCTTGCATCAAGCATGCAGAAACCAATTTTTGAAGTGATCAACAATAATGGCGGAGCTACTCATTAATGAGTTCATGTTTGGAAGTTTGATTTCTGTTTTGGGGGGGGGGGGGTTAGGTTTTTTTTGGAGGTGTGGTCCTAAACTTTTGATCAGCTGAAAAACAGCCTGTTTCAGTTTATTTTTTGTTTTCATTAAATTGAATGCTCAAAAAATGTTTTGTCTCACTCTCATCTCTTCTTGTTGCATGTTGAAGCTCTACTTGGAAGCTTGTTAAGATCCAACAATGTAAAATATGATTTTTTGCCATTTTTCAAGTGGTCTTAAACTTTTATATACATACATACAGTACAGACCAAAAGTTTGGACACACCTTCTCATTCAAAGAGTTTTCATTATTTTCGTGACTATGAAAATTGTAGATTCACACTGAAGGCTTTGAAACTAAGAAATTAACACATGTGGAATTATACATAACAAAAAAGTGTGAAACTGAAAATATATTTCATATTCTAGGTTCTTCAAAGTAGCCACCTTTTGCTTTGATTACTGCTTGGCAAACTCTTGGCATTCTCTTGATGAGCTTCAAGAGCGCAGCACCCCATCACTCTAATTCTTGGTCAAATAGCTCTTACACAGCCTGGAGGTGTGTTTGGGGTCATTGTCCTGTTGAAAAATAAATGATGGTCCAACTAAACAAGTCTCTTCTGCTTGTTGCCTTTCTTTAGCAGTGGTTTCCTAGCAGATATTCTACCATGAAGGCCTGATTCACACAGTCTCCTCTTAACAGTTCTAGAGATGCGTCTGCTGCAAAAGGTGGCTACTTTGAAGAACCTAGAATATGAAATATATTTTCAGTTGTTTCACACTTTTTTGTTATGTATAATTCCACATGTGTTAATTCATAGTTTTGATGCCTTTAGTGTGAATCTACAATTTTCATAGTCATGAAAATAAAGAAAACTCTTTGAATGAGAAGGTGTGTCCAAACTTTTGGTCTGTACTGTATATATATATATATATATATATATATACATATATATATATATATACACACACACACACACCGTATTTATCGGGGTATTGCGCGCTCCGGCGTATAGCGCGCACCCCTAAAGTGGACCCGCATTCCTGTAAAAAAAATTTTTTTAGTACTTACAGTTTTGGTGTCTTGCGCCGTCCATCGGCGGCCTCGTCGGGTGCGGCTTCGGGTGTCCTCTTCGTCGGGTCAGGCGTCCTTCTGCGGTGTCCTCACCACTCGATCCCCTCTTTCCCGCGCCGAGTTTGAACACTGCGCCGGCATATACCGAGCGCAGTACACTCGTGTATAGTCGGGCAGGCTCGGCTCCTCTCGCGCTCACGTCCTGTACGTCCAGGACGTGAGCGCGAGAGGAGCCGAGCCTGCCCGACTATACACGAGTGTACTGCGCTCGGTATATGCCGGCGCAGTGTTCAAACTCGGCGTGGGAAAGCGGGTATCAGCGTATATCGTGCACCCACGATTTTGCCCTGATTTTCAGGGCAAAAAAGTGTGCGGTATACGCCGATAAATACGGTATATATACATGCATACATACACACACACACACACACACGTATATAAAAATATACGTACACACTATATAATATGACCTGTTTATACAAAATTAACCAAGTTCTTAAAGGGGTTGTCAAGTCTCATGGTTTTTCACCTTAATGCATTCTATGCATTAAGGTGAAAAACCTTGTGTGCTGCAGCATCCCCCAAAGACCTCCTTTTTCTCACTTGAAAGCGATATTTTCAGTGACAAGCACGATCCCCTAAGCTCCAGTCTCGGGTCCTCATTGGATAGATTGATAGCAGCAAGAGTACTGCTGTCAATCAAATCCTGTGACATGGGAGGCGGGGGCAGGCTAAGTCCTGCTCTCTGTATCAATGGGCACAACAGCAGGACTTGGAAACGTGCCGGCATGAATGCCCCTATGGAATGCGGCTCACTGTGGGGGCACTCAATGAAGAGGAAGGGCCAGGAGCGGCACACTGAAGAGGATCAGTACACTGAATACCGCATATTGCTATTGTACTTACAGATAGGACTCTTTACTCTGTAATATATGGCTGATTTCTGTAAAGAAATAACTGGGGTGCTTTGTGCAAAACCCTTGCACAGAGCAGGCAAGTATGACATGTTTTTTTTGTTTTTTTTAATGAATCTTAACAATAAAGCTGCATGATTAATCATTAAAAAAAATCAGATCGCGATCTTAAAGCATTTTCCCCGATTCTATGCACGGTTCTCTGCTCACAGCTAACAGCCGTCTAAAAAGCCTGCCAAGTTTATGACATCGCTTAGCCAGACATAAGGAGAAACATTGTAACACTAAAGCCTCACACACACACAATCGGACTTCCATCGGACACATCTGTGGATTTTTGTCTGAAGCCAACATACACCAAACCACGTGGTTTTTCAGCTCTTTACCGTCACCCTTTGTGCAACTTCTGCTATTGTTGTCTGATGTTTAGCATTGCTTCTGAGAATGTGTGTTTGTAATTTGGATTTTAGACTGACGGATTTGTGTACACACGATCGGATAATCTGACGCAACACATTTGATGTCGGAAATTCCGACAACAATTGTCCAATGGAGCATACAGACAATCGGATTATCTGACAAAACACATCTATCAGACAAGTGTTGTCGGAATATCCGATCGTGTGTACGGGCCTTTAGTCCTTTTAGATCAAAGGAACGAACTCCGGTCTGTACATGAGGGAAGTTTAACCACTTAAAGACCTTTTTCTGGCACTTGTTTACTAGTTAAAATCAGTATTTTTTGCTCGAAAATTACTTAGAACCCCCACACATTATATATATTTTTTTTAGCAGAGACCCTAGAGAATAAAACAGCGGTTGTTGCAATATATTAAGTCACACTGTATTTGCACAGGAGTCTTTCAAAGCGGTCTTTTTTATTGAATTAATAAAAAATGAAACAGTAAAGTTAGCCCAATATTCCAAGCAAAAAAATTGTGATTCTCATCATTTTGGCCAGAATCGTGCAGCTGAAGCAGATCTGATGGAGGGATCACGTGCTATTCTTTCCGTAAGGCTCGGTTAACCCCCTTTTATTTTTTGGTGCTTTTTGCAGGAATGCACTACAGCCCATTTAACAAGGAATTTTTTTTTAGCCACATTTTTGAAAAGGGTCAGGGACTTTATATACTTTAATAGACCTTGGAGAAGCTGCACAGAAGCATGTAGTGCATTTTTTCAGCAGTTTTCTTTTTTTAATCTGCCTAACAACCTGGCCAAAAAAAATAGAAGCATGAAAAACGCACCAAAAATGAGCGTGCAATGCAAAAAGCACTGCAGAAACGGATCAAACGCAAACTGCATAGGTGTGAGCCAAGCCCGACTAGTTCTGTCCCATACATCCTATAGTAAAATACACTAAATACTAAAAAAGTGTGTTACTTGCTGTTTAATTACAGGTCAGATTATGCTGAAAAGGCAGATTTACAACTAAAAATCTATTGTATGCTGTTTGTTAAGCATCCTGGGTATGACAGGCTTGTATTCTGTTTGAAAAATAATGCCTAAAAGTGTTAAATTATTACTACGAGAATAAAAAGGAAACAAAAGCAAAGATATAATTCTATTTAGTTTTTTGTTTTTACTCATCCCCAACCAGCATTTAGGGATTTATTAAAAATCCTTTTAATCCGATTTTGTACACCCTCTTTCTAAACACAGTGATATATCTTCGTTGTCATAATGTGTTGAAAGTGCAAATTCAATATCCGAAAATACAAGTAAAGTTTGTGTAAAGGCCCAGACTAAATCAGTTTGCATGTTGTAATTGAATATATACCCAAAGGCACGCAGACTCAGAACAATAGCTGCAAGGGGAAAGGCAAAGCCCTTTGTCTTAAGGCCCAGGAACACATTGGAAACCAAATATAATAAAAAATGAAAATTCAGGTGCAAGCATTATACATTTCATACTGAATAATTATTTCTGTACTGCCCGCAAATCCTCTCTGGTAAGCTGTGCATCTAAAACTCATCGAACTGCCAAGGGGTAAACGCAGCTCCATCCATCATGCAGCCACTTGACAAATACATTCCATAATAGAAGTTTATTTTTATGGGAGGCTGAATCAAGGACTTTCCCATGCATACAAAAACTTGTCAAAATTATTTATGAGTCTTGCTGAGACACACAATATGTCATATCAAACTCCTATTTTCCTTCCGAGCACAGACTGTCAATATCTCTACTACTATCAATAATATGGAACACTGCTGCTAAAGGCCCTCAGGAGTTTGAGGTCATTTGCCCATCCCTGCCTGCTGCCAAGTTCTGTTTCTAACTGCAATGCAGTTGAAAAGAGTGTGTTTACAACCTCTAGGAGGTGTATTTAAGAGAAGAACATGTGGTTACATTGAAAAGCCTTGGCAACTAAATAAATGAAAGCGCCTAGAAGAAAGATTACAAAGGATTTCAGTAAATGCTATAAAGTGTAAAATGGGAAAAGAGAAAAGACGTAGTTTATCTGATGTATATTCAAGCTGACATTTTAAAGAAACAAGTAAAGGAAATGTGGATGATAAGGAAATGGGCATTAAGACAAAAAAAAAATAATACTTTATATGAAAACCTTACAGGTATACATATGATGGTATCCACACTAGTACAAAAATAAAAATAAATACCAAAAGGATCTCTAAGCCCATTGATATGTTAGCTGCTACATTAGGCTTAAAAAGGATTTTAATCAGTTGCCGCCTGATAACCACAAATGTACTGCTAGCGGACAGCATAGCCAGAACCAGGGGACATACTGGTACACTGCTTGGCACATGCGCACTAGTGGTCACGCCATGTGGTAACTGAACTCTATGAGTGCCTGGGGTATTATGTGATTGCTACGATTGGTCATAGTGATCACATGATTACAATGTAAACAAACCAGTCATGATTTGTTTACATTCTTCAGGACTGCTTGCTTAGTGTTGTGAAGCTGTGATTGGCACACTGCACTTACCTGACACCAATCACAGCATGTAAAGAGAAAGGAAGTCGTCATGAATGGAAAGCCATTCATGCCAGTTAAATACCGCGTGTAACAGTAAACATCACTGTTATAAGCAATAACAATGTAGAAACACAAAAAAAAATCCAGATTTTACTATTATTTTTTTTACAGTTTCTCTTTAATTTTATATTTTTTGATCTCTTTTATTCCTACTATAAAAAATGTAAACATCCCTTATAGAAATAAAAAAATAAAAATTGATCGCACAGGAGAGACCGGAGAAGTACTGGAGAGCAGCAAGGAGGAGAGAAACGTCTTGTCCTGCCGCCTGTAAAAGCAGTCAAGCAGCTAAACAATGTAGGGAATCGCCGGCTGAAAAAATAAATTATCTGGATGATGCATGTAGCTGTAGCATCCAGCATTCACTCAAAGCAAATGATGTCATATGACGTCTACCCAGAGGAAGTGGTTAAAAAAAAATTGCGAAAAAAGGAAAAGGAAATGTTTAAAAAATGTAATACAAAATATATATTTTTTACATACTGTCAGTCAGTATCCCTCATCATCGCCACACCAATCATATGATGCTACTGTACTGCACTGGATACGTGAAAAACAAAAAAAAACATTTGAAAAAAAAATCACAACTTTAAAAAGGCTCGCTAAGCCTCTTAATACCTTAAAAAAGGGCTAAAAAAAATGAGGCAGTCAGTACATCAGGATTAATCCATTTTAAAATATATACCTTTGTTTGTAGACTGTGTAACTTTTGGACTATTTATACCCAAGAAATGTAGTAAAATACATTTTGGCCTAATGTCATGAGAGATCGATTGCAAAATTGTAACCACTTAAAGCGGAGCTCCACCCTAAAGTGGAACTCCCGCTGATCGGAACCCCCCCTCCGGTGTGACATTTGACACCTTTCAGGGGGGAGGGGGGTGCAGATACCTGTCTAAAGTGGCCGGAGGAGCCGAGGACGTCTAAAGAAGTCCTCCCGCCAATTGAGCCACCTTGTGGCCGTCTTTAGACAATAGGATCCCAGGTGGTTAACCGGTTCCCGACCAGCTCATGCAGATATACTGCGGCAGAATGGCTCTCCTAGGCGAAATCCTATATATACATACGCACAGCTTCACCCAGGAGAGAGACCAGAAGGTGCACGCGCGAGCCCACTGCACAGACGGGAACCCGCTGGCCATGCACATCTCGTACATGAGCTGCAGCACGGGGGTTTGTGTGTGTAAACAAAAAAGAATGGCACATGGAGACCGGTCATAGATTTGACCCATCTCAACCGCTTTATCAAAAAAATAATCAAAATGGAGTCTTTAAACACGATCCAGCAGTCAGTGCAACCAGGAGACTGATTGGTGTTGATCGATCTTAAAGACATCTACTTCCACATCCCAGTGGCAATGGATTTCCAACAATTCCATTGCTTTGCAGTAGGCCAGCAGCACTTTCAATTCACCTGTCTCCTCTTTGGTCTAACAACATCACCTTTTGTCTTCTCCAATGTCATGTTAGCCATTATGGCTTTCCTAGAACAAAGGAGCCTGGTCATCTCCACCCTTCAAGAGTTCGGGTGGCTCCTGGACATATACTGAAAACTAGTAAAGGGGCATTCCCCTTCCTTGTTTTATGTGGAAAACCACGTTTAGTTTTCAGATGTTTGCCATGTCCCTGTAGTGTCCTATGCATCTCTGAACAATCAAATACAGAGAAGATTGAATACAACTGTATTTTAACCCAATTGGATGGGCTATCTTGGGCCTTAAAGTGGTTATAAAAGGTAAAAGGTTGTTATACTTAAAGGGGTTGTAAAGTCTTCAGGTTTTTTACCTCACTGCATTAAGGTGAAAAACCTGTGCTGCAGCTGCCCCTTAGAGCCCCCCTTTTTCTTACTTGTACCCGTTTGTTCTAGCAACTAGCACCAGCCCAGCAGCTCCAGCTGTCATCTTGGGTCCTCATGGGATAGAATGATAACAGCAGGAGCCATTGGCTCCCGTTGCGGTCAATCAAATCCAGTGACACAAGGGTGGGTGGCGGGCCGAGTCCTGCTGTCTGCATCAATGGTCACAGCAGCAGGACTCGTGAGCATGCCCGCACGGTTGCCCCAATAGAAAGCTGCTCTCTGTGGTGGCTCCCAATGAAGCGGAGGTATTAGCAGCTCCATCGGAGCACCACAGAAAAAGAGGGTCAGGGCTGCTCTGTGCAAAACCCTTGGTGCAGGTAAGTATAACATGTTTGTTGTTAAAAATAAATAAATAAAAAGCTTTCAATAGTAGCACACCCCCAACATCATCTAAATATTCACCTGAACCTGATCTGGATCCAGCGCTGTGCAAGTCTGCAGCAGCTCTTCTCTCCACTCTCACAGGCTTGGCTGAGATAAGTGGAAGGTATTGTAGGGAATAGGGTTTTCAGGACTCTGAAGCAGACAGCATTTAATCTACTGTATAGTGGGTGGGAAAGATTATGCAATAACACTTTGCATCTCCCAAGCAGTGATATGGTTCTAGCACTTATGCCGCGTACACACGATCATTTTTCGGCATGAAAAAAACGTTGTACTCCCGTAAAAGTTGCTGGATATTCGGCCCTTCCCATTACACACAGCCAGGCACAGGAGCTTTCTTACAGACTCTAGAATCAGTCCAGAGGATTTTGCTTTTTTTGGGGTTAAACTCGGATGGGGAAAAGCATGGTATGCCCGAAACTGAAGAACTTAAATGAAATCTTGAACACTTGCTAATCTCTCTGGCTGCTAGGTGTTAATTTAAAAAATGCTGTCTTCCCATAGGATTGATGGTCCAGCCAAATGGACAGCAAAAAGTTCCAACTAAAAAATGCAGGTGCTGCTCCGCCTAGAGAAATACTATTCTGACCCAAGCTAGAGGTGTGGGCTGGCTCTTGATAGCTTTTTACTTGCACTAAGCTGTCCATTGATTATGGACAAGCAAAGTATTGCATTATGCTGTCCCCTCTATCCAGGCTTAGAGTGTGATGAAAGTAAGTTACTCTTTTTGTTGAATCCTTAAGTACAGGAGGCTACTGGCACAGGCTTCCTGCTACACAGCCAAAGTCTTGTCTGTCAGGATGGCTTTGGCTATCCTAGCTGAGGGTGGTAAAAAGAGGTGAGACTTCCAACTGCACCTTCTCTCCTCCATCCACTCTTATTTGTCCTGTCCTTTCTACACCTGCCCAGGGGCAGAGCCCCCTCCAGCACAGGGTTCCCCTCCAGGCGACTGAACCCTGCGACTGAACCTTGGACTCTTTTCCCTCACTGAACATTTATTCAAAACCATGTATAAAAAGACACACAGGCAGACCAATAATTAGTGCACATGGTAGTTCAAAATCAGAACCATATCCCTATGCTGAGGCACCCACCCCAATTGACATGTGTGGTTGCTTAAGGTCATGCATAAACATGGAAAAAATGGGCATTAGAGATCACCAAGAAACCTTATAAAGGAACACCATAGACTTAAATCAACTTTATTGAATATGGTTAAAATGAATTAGTGCAAAAAACTACCACTGACGCAAACATTAATAATGACAACGTTGTCAAACAACTCCGAGACCTGCCAGCAGCACACCTTATACAACCACCACATTCAGTCCACACTGCAATACGTCTATGAGGATACACAGGCTCTTCCACAGTCAGTGGGGTAAGGAAGGATGAGATTATTCAAATGGTAAAGCCACACAATCCACAGAGATCAAAATCCTTGTAATCCTTGAATCAAAAGGGTGTAGCAATCCACATAGAATGCCACCGAGGCTGAATGTTCAATTAAACCGCAATGACGGTAATACGGGCTGGATGGCGAGATAAGGGTGGGATGTAAATGGGAGTAGCTGGCTGTATCTTGGATAGGATCTATGGGTAAACAGCAGAACCAGTCACATAAGTTGATATAAGTCAACCCCACAACAGAGAGATTCACAGCCAGATGTTGCTGGATATATAAAGATTGGTGAGGATTCAACACACAAGTCCAATATAGCATTAACTAGGCAGCACATAGCCACTGTACATCAGTATGCACACCACTTCATGTCTCACAGGGGGGGAGGGTGGTGTTGCAAATCCTCACGCTGTGTGCAGTACATGCTTGCCAGCTCCTATTTCATAGTCAATAGCTCTCGGAGAGATTAAAGTCCTGTAAAACCAGCCTGCTTCCCCAACAGTTGGGGGGGGGGGGGGGTCAGACAGGGTCACCAGAGTTGTGTTATGACATTACGCTGACCGGTTTCCTTCGCCTATCAGCGAACGTCTTCAGAGCTAAGGGCATTCTATGTGGATTGCTACAACGTTGTAATTTTTGATGTTTGCATCATTGGTAGTTTTTTTTCACCAATTCATTTTAAACATATTCAATAAAGTTGATTTCTTTAAGTCCATGGTGTTTCTTTATAAGGTTTCTTGGTGATCTCTAACCCCCATTTTTTATACCGAACATTTATAGCTCATTTTCCCACCTTCTGGGCTTTACCACCCCAGGGATAGGTGGAAACTCCATAAATATTCAGGCTTTGGCCTCTGTTTCTCCACCCTTTAAGTTACAGAACTATGCAGGCAAGTCTGGAATCCAGGGGAAGGAACATAGACCCAGCCATTGGAGCTTTGCTCCAGGTCTTCTGTCTATAGAAGAGCAAACTAAATTTACCTACTCTGTACACTGAGGGTGCCACGTGATTTTGTTGCTACGGTATGTTAATATGTAAAGTGTTCCAGCATGGTCTGAAGAAAAACACTAATGCTATCAATAGATGAAAGGATACTGTCACTTTGCCCATTTAGGTCTTCACAAACAGTTCCCTCAGGCAGGGGTGGGTGTCGGACCTATGTAGAAAGGCCACTTGACACACACACACACACACACACACACACACACACACACACACACACACACAGAGCAGTGGTCCTTATCTTCAGCCTGCTGCCTATTTCTTGAATTTAGGGCCAGTGTTTGGAAACAGTTAAATGCCTACTAACATTAAGACCCCTTTCACATGGGGCAGTGGAGGTGCGGTGACGGTATAGCTGCGAGATTTTTAGCGCCGATATACCAGTGTATTTACCGCGATATTCGGTCGCTAGCGGTGCAGTTTTAACCCCCGCTAGCAGCCGGAAAAGGGTTAATACCGCTGTAGAGGCGCATTGCGGGCGGTATTACAATTATACGATTTCAATGGGAAGTAGCGGTATAGGAGCGGTAAAAACACCCCGCTCCTATACCACTCCAAAGATGCGGCTAGCAGGACTTTTGGAGCGGTCCTGCTAGCGCACCGCTTCAGTGTGAAAGCCTTTGGGCTTTCACATTGAAGCCTGCAGGGCACGATTTTTTCAGGTGGTATAGCAGCGCTATTTTTAGCGCTGAACCGCCTGAAAAACGTGTCAGTGTGAAAGGGGTCTAAGACGCTTCAACGTATAATGCAGGTATAACTCAGATTATTTTTTTTAGCATTTGATAAAGTAAAGGTTAAAATGCTTGTCATATAAAACAATTTAGTTGGGAGATTTCTCTTTACTTCCTGTCCTAAAGACACATCTGAAAGTCTTAGAAAGCTGCCATCAGGTGTCTCCATTGAAAGACTTACCATCATATCCTTTTCTGGTGATGACTCAAATTTTGCATTTTCTCTCACTTTCCATCTCAATGACAACCATAATGACAACCATCGCAAGAACAAAAAGAAAAGCGACTCTCCCAAATAGGAACACAGCAATAAAAACATAACAGATGGTCTAACCATTGCTTAATTTATCCAAAACTAAAATACAAAGGTTTTCTTTTACATACACATTAAAGCGGAGGTCCGGCCAAATTTTTTTTTACACTTGCAAAGTTATTACCATATATATGCAGTAAAAGAGATCAATAAATCCCAATCTGTTCAGATATATATACCGTTTATGATGTAATCGATGTTCTGTCTGTTTCCATTTTAGCTATGGGAAGCCCCGTTGATTTATATTCCTAACAGAGGTGCCTGCTGGGTAACCAGAAAGCACCTCTCAATCTCGCACATGAGCAGTTAAACGGCGCGAGTAGCACCGTTAGTTTGTATAGTTGCCATAACAACGAGCGGCGACGTAGGAAGGTCCCGCCCCATTGTTATGACAACTAAGATAACATAACTATTAAAAGAATAAAACAACGACCCCTGACCTTACAAGCAGTGCCCACAGACTCCTGGGGAAAGACGACACTCATTTCCCAGGAGGCCAGGCGAGTCAGGAAGAAAAGCAGGACCACCACGGAAGAGGAAGTAGGCAGATTAGGAAATCTGCCTAGTAACAGGGTCTTTGAGGCAAGTAAAAAAAGGAAGCTAATAATGTGAAGTTTATTTTTAGGGTGGACCTCCGCTTTAACTCATCATATGCATTATTGGCGAGTAACTGCTAGAGCTCTTGGTTCCACATGACACTTTAGAGCTCTATAATATACAATTATTCCTGGCAATACATTTGCCCACATGAAAGCATAGCTCCAAGATTTGTGTAAAGAAGGTACCACACGCACATGCACTGAATATAACATATAATTTCATTTAGAGAATGACTTTCACCGCACAACCAGCTCTATGGAAAGTTTGTTCTGTGTGAATGCAGCGTTCTAGTTCTCTTGCTTTGTGATTTCTATGGCCTTAAACATAACTGCAGATCCTGACACTATTCATCACATAATAATTGGGGCAACATCATGTCCCACGTCAAAAAAGATTTTCAACACAATTACTTCTTTTTGTCACTTTGAATTTAACAAACACGCAGTAAAGCAAACACAAGGAGAAGGGCAGCCGTTAAGTATACATAGAATTTCCCAGATACTATCTAATTAATGAGACAAGGCATGTTTAAGGGAGGAGATGTTCTTTTGGTAAATATGATAAAGAACTATGTACATTTCCCTTTGTCATTCCATCCAACTTTGTTAGTGCTGGCGCAGGCCGCAGTCTCTCTTAATTGTTTGGCTCTGGTAAGGGCTGAGCCTGATCACTCACTGCATTGTTGAGTTGATGGGATTCGTGTAGCTGGTTATAAATTGATAATCTAAATTAATTCATTCAAGCAGAAATCGATTTTGTAACTCCTTGAGAGCTTGTAATAATGCTTACCTCCTACTGCTTGCTGCATTTGCTGTTTCATAAAAGCTGGTCGGAAACAGCTGGATTCAGGTGACCTGCTAGCTCATTAAATCTGTTACATGTTCCTTCTAGTAAATGATATTAACCAGAAATGTCCTCACGTTGATTTTTTTCCTTTAATTTTATGACAGAAATAACCTAATTTGTAACACAGAATAACAATCTCCTTGGATTACTTTGCCTTGTTAAAATATTTTATGCATTTTTCATTTACACGGAGGTAATGGAAAAACACTTAAACTATCTGTTATTTAAACCACAAGAGATATGTTACTGAAAGTCTGATAGCTTCCAAAATGATTGCCTCTTCATAGCCTCTGCTTTATTTCTGCAATAAAGGGAGGACATTTCAATTCATAGGTTAGTAAATAAAGCACAATACCTTTTCTTTTTTCCACGGAATTACCAGACAAGGAATTGGAATACTTTCTAAATTCATTTAGGAGTACGTGTCATACTTTACCTCTAGTTCTAATACCCATTATGAATGTTGCACTTGCTTCATCTGCAGGGGATGGAATCTCATTCTAAGCTGCACATTAAATGAATAGTTTTATATACTGTCCTTTACGTTTTTAATGAAGGATTGCAGGGGGGACATTTGAATTAAAGCAGGTCTGATGAATCAGAAGTAATTAGAAACATCTATTAGATAAGTAGAAGGCGAGATCCACATTCAAACACATTTTGGAAATGACATGTGGACATGATTGCAAAGTGACATTGATAAGCAAAATGATAATTTAGAATGACCATCATCACATATTTGGTTGAGATTAGAACCTCTTCCTTTATTCTATGAGCTATTAACATTGTACCAGAGGGCTTAGAATAAACCCAGTAATGTATTTTCTGCTAACTATGGAAAGGCTAGTGGGAACAGACTGAAGTCTTAATGCTACTTATCTTAAAGTGGATATAAACCCATTTTTTTTCTTTTTGATGTCACAATGTAGAGTATTAGATTCCCTATCATCTGTGCCCAGTCTTGCCACACAGAGTTAATCCAGCTCTGAGCAATCCTCTTTTATTGTTCAGTGAAAATTAACCGACTTCCAGATAAAACCCTGTCTAAATACAAAGGGCCTGATCCACAAAAACCGTCCGTAACCTAACTTTTGGCATTTAAGTTACACTGCCGCAAAATCTCTACCTAAGTGCCCGATCCACAAAGCACTTACCTAGAAATTTTGAGCGGTGTAACTTAAATCCGTCCGGCGCAAGGCGTTCCTAATCTAATGGGGCGAGTCCCATTTAAATTAGGCGCGCTCCCGCGCCGGACGTACTGCGTATGCTCCCGACGCGATTTTCCCGACGTGCATTGCACAAAATTACGTTACGCCGAGTTTTGTGAATCGTGCCGGGTAAAAAAAGTGATGCGGCGGGGAAAAAAAAATGTAAAAATAAAATTGACAGCGTCGCAGGAAAGAAGGGTCTACTTTTACATGGTGTACTAACTTTACACTTTGTAAAAGCAGCCCTAATTTTGCGACGGCAAACTAATACTTACGGAGAAAAAACGAAGCTTAAAAGCTTTGTGGATCTCCGTAAGTGCTAATCTGCATACCCAACGCTAGATTTCGACGAGAAATGCCCCCAGCGGCGGATGCGGTACTGCATCCTAAGATCCGACAGTGTAAATCCCTTACACATGTCGGATTTTCTGCCTATCTATGAGAAACTGATTCTGTGGATCAGTTCCATAGATAGAAACAGGGATACGATGGCGTATCAGTAGATACGCCGGCGTATCCCTTTTGTGGATCAGGCCCAAAGTCCTTTCCTTTCTCCTTGCTTTGAGTGACAGGTTATTTACATATCTAGCTGGGACATGTTTATCATATGTTATGTTTATCATAATATGAGGTGATCCACAGTATAACAAGTGAGAAATCCACCCCTCCCCCACATATCACATCCTGGTAATATACACTTACCTCATCCTTCCATTTTGCTTTTAAATGTCCTTATTTCTTCTGAGAAATTCTCACTTCCTGTTATTCTGTCTGTAACTCCAGACAGTAATGCAAGGCTTTCTCCCTGGTGTGGAGTGTCGTGCTCGCCCCCTCCCTTGAGGGGGGAGGGGGCAAGCAGGAGAGTCAGGACACCCACTAACACACAGCTCCTTTCTCTATCTGCAACGTAGATCTATCTTTTATACTCTGTAGCTCCTGCTGGATTGTGGATGGACATTTAATGGTTAAACAACCTATCACATTGCTATGATCTTTTTATATGGACTATAAACTGAAGGATTTATGAATAAATGGTAGTGGAACAAATCGAGTTTCCATTATTTTTTATGGGAAAATTTGCTTTGATATACAAGTGCTTTGGATTGCAAGCATGCTTCCAGAACCAATTATGCTCACATTCCAAGGTTTTACTGTATACTGCTACATTCCTTTGTGGAATCTATAACTTTCCTACAGACTAAATAACATACACTGATTTGCATTATTTCCACCAAACTATGGTATATACAGTATCTCACAAATGTGAGTACACCCCTCACATTTAGTTTATTAATTAGTAGTTTTCAACTTTGGGTATTTAACCACTTAACCACCTTGCCGCCGTCATATAACGGCGGCAAGGTGGTTGCTTAACTGGGGGTTGCCGTTATTTAACGGCGCCCTGCAGAAGCAGCAATGCGCGCCGCCTCGGGCGCGCACACAGAAGATTCTGTGCGCGCCGGGTCTATGAGACCCGGCGCTACACAGATCAGGGAAATTGACCAGTAACAGTGGTCTTTTTCCATGTGATCGCGCCGTCCAATGACGGCGCGATCACAATGTAAACACAAGAAGGTCAGGGAAAGTTTATCTCCTCTCCTCTCCTCACACAGTATCAGCGAGAGAGAAGAGGAGATAAACTGTGAGTTTTACAAGCCATACCAGTGCCCCATAGTGCCAAATCTGTGCCCATATTGCACCATAGTGCCAAATCTGTGCCCATATTGCCACATCAGTGCCAAATCTGTGCCCATAGTGCCACATCAGTGCCACATCTGTGCCTAAAGTGCCACATCAGTGCCACATCTGTGTCCATAGTGCCACATCTGTGCCCAGTAGTGCCACATCTGTGCCACACCAGAGCCGCACCAGTGTCACCGGAGCCGCACCAGAGCCGCACCAGAGCCACAACAGTCCTATACCAGTGCCGCCTGTGCCCACCAGTGCCGCCTGTGCCCACCAGTGCCGCCTGTGCCCACCAGTGCCGCCTGCGCCCACCAGTGCCGCCTGCGCCCACCAGTGCCGCCTGCGCCCACCAGTGCCGCCTGCGCCCACCAGTGCCGCCTGTGCCCACCAGTGCTGCCTGTGCCCACCAGAGCCACCTGTGCCCACCAGAGCCACACCCGTGCCACTACAGTGCACATAAGTGCCGCCTTCTGCTAATCAGTGCACACCAGAGCCACTTGTGCCCACCAGAGCCACCTGTGCCCACCAGAGCCACCTGTGCCCACCAGAGCCACACCCGTGCCACTACAGTGCACATAAGTGCCGCCTTCTGCTAATCAGTGCACACCAGAGCCCCACCAGAGCCACCTGTGCCCACCAGAGCCACCTGTGCCCACCAGAGCCACCTGTGCCCACCAGAGCCACACCCGTGCCACTACAGTGCACATAAGTGCCGCCTTCTGCTAATCAGTGCACACCAGAGCCCCACCAGAGCCACCTGTGCCCACCAGAGCCACCTGTGCCCACCAGAGCCACACCCGTGCCACTACAGTGCACATAAGTGCCCACCTGTGTCCATCAGTGCCACCACAGTGCTCTGCAGTACAGCCTCACCAGCCACCAGTATGGCAAAAAAATTCTTTACCGGTGAGCAGGCCGTACATCTTCTACTTGCCATGAGCGATGAGAGCAGCGAGGAGTCTCTGTCCGATTCGGATTCGGCCTATGAACCCGTTATAGACAGTGGGTCGGATTCAGAATCTGAAGAGGAACGTGGGCCCAGGAAAAGAAGGGGTGCTGGCGTGGAGAAGCGGCCTACTCCCAGACGCGCAGTGCCGTCCGCCTCAAGCGATGTGCCGTCCGCCTCAAGCGATGTGCCGTCCGCCTCCAGCGATGTGCCGTCCGCCTCAAGCGATGTGCCGTCCGCCTCAAGCGATGTGCCGTCCGCCTCAAGCGATGTGCCACTGCAACAAAGGGGCCATGCCAGCCTTCCCTATGGCCTTCAAAACCCCCTGTGGCTTCCCCCTAATTCCGGAGCAGCAAATATCCCCCCTTTCACTGCCCAGCCAGGTGTCCAGGTGAACACCGAAAACTTTTCAATGCTTAATTTTTTTAATTTACTTTTCACCGAAGATTTGCTATCCTTCATTGTGGCCCAGTGCAATCTCTACGCACAACAGTACATAAGAAGTAACCCTGGTTCCAGATATGCCCGCCCCTTTGAGTGGAGAGAACTAACCGTGGACGAATTTAAAATTTTCTTAGGCCTAACCTTTACTATGGCACTTTAAAAAAAAAAACAATTGTACTCCTACTGGTCCACCAAACCCATTCACCACATGCCACTCTTCTCCTCCCTTATGCAAAGATCCCGATATTTAATAATTATGCGGTTCCTCCACTTTAACGATAACGCCCAGTGCCCTCCCCGAAATGACCCTGCTTTTGACAAGCTATATAAAATTAGGCCACTTCTAAATTTTTTCGCTCAACGATTTCCCCAATTATATACCCCTGAACAGAACATATCTGTGGACGAGTCCCTTGTCAAATTCTCAGGCAGGCTGGGCATCAAGCAGTTCATCCCCAGCAAAAGGGCCCGATATGGGGTCAAAATGTACAAGCTTTGCGACAGAGCCACAGGGTACCTCTACTCATTCATGGTGTATGAAGGGAAGGACTCCCAACTGCATCCCCCTGAATGTCCAGAGTATATGGGAGTCAGCGGAAAAGTGGTCTGGAATCTGATGTATCCACTCTTTGGAAAGGGATACCACCTTTATGTGGATAATTTCTACACCAGCTTGCCCCTGTTTCGCTGTCTTTACCTCCGGAATACCCCAGCATGTGGCACAATAAGACCCAACAGGAAAGGCTTCCCGCAAAAACTGGTGGATCAAAAGCTCAGACGAGGGGAGTCTGCAGCATTGAGGAACCAGGAGATATTGGCTGTCAGGTGGAGGGACAAACGGAACGTCCACATGCTTACATCAATCCACGACGACACCTGCGTGGAAGTCCCCAAAAGAACCGGCCCAATCCAAAAACCAAAGTGCATCTATGACTATAATTTGTTCATGGGGGGAGTGGACTTCAATGACCAGATGATAGAACCCTACCTGCCCACAAGAAAATCCCGCCACTGGTACAAGAAAGTGTCCATTTATTTTTTTAGTTTGGCCTTTTATAACTCCTATGTAATCTACAAAAAGTCATCAGAGAACCCCGTATCATATCTGGACTATCAAGAAGAAGTCATCACTGCCCTTTTGTACCCTGAAAACCCACCGGAAAATATTCGCTCTGATTCTGTGAGCAGACTCCACGAGCGTCACTTTCCTGAGAAAACCCCCTCCCCTGAAACAGGCCACAGAAATCAGAAGAGGTGCCGGGTGTGCTCCAGAAGAGGAATTCGAAAAGACACTGTGTATTACTGTCCCGATTGTCCTTCCCAACCAGGCCTCTGTATTGGAACATGTTTCCGCCGTTACCATACGTTTCTTCATTATTAGGGACGTATGGTAAACGCAATTCTAATTTCCTGTAATTTCCCCCCACACCCCTTATGCCACTGCACTCATACCTCTGCCTTCTCCGGAACCGACCATGGCCTGTTATACGACCACTCTTTTGCCTAACCCTAAACATACTTCTGCCTTCTCCGGAATCGACCATGGCCTGTTATACGACCACTCTTTTGCCTAACCCTAAACATACCTCTGCCTTCTCTGGAACTGACCCTGGCTTGTTATACGACCACTCTTTTGCCTAACCCTAAACTGTACCTACATCTGCCTGCTCTGGAACTGACCCTGGACTGTTTGACCACGTTTTTTGCCTGCCCCTTGGATTGATCTTTTACCCTGCTATACTAGTGGGAACACAGGGGTCTCACCATATGTGAGGGGCTCCAGAATTGTTTTTCTGGATGAAAAAACGAATTTTTTAGTTTTCTCATTCCCGGATTAGGGTCTGGTTGCCCGGAGGCTTCAAAGAGATTTGGGTGGGAGAAGCCTCTACCCATGGCCCGCTACTTGGACCATGTTCCTACCAGGACGAATATTTTGCCTGACTATGGACAATATTCCTGCCTGCTGCCTGGACAATTCCATTCACTGTCGCTGACCAGTGACCACGTCCCTGCCTGCTGCCTGGATCGGGGCTCTCCTTCTGTGGACAATTGCACTACTAAAACCACAGGTAATCTTCTTTTTTTTTTACCCATTACTCAGCAGAATGTATTTTAGGGTGTAATTCTTGGTATGTACATGCTGTGTTAGAAATATGAAGGCCCTTCAAAAATGTGATAGATTGTAAGGAAATTGGATGTGTAATTTATGTCCCTAGAACACCTGATGGTGCTTCTTGGATGTTGGGCCTCTGTATGTGGCCACGCTGTGTAAAAGTCTCACACATGTGGTATCGCCATACTCAGGAGGAGCAGCAGAATATATTTTGGGGTGTAATTTTTTCTATGTACATGCTATGTGTTGGAAATATCCTATAAATGGACAACTTTCTGTAAAAAAAATGCGTTTTTATTTTTTTCCACATATTCCAAGAACATCTGGAAAAAAATGAACTGTTCAAAAGACTCATTATGCCTCATAGATTATACGTTGGGGTGTTAGCTTTCCAAAATGGGGTCACTTTGTGGGCGTTTCCATTGTCCTGGTGCTCCAGGGCCTTCAAAAGTGTAATAGGTGGTTGAGAGATTAGATGTGTAATTTATGCTCCTAGAATGCTTGAAGTTGCTACTTCGGTGTTGGGCCTCTGTATGTGGCCACGCTGTGTAAAAGTCTCACACATGTGGTATCGCCATACTCAGGAGGAGCAGCAGAATATATTTTGGGGTGTAATTTTTTCTATGTACATGCTATGTGTTGGAAATATCCTATAAATGGACAACTTTCTGTAAAAAAAAATGCGTTTTTATTTTTTTCCACATTTTCCAAGAACATCTGGAAAAAAATGAACTGTTCAAAAGACTCATTATGCCTCCTAGATTATACGTTGGGGTGTTAGCTTTCCAAAATGGGGTCACTTTGTGGGCGTTTCCATTGTCCTGGTGCTCCAGGGCCTTCAAAAGTGTAATAGGTGGTTGAGAGATTAGATGTGTAATTTATGCTCCTAGAATGCTTGAAGTTGCTACTTCGGTGTTGGGCCTCTGTATGTGGCCACGCTGTGTAAAAGTCTCACACATGTGGTATCGCCATACTCAGGAGGAGCAGCAGAATATATTTTGGGGTGTCATTTGTGGAATATACATGCCATGTGAGAGAAATAACCTGTTATAATGACAATATTGGTATGAAAAAAAAAAAAAAATCTTAATTTTGCAAAGAATTGTGGGAACAAATGACAACTTCAAAAAACTAACTATGACTCTTACTAACTACCTTGGAATGTCTACTTTCCAAAAAGGGGTCATTTGGGGGGTATTTGTACTTTATTGGCTTGTTAGGGTCTCAAGAAATGAGAGAAGCTGTCAGTACTTCAGGTGTGATCAAATTGTTCAATTTTCAGAAATTGGTACCATAGCTTGTAGACCCTATAACTTTCACCCAGACTAAATAATATCCAATTTTTTTTTTTTTTTACCAAAAATATGTAGCAGTATGCATTTTAGGCCAAATGTATGAGGAAAAATTACTTTTTTACAAAATGATATGATAGAAATGAAGAAAAAATTATTTTTTTACAAAATTTTCGTTCTTTTTTAATTAATAGCGAAAAAAAAAAAACGCAGAGGTGATCAAATACCACCAAAAGAAAGCTCTATTTGTGGGAAAAAAAGGACACAAATTTCATTTGGTTACAATGTTGTATGACTGAGTTATTGTCATTCAAAACGTGAGAGCACCAAAAGCTGAAAATTGGTCTGGTTATTAAGGGTGTTTAAGTGCCCAGTTGTCAAGTGGTTAAGAATCTAGTAGGGTGGTACACTGAACCTGGGGTAAGGCTGTTTTAGGTGCAGTGTTTTCACTTTTGTTTTTTCAAAGGATGCAGTAAAAAAAATAAGCTCTAGAAAAGCCTGTCAGCAACTAATGCGCTCAAATCACTGTAAGCTGCAAGATCTAATGTAATAAAAAGAGAAAATACCACAATTATTAGAAAAAAGTAGCAAAGGTTTTGACAATTGAAGAGCTAAGTAACAAGCCTTAAAAAATAAGTTCCCTTTATTAAAAAACAAAAATGCATTTTTTTGCAGGTAAAAAAAATGTGCATTTATTTAGTAACTTTTTTAAGCGCCTGTAAAGCATTGCTGGTGCAATACAGGTTCCCTGCAGATCTGTCAGTGTGCCTGTACATCCTGTACGGGCAAGTAGATACACTGACAAGAAGAATCAATGAGCGCTGTGTGAACGAATGATGTGGTCATGTGGGTGGAGCTAGTACAGGGAACTTCTCCCTGTACTGCTGTCACAGGGTGGGGGGGGGAGTGCATGGAATCAGGTAGTGCCTGCAGCATTGGGAACATGTTACATGTTCCACCCCAAAATCAGGTGGAACTTGTAACATGTTTCCAAAGGTGAGCTTATCCTTTAAAATGATTTGAAAATGTACATGGAACCCCCTGGCTGGAACCCCCCCTAAGAATTAGTGGGTTTGAAGAGTTTTTCAGCTGTAAAAATGCTCTGAAAAAATTCTTAAAAAAATGGCTATACGAAGTTCATGAGTGTTTTTAAAGCAATACGTTTTTGTGGGAGTATAGTCTTGCTAAAAAATAGTAATGCAAAAAAGTTGCATAGCGCGACAAAAATTGTGCTTAACACGCAGCATTTTACAGCTAAAGCCATAAAGTGAAAGAGCAGTGACGTCACTGCATCGATTTGAAGGAAGGGTTCTTATAGTGCCAGCCGGCATTGTTTACATGCTTTTATTACCTACAATTTTGTAAGTACATTACTATATTTCATTAAACTTCCTCCATTACGGAATTATGCTATGGTCTTCTTTCTACTTATGTGCCTTACGATTCCACGAACTGCATGTTTTATGTAAGAGCCTAGCATCTTGAATTACCTTGGAGAAGCATTCCCTGAGTTTTCCAATCTTGAGCTTACCCTTTGGTAAACTGCTTTTCATAAGGTGGTGGGCTCTCACTCATATGTGGATTCACAGCGGTGTTCACTTGATATGCTTATAGATATATGTTCACATTGAGACTGTAACCAGGAGATTATTTGTGTTTTGGGACATAATTTGGATGATATTCATCCCATATTCACCTTTGTCTGGTGTTGACCTTTTTGGACTCATTGTTTGGCACAGTTTTTTTCTGTTTTATTGCTTAAAGTGAAAGCCTTGATAACACAATGAAACCTGCACAGTTTATCATACGAGATCATATCCTGTCATATGACTAGTTCTATTATGTGTATTGAAATTTCCCCACCAGCCTAAAGCATGTCTAATGCCGCGTACACACCATCACTTTATGTGATGAAAAAAAATGACGTTTTTAAAAACGTCACTTTAAATGACCGTGTGTGGGGGAAAACGTTGTTTTATGTCTTGTGAAAAACGACAAAAAAAAATTGAAGCATGCTTCAATTTTATGTGTCATTTTTCAAAACGTCATTTTTTACTTCACAGAAATTGACCGTGTGTAGCAAAAAACGTCGTTTTTTCACCCGCGCATGCCCAGAAGCTACTTATGAAGCGAGCTTCAATGGACAAATGTGGTGAACGTAACCTCGCTTTGCTAGAACATTGTGAGAAAAACGATGGTGTGTAGGCAACTTCGTCTTTGAAAATTGAAGTTTTAAAAACGTCATTTTTTACTTCACAGAAAATGTCGTTTTTTTTCATCACATAAAGTGATGGTGTGTATGCGGCATAAGAGAATCGAAGGCATGGCAAAATGTATAACTTATTTTTGACATCCTTAGAATAAATGCAACCTATGCAAGTTAGAAGAAAAGATGGCTAAAGGATGTACCCACCTCTTGGGCAATATTAAGACTAAATTTACGAACATGTTTGGGTCTTATCATATAACCCTTGCTGTTAAAAGAGGAAACTTCGTCTGCTTCTTTGTTAGACTGCAATCTGTTACATGATTTTGTGCTTTGCAATCTGCTAAAACCACCCAACATTTGGCAGGTTCATAGCACAAGTCAACATGGGTTTAGTATTGGGCTTTGGTTTAACCTTAAAGGAACATTTACTAAGCTACAGTGACCAGTTACTCAGCATCCAAGCTGTCCTTTCATTCATCGGTTATTCTTTTCAGAGTTCATGTTTAAGCCAGACAGATATTAAAGAATAGCTACAATTACATCTAGAGAAATTATTAGTTTTTAATCAGAAGATTAAGCTATTAAGATAATGGTACTTAAGATTTATTTTATTAACTTAATAAAATTAAAACTCTGTGGAAATAAACCATCCTTTTAATTGTCAGACAGAGAATAACTGCATTGATTTTTATCTCCTGATAATAACAAAACCGTCCAAAAATGATTTCACACAAAATGTACTTTTGAGAGTTTGAAGAGCACACTGACGTGTGTCATCTCTTGAACATATATGGCATTAAAAAAATTTAAAAGTAATAAAAAGTGGTAACAAAAGGAAAGCACATTAGTATGTGGTCATAAAAACAAATGAAACACTAACTGATTGCCGTTTCTAAGACCCTGTCAAAATGAATGCATTACTGTTAATGGAGTAATGAAAAATATGATAATTATTTGGGATATTCATCAATAATAGAGTACGGAGCTCATATAGTGCTTAACAAGAGCACTTGCTATCTCTTAACAGTAGATGGATTCTTTAAAATCCTGCAGAAAATTACAATCTTAAAAAATATCTAAAGAATGTCTTATCAGAAACTAGGCCATTTAAAAGAGAACTTAAGGGAAATGAGAAGAATGTCTAGATAGTCCATATCTCAAAAAAAAAAAAGAAAAAAAATCATATTTTTCATTAAGATGGTAAGAACCTACATTGTAGAAACTAAAATAAGGAGCAAAGTAGTAGTGATTAGCTCCATGACATCCGCAGTTTAAGGAGAGTTTTGGGACAAGCACTAATGTAGGGTACAGGTAGTTCAGACAGTACAGAAAATGCCAGGTTAAGTTTAGAGAGGTAAAACAAGGCCCACAGCCATGACATGGCAGTGGGGAAATCAGCCCACCAATCAGGATTTAGAAGGATCACGGTACAAATCAGCACACTAATATCGTTTGAAGTGGGAAATATTTGCACTGATCAGAACCTCCTGGTGTAGGTTTTATCTTGCAGGGATAATTCCAACTAGTTGTGAAAATCCAATCCAGCAGTTCAGTTAATCCCCTAGCACCGATTGACCAAAGGATATCTGCAGAGGCTGTGGCATGCCCATAGACATAAGACTTGTTTTTAACCATAAACAGCCAATAGGGAGAACACACCATACACTAATGGGCACTTTACAACTTCATACACACAGAATGCTTTACATTATGTATGCAATGCAGTCATTTAGGCCTCATGCACACAGAGCACAAATGATATTCCTTTTAGAGACATTTGGCACTTTTTGTTTCAGCCTGTAGAATCAACTCTGTGTTAGCCTATGTGTCCATGCACATTTGGGAGTTTACAGGCATATTTGTAGAGCGTTTAAAGGCTAAAAAAAAATAAAAAATCACATGTGCGTTTTTGAGAGGAGCTTTGGGCAGAAAGAAAAAAATGCTCGATATGCCTATACGCAGCGTTTAGTCACGTCAAGCATTTTTAAGTGTACATTTTCCTAGTGTTTTGGGGAAAAACACTTATAATGCAAACACCCCTAAATGTGTGTACAATATACTCCCTAGGAGCATTTTTCTGCCAGCAGTTCTGGTATTTATTCTGCTGTCTAGTGTACATGGACCCTTAATATGTGAAAAGAGTTATCCTGACACACTAGGTATATCTGTGGTAGGAAGCCATCTTAAGTTTTGACTTTCAGGTTCATCATTTGATATATCATCATATGATGAAGTTTGCACATTACCACCCAATGGTGTCTTGTTTCAACTGCACTGTGATCCACACAATGACCACTTAGTTGCACAATTACTCAGGTATAATGTGTCTAAAAAAATAAATCCCAAACAGGAAAATCTCCACCATTGGAGCAATATTGCACACTGGTTAAACAATGAGGGGCAGATCCTCAAAGATCTGCACCGGCGCAGCGTATCTGAGATACGCTATGCCGCCGTAACTTACCTGGCTTTGGTTTGAATCCAGAAAGAATTTGTGCCGTAAGTTACGGCGGCGTAGTGTATTTCTCGCGGCGTAAGGGCGCGGAATTCAAATGCGGCGAGTAGGGGGCGTGTTTCATTTAAATGAATCGCGTCCCCGTGCCGAACGAACTGCGCATGCCCCATCCGTCAAAACTCCCAGGGTGCATTGCTCCAAATGACGTCGCAAGGACGTCATTGTTTTCGTCGTGAACGTAAATGGCGTCCAGCCCCATTCACGGACGACTTACACAAACGACGCAAAATTATAGGCGGGAACGATGGCCATACTTAACATTGAGTACGCCACCAGATAGCAGCTTTAACTATACGCCGGAAAAAGCCGAACGGAAACGACATAAAAGAATGCGACGGCCGCTCGTATGTTCGTGGATCGTCGGAAAAAGCTAATTTGCACACTCGACGCGGATTACGACGTGAACGCCACCCAGCGGCCGCCGGAAAATTGCATCTTAGATCAGACGGCATACTAAGGTGTACGCCTGTCGGATCTAACACAGATGCCGTCGTATCTTGTTTGGTGGATACCAAAACAAAGATACGATGTGCAAAATTTGAAATTACGCGGCGTATCAACAGATATGCCGGGGTAATTTCTTTGAGGATCTGTCCCTGAGTGTACAACAAAGAATATACAGGTGCATCTAAAAAAAAAAAAAACATTGAATATCATCTATTATATAGATTCATTGCACACAGAGTGATATATTTCAAGCATTTCTTTATTTTTATTTTGAGGATTATGGCTTACAGCTAGTGAAAACCCCAAATTCAGTGTCTTAGAAAATTTGAATATTGTGAAAAAGTTCAATATTGTAGACACTCTAATCAGCTAATTAACTCAAAACACCTGTAAAGATTTCCTGAGCCTTTAAATGGTGTTTCAGTCTGGTTCAGGAGGATATACAATCATGGGGAAGACTGCTGACTTGACAGTTGTCCAGGAGAAAGTCATTAACACCCTTCACAAGGAGGGTAAATCACAAAAGGTTATTGATAAAGAAGCTGGCTGTTCACAGAGTGCTGTATTCATGCATATTAATGGAAAGAGAGTGGAAGGAAAAGTGTGGTAGAAAAAGGTGCACAAGCAACAGGGGTAACCGCAGCCTTGAGAGGATTGTGAAGCAAAGACCAATTAGGAATTTGGGGGGATTCAATGGAGTGGACTGCGGATGGTGTCAGGGCTTCAAGAACCACCACACACAGATGTATCCAGGACATGGGCTACAACTGTCGCATTCATTGTGTCAAGCCGTCAGAAATGTCTTATCTGGGCCAAGGAGAAAAGGGACTGGCCTGTTGCTCAGTGGTCCAAAGTCCTCTTTTCGGATGAAAGTAAATTTTGCATTTCATTTGGAAATCAAGGTCCCAGAGTCCTCGCGCATGCGCAGTAGGGAATCGGGCAGTGAAGCTGCAAGGACCGAGCGACCAGAAGCAGCCGAGTACCGAGCAATTGCTCAGTCTCGGCTGCGGACATCGCAGCCACGCTGGACAGGTAAGTGTCCATTTTTTTAAAGTCAGCAGCTGCCGTATTTGTAGCTGCTGACTTAAAAAAAAACAAAAAAACGGCGGAACCTCCGCTTTAAGCTGCTAAAAACAGACATGTTATCACTGAATAGAAAGTCTATTTAATGCACTGCACAAAACTACACATTATTTCCACTAATGATCACAAGCAGGCTTATGGAAAAGAAAAGATAATATGAAATCATAAAATACTTAACCGCTTGCCGACCGCCTGCCGTTTGATGGTGGCAGAATGGCTCCCCTGCGTGAATCGCCGTAGCTGTATGGCGGACGCTTTAAGGGGTATAGGGGGCTCACGCCCACCACGGTACTAAGGAGCCGATTGCACGTGCCCAGTAGCCACGATTGCTCCCGACAGAGCCAGAACGAGGATCTGTGTGTGTAAACACACAAATCCACATTCTGAAAGGGGAGAGGAGACAGCTTGTGTGTTCCTAGTATATAGGAAATCCGATCAGTCTCCTCCCCCAGGCAGTCCCACCCCATCCAACAGATAGAATACACTGAAGGAACACATTTAACTCCCTGATCGACCTCTAGTGTTAACCCTTTCCCTGCCAGTGACATGTATACTGAAATCAGTGGCCATTTATAGCTCTGATCGCTGTATAAATGTTCCCGATCCCAAAAAAAGAGTCCGATCTGTCCACTGCAATGTTGCAGTCCCAATAAAAATTGCAGATCACCGCCATTACTATTCAAAAAAAAAGTCATACATCTGTCCTTTATTTTATAAACACTATAACTTTTGCACAAACCAATCAATATACGCTTATTGCGATTACATATCGGCCTAAACTGAAGAAAAAAAATGTTTTAGTTTTTTAAAATTTGGGGATATTTGTTATAGCAAAAAGTAAAAAATACTGTGTTTTTTTTCAAAATGTATGTTCTTTTTTTTGTTTATAGCGCAAAAAATAAAAACCGCAGAGGTGATCAAATACCACCAAAAGAAAGCACTATTTGTGGGGAAAAAAGGGACGTAAATGTTGTGTACAGTGTCGCACGACCGCGCAAATTGTCAGTTAAATCGGCGCAGTGCCATATCACAAAAAATGGCCCGGTCAGGAAGGAGATAAATCCTTTCGGGGGTGAAGTGGTTAATAAGGGTTTTCCATTCTAAAATAATTGTGAGCCCCACATGTATAAACTAGGAGAGCCCCTATCATTACTCTAACTTCTTAAACCCATTACTTTCAATGACTATTCAATATATGGTAATTTTATTATCACACGTTTGGAGAGAAAGACAGAATTCTGAAGTATCTAAATTGTGAATATCAAGAGATTAAGTAACTACAAGATGTACAATTAAACAAACTCTCACAAGATTAAATGTGCCATTATTTCTTTTTTTTGTAAGCAATTTAAAAATAGGATTTCCAATATATATTACATTTAAACTATTATTTATGGCAGATATGACATAATGACACTAGTAGGAGATTATATTTTAGAATTTGGAACCCCTCTGAGGAGTTTTAAAAAGAAATGTAGTGTTAGACATTTAGACACTCTACATGCTGCGTGACAAAGAAAGAATATAAAAAGGCGATCCACAAAGATGATGACAAAATCCTCTTCATTTAGCATGCAACAATCTGATTACTAGTCACAGGAGTATTCAACTGAATAGCACTACTGACGAATAGTCAAGGGACTCAATTAACAAAAATCGGGGCATTTTAGGTCCTTAATGATTGAGAAAAAAAATGAATGAATGTGTTTGTCACGATTGGGATTGTCATTATAAAATGCTAATTACATATTAGTTTAATAATTAACCCTTGATCATTTACATACATTTGCTGAATTTCGCGCACTGTACAGCATGACATGTGGTCAATACAGCTTACATAGCTAATGACTATTTTGAAATATTATATGATTTTTTTTTTTACATTATTTAATTAAAAAATTCATTGCAATGAATGTCTCCATTCTGAGATCCTGAACGTGCCAAACCCAGCTGTATCCATTCATTTTCTCTATTTTTCTATAGAAAGTTGATGGGTCATCAGACCTGCTGAAGTCATTTCAACTAAATGATTATTTATTGGGGGGCTTTGATACTAGAAAGCATGAGAGTTTATACAAAGTGGATCACACTGACAATGCATCTGGCATATAAGGTTTGATTGGATGTTCTTAAAACCACAGGCCATGTCCCCTTTGCTACCTAAAATCACCAGTAACCAGGTGCTATAGTATAAAAGAAGCTGTACATGGGTCAGAAACCAAGGATGTCTGCGTGGTTTTAAGACAGTAGTGGAATGATGCAACATGTTACAAGTTTAATTCCACCTACATTTGAAGCTTTGTGAAGATTTAAAGTTTTGTGTTTTTTCACTGATATGAGGGAGTTGCGATCCCCTAGTTCAGTGTTTTTCAACTCCAGTCCTCAAGGCGCCCCAACAGGTCATGTTTTCAGGATTTACCTCAAATAAAATGGCTGTGGTAGTTACTAAGGCAGGAAAACTGATCAAATCACCTGTGCAAAATAATAGGGAGCCTGAAAACATGACCCGTTGGGGCGCCTTGAGAACTGGAGTGGAGAAACACTGCTCTAGTTGGCTAGAAAGCTGCTTTTCCTTGATTTTGCCGATGTGGCCTTTGCAAAAAGTAAATATACCATCTGTGCAAGAAATTTGCAGTAAGGGTACAAGGACAACAAGAATACCCTTACATGTAGCTGGAATTCTGTTTTGGATGGAGTTGCATTTTAAGCATAAATTAGCTGATCTATTTTAAAAGGAACTCAATATTTAATCAATCTAATGTTCAGAGACAGATATTTGTGTGAAGGTAATTAGAAGAAAAAATGTGCATCTGCAAGTTATGTGTAAAGTTACCAAATATAAATGGCACTAACATTGAATAACACTCTAAATTAACAAAATACTGCTAACATAAATTGAAAGTTTATAGATGCAAAGGACATGTTTTACTTCTTTAATGTATTGGAGATGTCACTGCATATATTGCTAATGAAAAAGCAAAGAGATATAACCTTGATTAGTTTCCCTTTCCAAATGAAATCTTTGCAACCTTATCTGGATACAAAATATAGAACATGTCTAAGGAGCTCAATATAAACAAATAAAAATAAGAACAGGGCTGTGACTGACTTGTAGGAACACAAGATATTCTTACTGCGTCTCTGGGAAAAGTAAAACAAAAAAAACATTAGCAGAAGAGCTGCAGCTTAGAAGCACAAGTGCACTACATTATAGCTAGACCAGAACAGTATAATTTCGCATATATTGTCAAAGCAAAACATAAGTTGTTACTGTCATTTGATTCTTGGGACTATACATACTCAAAATGACTTAACAACCATGTAAAAATTGCAAGGATGTAACATTGCCCATGGCAACCACCTTGCAGCCTAAACCTCATTTCAAATCAGCTACAGGAGGAGGGAAGGGGTGGACAAAGTGGCTGCATACAACTCTGCAGCTGCAGTAGTTGAGACCAGAAGGTTTAGCGTTTGCTCACCAGATGCATGGTGATAACTATGCTCCCAGTGCTTAGTAAAAGTAAAAACTGTACATTAGAGAGGAGAAAAGAAAAGGGATAAGTCCACAAGGTGGTATGCACCTCAGCACACTTAAAGGGTTTGTAAAGGATTTTTTTTTTTAATCTTAATATCTTCCTTTACCTTAATGCAGTGCTGTTTTCATGTCCTCATTGTTCGTTTTTGCTCTCAAGTTGCTGTAATTCTTCTCAGATCTCCACACTTCCTGGTTGTCTGTTTGCTGACAGTGCTGGGAGCTTTCTCTCTGTGGTCACTAATCAAGGAGGTGTGATTACTGTGTGTCTAAAACCCCACAGCACCAATCAGTTTAGTTTTCCAAACCATCACTGCCCTGTATTGGCTCTGTGGCTCTGTACATCACAGAAGCAGGAAACATGCAAAAACGAAACTAGAAACTGCAGGTACATTATATGATTGATTTTTATCTATTTGTAATAATTTTTAAAAGGAATCAGTTAACTATTATGTCTCTATACCCTGTAAACAGTCATTTCAGCAAAAACAAAAAACAAAATTCCTTTGCAACTCCTTTAACCACTAGCAATCCAGAACAGTTCTAACCACTTGACCTTCGGAAGATTTACAACCCTTCATGACCAGGCCATTTTTTGCGATATGGCACTGCGTTACGTTAACCACTTGCTGACCACGCTATAGCTAAATGACGGCTACAGCGCGGACGGCTAATTCTGGGAGGCTGTTATATGACGGCTTCCCATGATTGTGCCTGCTGCTGGGCGTGGGCTTCACACACTGTGATCACAGTGCCCGGAGCACAATGCTGACCACAGATTGAGGTAAAGAGCCAATCAGCATCTCTTTACAACGTGATCATCTCTGTCCAATTACAACTGATTACGGATGTAAATAGAAGTCAGTTATCAGCGCTCCTTTCCTCATGCTGACAGCATGAGAGGAGAGGAGAAGAGAGCCAATAACTGGCTTTTCTAAACGGGACATGCACACTGATAATCAGGGCACTGATTATCAGTGTCCTTTTTATCACTGCAGTCCAAACATTGCCCACCAGTGCTGCCAATGTGTGCCCACCAGTGCTTCCTCATCAGTACCGCCTACCAGTGCAACATCATTTGTGCCCACCAGTGCCTCCTCATCAGTGCAGTCTCATCAGAGAACATCAGTGAAGGAGAAAAATGACCTGTTTCCAAACGTTATTTCTTTTTTTGTTTACTTAGCAAAAAAACAAAACAGCGGTGATTTAATATCGCCAAAAGAAATCTCTGTGTGAAAAAAAAAAAATATAATTTAATTTGGGTACAGTGTTGCATGACCGCGTAATTGTCATTCAAAGTGTGACAGTGTAAAAGTGCCCAGCTGTCCATAAATTAAATTGATGTCCTTTTTTTTTTCGAACAGGGTTTTCTTTTGGTGATATTTGTTCACCACTGTGCTTTTCTTTTTTGCCTTATAAACAAAAAAGATCGACCATTAAAAAAAAACACAATTTTTTACTTTCCAATGAAAAAAAATGTCTTCATAAATGTAGGCCAATATGTATTCTGCAACATATTTTTGGTAAATAAAAATCCCAATAAGCGTATATGCATTGGTTTGGGCAAAAGTTATAGCGTCTACAAACTATGGGATATATACTGTATTTAATTCTTTTTTTAAACTAGGGGGCAATTAGTGACTTTTTGCGGAACTGCGATCAGACACTGACATTTTGCGAGAACCAGTGACACCAATATAGGGATCAGTGCTAAAAAAAATAGTCATTGTACTAATGACACTGGCTGGGAAAGGGTTAAACAGCTAGGGCGATCAAAGAGCTAAATGTGTGCCTAACCAGTACTTTGGTGTATATGTGTGCTGCTTTTACTAAAGGAAGTATTGGATTGTATTCCCTGCTTTGCGGGGAAAGAAAATCCATAACTTCCCTGCTGACAGGACATGGCTCTGCCTTGTTTGCATAGGCAGGGCTCTGTCCTGTGTGTCTTCCCAAAGATCTACAGGTGTTGCCGGTCATCCATTGGCTGGCATCCGCTGAATGGCATCTTCCCTGTTTATTAACCCTAGTACGTGATCTGGCACAGTAGAGACATCTTGCCGCTGTACATGTAAGTGACACGGTCAGCAAACAGTTAAAGAGAAGCATAATGCAAGCTCAATGCAGTAGCCAGCATTTTATGAATTGGCTGCAAAATGCAGACCCACAGTTTTGGCGACTGGTGCCACCTGAGAAGGAAAGTTAGACAAAAAAAAACACAACAAAGTTTGTAACCTTTCTTAGTAGCTTTAACATTTTAAGGCTCTGGAACTGTACTTATTCCATCTCTCCTTGAACTTTTGACCACTTTCACACAGACAGTAAAAACAGACGGTTGAGCTATGGCTTTACCACCCACCTACAGACAGCCATAAAGCTGAATGTTGAGACAAATGGCAGTAGCACAACTTGTCAAGTTCATCCATTCAAGTCAACAGGGCAATGCTGCAACTGCAAACAAAATGACATCTCATATGCCGCGTACACACGATCATTTTTCAGCATGAAAAAAATTTTGTTTTTAAAAAACGTAATTTTAAATGATCGTGTGTGGGCTGCACATCGTTTTTCAGGTTCTGAAAAAACGGGAAAAAAAAATTCCGAACATGCTGCATTTTTTAACGTCGTTTTAAACAATGACGTTTTTCGGGTTGTAAAAAATGATCGTGTGTGGGCTAAAACGACGTAAAAAACCTGTGCATGCTCAGAAGCAAGTTATGAGAGGGGAGCGCTCGTTCTGGTAAAACTACCGTTCATAATGGAGTAAGCACATTCATCACGCTGTAACAGACAGAAAAGCGCAAATCGTCTTTTACTAATCGGCTAAAGCAGCCCAAAGACGAATGGCACTTGCCCTTTATAGTGCCGTCGTACGTGTTGTACGTCACTGCGCTTTGCTAGATCATTTTTTTAAAACGATGGTGTGTGGGCAACGTCGTTTTTAATGATGAAGTTGGGAAAACATTGTTTTTTGGACATGCTAAAAAACTAAAAAATATCCATGCTGAAAAATGATCGTGTGTACGCGGCATTAAGAGAAAGAATGTAGAGATATAATTAGATTTACTCTACTTACACTTTTCAACATGTAGCTGTAATTTGCAAGAGATTAAAGAGAGCAGGGTGGAGCAGAGTACCATTAATCCCTCAATCAGGTCTACAGTATGTTGATCAGTTATTGTAGGTAATCCCTCCACTTCACTTTGTCACTCTGAGACTTAGTCTGACAAAACTGTGTGAAATGAGAAGACCTACAGACAGGGTTTGGGCTACAATGCCTTACAAGTATTATGATGATGGTTATCTAAGACAGGAGATTAAAATGAAGTACAGCTATTTTTTTTCCCTGCTAGCAAGTGGAAGAGTTAGAGCCACAATAAGCAGCTCACTGCTAACTTCCTGTCCAGGTAGCAGATCTCAATACAGGAAGTAAGGGGAAATCCTAACAAAATTAATTCTTCATATTCCCATCACACAAATTCTTGGATAAGCACTCAAAGTTTGGGTACTGGAGCAACAACCAGCTGGATACTGGTTTAAGTCACAAATTATATATTTTCCAACACACCATGGATCGACACAAAGTATCATCCAAATGGGTCGTTTATTACATGATCACAACATAAGAAGAGTGCAACGTTTCAGAGTCACGCAGTACCCCTTCATCAGGCATGTGATGACAAAGGGGTCCTGAATGACTCTGAAACGTTGCACTCTTATGTTGTGATCATGCAACAAACTACCCATTTGGACGATACTTTGTGTCGATCCACGGTGTGCCGGCAAATATATACTTTGCATCTTAACAAAAGGGATACAGATAGCATTTAAAGAGATTACCTTACCTTATCATAAAAATACAACAAATGCACCTTTATAAATGTTTAGTAATGACAATCTACAAACAGATGCTTTCAGTATAGACTTTTTATTCTTAGCATACCTCATTATTTTCTCCCCATACTTTTCACAGTGCCCATTTTTAGGTACTATGGGCAGATGAGTCTCCCTTTATTTTCAGAAACTTTGCCTACAACACTAGGTCTGTCTCCTAGAACATGTGACAAAAAATTCCCAGTATGCGACCGTCGGAAGCCTGTCAATCAAATAGGAACGCCCAGTCCCGAAGACCATACCCGGAAGCGGCGGAGAAGATCTATCTCTAAAACGGTAAGTACTGCTTCGATTTAAAAAAAAACACCCGATTCCCCTAGACAAAATGAGCCTCAATCTAATGTTAAAAATTGTTTTTCGGGTGAACTCCCGCTTTAAAGACATGTGTTTTTATGTTCTTACTCAACCCAACCAGGATAATGAATGTAGTCTTTAGAAAATGCTTTGTGTGCTCCCTGTTTTGAATTGTCCAGTATTTCAGCACATTGAATGTTAGTACACAACAATGATGTAACAGTATAAAGCAGTAGTTATATGTGCAGTGTGAAACCACATCTAAAAATAAGATGAGACAGATACAATTGTGTTGCATCAATATGGTAGGCATATAAAGTTTCAATGCGATGCATTGTAGAATGCATTGGAACTAATCAAGTAATTTAACATTCATCGGATATTACGGATTCAGCTGATAAAACTTGTTGCAATTTAACCAATGTCATATTTAGAACTGAACTGGTTTTGATCTATTTCTTTTTTAAGGCATCTTTTTATAATCAGTGTCTTTACTTTTTGACTTTGTACAGTATGAGAATACATTAGTCATATTCTTTTGACATTATGACTAATTTATCCCTGAATGTTACATAAAATTCTAAGATGTATGCATAGCTTGTCACATTACAAAAAGCTAAAAAGAGTTAATGGCTCTTAATTACCTTGGTTATTATTAGAGTATATCATTGTTGATTTTCATAATTGATTTTAATACATTTTTTAAATATTCTGGAATTCTTTCAAATGCAATCATATAATCTGAAAAATGATTAAATCTCATTATTCTTTAAGACACTTGCCAGAAAAATGTCATGCGCCTTTCCTGTCTTAAGCAGATACTTTATGTATTTTAGTTAATCAAACTTTTAACCAAACCTAGGTTTTGGATCCTAATACCCTTTTTGGGGGCGATCTGTGCCCATGCAAGTAAATGTTTAAAGCTGAACTCCAAGCAAATATAGAGGACACGCAAAAATAAAGCTATGTGGTTCTTAATACGCTCTTAGATTTATTACAAATTTTTTATGCAAGCAATTTAAGTATCTGGTTTAACTTGCCATCAGCCCCTTGGAATCCCCTATACAGACTGGGAGTGGGATAAGCAACACAAGGAGCCAGTCAACAGAGTGACATATTATGACTCTCCTCCACTCACTGGCAATTCATAAACTGGGGGGTGAGAGGAGAACTCTGAACCTTAATGGACTGCAGGAGACAACATTTCATCTTCACCCAGGCCAGATAGAGCTGTGTTTTTTGGAAGAGCCATGTAATTCTCAAAAGTGGATGGGTAGAAATACAAACTGTCTAACAGGGAAGATAACTTCCATATATATACTCCGCCTGTGTATTTAGCTGTTGGCCTGGAGTATAGCTTTAAGCATTAGACAGTAATACAAATTATACACTCATATTTACAGAATATTAAATACTACAACAAAACTGTAAATGCATATACAAAGACTGTCCCCTCCAGAGAATGTATTAAAGTTAACCTGGAATGACATATGACTCAATACAACTCTACATACTGAAGAATTTACTTGTGTTCACCGGAAATAACAAAAACTGGATGCACACAATTTGCAATTTTCAACTGCTATCATTGCAATGGTCTTCTGCAAGAAGCACCCCAAAATGGAATAACGCTTTCCATGATCATACACAAGAGTTTTGGATGGGGCTATAATGGGTGAATGGAGCAATGGCAGGGGAGCTAATGAGACCAGGGTGGATAAAATTCAATGATTTTGTTTAAAAAAAAAAAAATCAGATTTTATTTAAATCAGAAGTTTTTGATTTAAATTGTATTTTTTTCATTTTTATCAAATGTATTTTTGGAGTAAAAATCGCTCTAAAGATAGTTTTCCATTTAAGATACATTAATAATTTAGTTTATTCCGCATGAAATGGAGCTTTGTTATGTAGCATGAGGCTATATATTCTGCATTTCTTTTTAATTTTGGTAAACTCATTCAAAGATTCAGCTCTGCAAGCTGAGATAATATGCATTGCATTGATGAATTCACACAATTTCACAGTAACCACAAGATAAAACAAAGTTCAGGAAAATTCTTTATCCCTTTACTTTGCAAAATCTATGTACATTGCAAACTGTATGATTGAATCGATTTGGATATCGCTGTTTTACTAACCGACAGCTTATTATTCTAAATAGGAAATCTTCATATTGTTTGAAAATATTAAAGATTCTAACTACCAGCAATATGAGTCCTTACATTTAAAAAGCACCTGTCATTTCAGATCCATCATGGCAGCACCTGTTAGGGGCATCCACTCACCTGCTGCCGCCAAGACCCTTCAACGTATTCTGTCAATGCCACATCACCAGCCGTCCCATTAAAGTGAATGGGACTGTCAGTGAGGCAACAGCGGGTCAGAGGAAGAGCCGCTGCGGGACAGAGATGACAGTTGCTCTTTAAAAATTATGATTTAAATCAAGTTAATTTAAATCAAGCCTTTTTACTAGTGATTTAAATCATGATTTAAATCGACTTGATTTAAATCAAATCCACCCTGCTAGAGACTAGCCAAAGAATCTATTTGCCCTGAATGGGTAAAGTACAGGCTTGGTTTGAAAGCCTACTGAGCGATGCCCACAAATAATCGTGGGATGCAAGAGATTAAGTTAGGGATTTGTACTAGTTTTGCAAGTGTATGTTTACCACACATTCCTATATAAGTTACTTTTCTATGGGGATTATTTATGTAGAATTGAATCTATGCCCTTTCCTGTGTTCAAGGGTTCCAAAGATCCCTTAACAGGTACCTTTACATTCACATACATTTCCTATATACTTAACGAGAGCTGTGTTTCAGTAGAATTTGCACAAATATCTGTGAATGGCATAGTGTAGATACATTGGAAAGTTAAATGCTATTCAGTGCAGAACAAAGGTAAAAAAGAATTTGGAGCAGGCTTGCAGCAACCTCCCCAAAAGATTAACCAGTGAAAGTCTAAGAATGTACAACCAAGCTGACATTGCGACAAGAAGCTCTGAATTTTTGGCACAATACGCTAGACCATGGGTCTTCAAACTTCGGCCCTCCAGGTGTTCAGGAACTACAATTCCCATCATGCCTAGTCATGTCTGTGAATGTCAGTGTGTTACAATGCCTCATGGGAAGTGTAGTTCTACAACAGCTGGAGGGCCGTAGTTTGAGGATCCCTGCGCTAGACCTTCAGAGTGTATGCGCTGCTGACATCAGTGGCTGCATGCAGGGTGAATATCTCCTAAAACGTGTAGGTTTAGGAGATATTCATTTTACCTACAGGTAAGCCTTATTATAGGCTTACCTGTAGGTAAGAATCACCAAGTGGGGTATACAACCATTTTAACATAGAAAAAATCTTTCATAGGACCCTGAATAGCTGTAAAAATCAGACACCAGTTCTAATTAATTTCTGCTCTATTCTTTTAAAGAATAAATGTTTAGCTTGACATAGGAAAGCCTACTGTAAATGTGGCCTGGAGGTATGAAACCAAATTACAAGGAAAACAAAATATTACAGCAGAACTGCAAGATTTGGTTCCTGTCTTCAGAATCTGCACCAAAGCATATATGAGTGTGTTAAGGTGCAAGAGGAAGCAAATGGCTAAGCTGATTTATAATTCTGTATAATACAACAACACATTGAGAACCTATTTATTATTTGGTGGCACTCTAGCAGCCAAGTGGTTAGGCCTGTGGAATTTGATTTCTACCTCAAAAGTTATCCCCCTGTTTAAATGACTTTACTTTCCTCCCCATAATGCCAAAGTATACTGATCTGAATGGTTTACTGCTTAGTTGTAACGTATCATTGAATAATTTGTCACTATAATACTGTAGACCAGAAAATAAAAATGTATTATATGCGAACAAAATCTACTACAAAATTAAAGCACTGTATTTTTGCACTGTACATTAGAAATGAACAATTGGTAAAACACAATAACCTAAATAACAAATACAATAAAAAAATGGTTGTTGGCACCTAATTCGTCAAGTCAGATAAAAGAAAACTCCAACAAACTTCTGTGTCCATATTGCTTCCCATCCTTCATGTACTGATGGAAATACATACTATTGTAGCCACTATGTATAATGTGCATGACCCAGAAAGCAGGTATCAAAGCAGACCATGTTTAATGCATGACTGGTAAAATACAGAGTGAATCACTTTACTTTGTATCCACTGTGTTCTGATGACCCACTTAAAAAGGAAACAAAGTAGTAAAATCATGACTGTTTTTACAAAGGACAAAATATGCTCTTACCTCACTTTTTCAATGTATCTGTCAGTGACAAATCTGTGTAATGTCAATACAACCAAAAGTATTATGCATAGATGTATGAACATTACAATAGTTTCAAATGACAGCCCTGTTTGGCTCTTTTATATACAACCTATGACAATTTTGATTCTGAAGATGGTAGAGCTACAAATTAGAAGATAAAGAGTATGCAGATCAGCATGTTTCTTCTGAACTCGTAACTCTACAAGAATTGAAGCCAGAGGCAGCCAAGCAATCAGTATTTTTTATAAGGAGGTAAGCTATGGCTGTGCCTGTATATTTTTCAAAACACATTTTAAGGATATGTCATTCCAACAAGGCCAGGTACCTTTGTTTTCTGGCAAGTTTTCTGTTTTTTCATGTACTTTTTGATATGTTTTTGAAGCATTTTGCTTTTCTGGCATGTGTTAATGTTGCCAAGAGGAAGTGTCTGTTGTCATGCAGGAAAATGCACCAGAAAAAAACACCAATAATTCATCTACATGCAATTTTCATGGATTTTTGATGTGATCCCATTGAAGTCTATGAAGCTTCAACCTTTCCAAAAAACGCTCAGATGGAAACTGCATAGACATGAACGTGACCCATAGGAACTAATGTTAAATGGACTGTAGAGCATTCTTCAAATCTGCATAAGCACTAAAAAACGCATAGGTGTTAACCTAATCTAAATCCGCTAGTTGGGCAATGCAACAGCAAGTATTGCAAGCCTAACTACTGCAGACTAATTAGCTTCCACCAAGGCTAAAGCCAACAGTCCGATAACAAACATATGCTAGTGCATATAAATGTCGTTCCTCTAGATTCTAGAAGAATGTTAATACCACCACACTTCGAAACTATGAATAATAAAGTAAACTCTCTTTGGAAAGTAATCTTTTGTCCTCATCTCAAAAATCAAAGCTTTTCCCTACTTTTTCTGCTTAAGTTTTTATTTTAATTTAATTAATAGTTTTCTCTACAGTAGGAAACAGTCAATCCCCTGTCAGGGCTTTACCTGCTGTCTCTGTATTCCTGCTGGGGAGATTCGCCCTTGCTACTATATTGTTAATTGTCACTGGAACAAAAATGTAAGTAGTTCCAAAGTCATTCCCTGCATTAAGGTCATATACCTTCCACTGTACCCCCCCCCCTTCCCCCAACATGACATCTGTATTGATCCAGCACTATGCCCGGCTTTAGATCTTTCTGGTCTTACAGGCTTTGCAGAGTTCAGCAAGAGATATTTTTTCCTGCTGCTATCAGTCAAATCCCGGAAACGGAGAGTGGGGCTAGGCTGCACTGTGTGTCTATATGGACACACAGCCCAGCTCGGAAGCAAGCGCGCTTGCTTGCAACAATAGCAAGTGGCTTGCTCTGGGTGCAGACAAAGAAGAGGAGGAGTCAAGATTAGTAAAGTATACATTGGCTAGTTATAGATTTGAATGATTTGTCATTTAAAATGGCTACTTTTAAAATAAATTAGGGCCACCATACAGTAAATTAGATCTGTATAATTAACCGTTAATAAATCGCAATCTCGATTCAACCCCCCTCACGATCTTATTCCAGCATTTCCACGCTTCATACCATGCAGAGCCGTTCTCTGCTCACTCACAGCTGTCTAAAAAAAAAAAAAAAAAAAAGGCCAGCAAATGTTCATCAACATTGTCAGTGCTGGGAGATAACTGTAAACAAAGTATAATTTGGTTCTTAGATTAAAGGAAAGAACTTTGGTCTGTAAATGTGGGAAGTTTTACTACCACTTAAAGACTAAACCTTTTTCTGACACGTGTTGCTTACAAGTTAAAATCTGTATTTTTTGCTAGAAAACTACTTAGAACCTCCAAACATTATATCATTTTTTTTAAGCAGAGACCCTACAGAATAAAATGGTGGTTGTTGCATTATTTTATGTCACACTATTTACGCAGCGGTCTTTCAAACGCAATGTTTTGTGAAACAATATACTTTAATTAATTTTAAAAAAAAACGAAAAAGTAAAGTTAGCCCATTTTTTTTTGTATAATGTGAAAGATGATGTCGCCCCGAGAATCGTTATCTTTATTCTAAGCAAAAAAAATAGCGATTCTCATTTCCCCCAAAATCGTGCAGCTCTACAGTGAATAATTCTGAAATATGGATTTTCCACCGACGAAAGGGAAATACAGATTCTGAACTGTGGTGAATTTGGACTGCTAAAGTGTTATACAAGTGGCACATCTTTGGAAAAGCATCCAGAGGCAAATGATCAATTTATAAAATGTCTCTAAGTGCTCAGCCTCAGTGGTTTGGCTAGATCCCTAAACACTCTACATCCATGCCAAATAAAGCCCTCAATAGGTTTGGGCACCTAAATCCCCAGTAAGGTCTAGAAAAGATCCTGCTGAGCTATTGCCATAGCAAGGTACAAAGAATGTCAGATTTCATTCTCAGCAGACAACTACAACAACTGATGCCTTGTAGTCAAAAGGCTGTTAAATTACCTTTGAAGGGTTACTGGCAGCCCAAATGTTCTTCTCATTTCTATTTAGTTCCAAAAGGCTCTTGCTCTTTGCGCTGATTGCCCTAACTGACAGCTCAGGAAATCTGGACTTTGTAAACACAGCGCTGCTGTATTGAATTACAGGTAACAAGTGTGTAATCAACCTGCAAAGGCTAACCTTTGCAAGGAGTCTCTCCGTGTCCAGACACAAAGTGTATGTTTCAGTGCAGGAAATCAATTAGACATTAAAGCAGTTGATAATATAAAATGAGATAGATTGAAACACAAATAGCTGATTACTTTTAAAGACATTGTGTTTGAGAAAGCACAGCCGCACTTGAATACCATTAAAATTTTTATTGACAACAGTTACACCACAAAGCAAAATAAAAGCTTAAAGAGTTACTACCACTTTATACACTTTTAAAAGAGACCAAATAATGCTACAGATACTTATTAATGTTTATAAAACCCAATTTCTAAGAAAAAAATTATATTATAATATATATATATATATATACATACACACACAGTCGCACTGGTTACAAACAAGATGAATTTGTATGTAGTTCGGAACAGGTAAATTTTTACATTTTTTAAGTGTAACTCCAGACAAAACATTATTATTAAATTAAGTTTAAGGTTTTGGATAGCATAGGGAAGGGTTAACAACCCTGTAATGTTTGTTTTGCTGTCTGTGCCCCTGTTCAGAAGATTTCACCTCACTTTCTGTCCCTGTGACAATCAGATTTAGAAAATTGCGTGTTGTCGTGGAAACCCGGATTAGCGATACAGATTTAGTGCAGACACCTCTTTCCCATAACTTTTACAGTGAATTTCCCTTCCTAGGTCACTTCCTGGTGTCTCCCTCTGTTTGTAAGTCAGATGTATGTATGTACACTGCTAAAAAAAATTAAAGGAACACTTTGAAAACATATCAGATCTCAACAGGCAAAAATCCCATGCTGGATATCTATACTGATATGAACTGGGTAATGTGTTAAGAATGAAAGGATGGCACATCATTTGATGGAAATTAAAAGTATCCACCTACAGAGGGCTGAATTCAAAGACACCCCCGAAAATCAAAGTGAAAAAAATATGCAGCAAGCTAGTCCATTTTGCTGAAATTTCATTGCAACAACTCAAAATGGTCCTCGGTAGTTTGTATGGCCCCCAAGTGCTTGTATGCATACCCGACAACATCAGGGCATGCTCCTAATGGTACGACGGATGGTGTCCTGATCTGGACCAGAGCATCACTGAGCTCCTGAACAGACTGAGGTGCAACCTGGCGGCACTGGATGGACCAAAACAATGTCCCAGAGGTGTTCTTTTGGATTTAGGTCAGGTGAGTGTGGGGGCCATTCAATGGTATCAATTTCTTCATCCTCCAGGAACTGGTGCATGCTCTCACCACATGAGGCCCAGCATTGTTGTGCACCAGGAGGAACCCATTACCCACTGCACCGGCGTAGGGTCTGACAATGGGTCCAAGGATTTCATTCCGATACCTAATGGCAGTCAGGGTGCCATTGTGTAGCCTGTAGAGGTCTGTGCGCTCCTCCATGGATATGCCTCCCCAGACCATCACTGACCCTCCACCAAACCGGTCATGCTGAACAATGTTACAGGCAGCATAAAGTTCTCCGCGGCTTCTCCAGACCCTTTCACGTCTGTCACATATGCTCAGGGTGAACCTGCTCTCATCTGTCTAAAGCATGGGGCACCAGTGGCAGACCTGCCAATTCTGGTGTTCAATGGAAAATGCCAATCGAGCTCCACAGTGTCTGGCAGTGAGCACAGAGCACACTAGAGGATGTTGGGCCCTCAGGTCACCCCCATGAAGTCTGTCTCTGATTGTTTGGTCAGAGATATTAACACCAGTGGCCTGATGGAGGTCATTTTGTAGGGCTCTGGCAGTGCTCATCCTTTTCCTCCTTGCACAAAGGGGCCCATACCGGTCTTGCTGAAGGGGTCAAGGACCTTCTACGGCTCTGTTCAGCTCTCTTAGAGTAACTGCCTGTCTCCTGGAATCTCCTACATGCTCTTGAGACTGTGCTGGGAGACACGGCAAACCTTCTGGCAATGACACGTATTGATGTGCCATCCTGGAGGAGTTGGACTGCCTGTGCAACCTTTATAGGGTCCAAGTATCACCTCGTGCTACCAGTAGTGACAATGACCCTAGCCAAATGCAAAACTAGTGGAAAACAGTCAGAAAAGATGAGTAGGGAAAAAAAATGTCAGACATCTCCACCTGAAAAAAAACATTCCTGTTTTGGAGGTCGTCTCATTGTTGCCCATCTAGTGCACCTGTTGTTGATTTCAATTAACAGCAAAGCAGCTGAAACTGATCAACAACCCCTTCTGTATACACCCCTCCCACTCTGCTACTTAACTGACCAGATCAGCTCTGATTCAAAAGTGTTCCTTTAATTTTTTTGAGCAGTGTATATATAATATACACACACACACACACACACACATATGTATATGCACACAATGTAGATGGCTTTCCAATCCACACTGCAGTTTCACATGGTACTTACAAAAAACAGACAAGAACACAAGGTTTCACATGCGGAAGGCTGGGCTTATCGGTTAATTTTTTTTCAAAGAAAACGTGTACTGAGGAAAAAAAGGCAAAAAAGAAGGCTGCAGAGACTCCCACTTACATATAACCCCCCCCCCCCCTCTCACATTCCTAGCTCACCCAAGTTTTGAGGCAAGTGATAGGGAGATCATAAGAACAGAGGGGAGGGGCATGTGTCCTGTACTATGCACCAAGAAACAGATTTTACCATTTTGTGAATATATGAACAAAAGACCTTAAATCCTGAGCCACTGACACCAGATGGCCAAAGATGCCCCACACACCTGGTAGCAAGCGCTTTTGCCAAAAAAGGGGTGGGGGAACTTGCCCTTTCACGCCATAGGCTTGAATAATTAACTGGCAAATCCAATGAAAATGATTAACTTGGATGCCTTCTGCCCATTCTAGGCTCTACTGGCAAGTACAGACCAGGATTCCTAACCTGTACCAACAAATCAAGTAATTGTGAAAGCCAGAACTACCTAAAGGGTATGCAATGTTCTAACACCTGCCAACTGAGGACCAGAAAGAAGGCAAGACATTGTCTTGATTTAAGGGAAAACTAGACTCTATTCTAGGCAAAAAAATGGATGGAGGACACATCACCTTATCATGATGCGAGACAAAGAACGGCTCCTTGCATTAAAGAGCTGGAAACTCTTGACACTCCACTTGTGAAGCGATGGCCAAAGAAGCCACTTTCCGAGATAAAGGACAAACAGAATCCCCCAATTGGTTCAAAAAGTGGCCTTTGCAAGGATAGTCAAGATCAAAATCAAAGTCCCAAGGACACAAGAATGGCCTGACTAGCAAGACTGTCTACATTACACGCTGTATTTAGTATGAATCAAGGAGTGAGAAACAACGGCCTCCGGAAAAAACTAATTATAGGGACAAAACTTGACCCCTAACAGTACTTAAGGCCAATCTCCTTTTCTGTACCGATTGGAGAAAGAAAAATAAAATCTCCCACTCACATATTTCTGCGGGTGCCATTTCCTGGCTTCACCCCAGGCGAAAAATATTTCCAAGTACTGTAATTGAAGTTCCCCAAAGCTGGATTCCAGGGGCTCAAAAGTGCAGAGATACAGGACTCAAGACCATTAGATTCCACTGGACTGGGAGTGTCCCAGGAGCGACCCCCACAAGGCTCACTATGTCAGTGTACCAAGCCCCCCAGGGATAATTTGGCCAACATAAATTTCAGTGTTACCCCCTTCTGAATTCTTTGCAAATGATGTGGCATAAGTCGAAACAGAGGGAAAGCGTTAAATAAGGGAGAACTGGTCCCTAAGGCGTTACCAGTAAATCTACCCCTATTGCCAGTGGGACCCTCGTCCCGGACACAACCTGTCCCAACTTGTTGTAAAACTTGGAATCTAGTAGATTTACCTGCAGAGTTCCCTCTGCCACTATTCTATACCTGGAATATGCATTGACAATAGGGACAGCACTTCTGTCCCAGACAGAATGTGGTTCACCTTCCTGAGTCACATGACTCCTGGTGCCGCCCTGGTGGTTGATATATATACCCCTGCAGAGGCTTTTCCGGATAGAACCTACAACTGGTTTGTACCATAATTTAGAGCAAGGTCTCCTGGCCAAAAGTTCCAAGATATTTATGGGCAGTATACTCTCCTGTAGGACCAAGTCCACTGAACTGTAGCCACCCTCAAACCAAACAGAGAAACCAGCGTCAGTGGTTATTGTCTTCCAATACCTGAAAGGAAGAATTCCACCTTACTAGATTCTGAACCACCAAACTTTAGCTGTACAACACCCCGAGAACAGAGCCCTTTGGCAATTTAATGCCTGGATCTTCAAGTTCCCGACAGAGAGCATGATCCTTTACCAAGACCTGGAGTAGGACTGTACATAAGAAATGTGCTTCGACCGACATACAGCTTCCTACTGCAAAATGTATCGAAGGAAAATCTGGACCAACTACTTCCATAGAAAAGGTTATTGAGGTATATGGAGATTGACACCCCCTGCATCTTTAACAAGTCCAGCACTGAAGCTAGGAACTTTGTGAACCTCAGAAGCTGTGGCCAGTCCGAAGGCTGTCCACAAAAAAGAAAACAGACAACTTTCCACTGCAGTCACAGAAATCTTTGATGAGGCTGGAAACAACCTGGCACCTGAAGCTGTGTGTTTCCTGATTATGGGCCACACAAACTACCGCTTGTAGAGAGGTCATCACTGAACAGACCGAGCTTATCTGAAACAGAAGGATGCCCAGCGGAGTGAGATCTTAAGATAGACCTCATGTCCCTATTCAGTTTTAAAGCTATTGTTTTACAATAATGAGCCCATAACTTTTGCTCCAAGACCGAACGCAAGGCCAAGACTAACCCTACTAAGGAAGGAGCAAACCACTGTAGAGACTCACTTAGGAGGGAAACCTGGGAAGTCGCCCATTCAATTACTAACCAGGCTTTGTTTAGAGATCAGGCGTCACAGTGGCTCAGATCACCCTGATGCCATTGGTCCAACAGGAAACATTAACATTGCCAGACAACTGAACCTGAGGGCGGTGTACCTGCCTCACCCTTCTAAGTCATTTAGCTAGTCTAACAGATACATAATAAAGTGACTGTATTAGACAAACTAATATGCAGTTCGACAAGGATGCAGGTCTAGACAATATTGGTCTACCGCTATACAACTCTGTAGGTATGCAAGTATGCAAACATGGAGGTATACAAGTATTCTTGCCATTCATGAATCTATGTATGTAGGTCAAGGAAATATGCACATATGTATCCCTAGACAAATAATTACATATGTGTATAGTCCTAGGCAAATAAGCACATAGTCCTAGGCAAAAAAAAAAAAAATGCTATGTAGGTAGTCCTAGGAAAATAAGCACATATGTAGACAGTTTAATGTAAATAAGAACACATGTATAAGCATATACGTACCCAGTACACATGAAAACATACCAGCATGTGTTTAAGCAATATGCATTTATGGAGGCATGCATTTATGGATGCATGTAGGTATGCACTTTAACAAATATGCGTTTAGACAAAACACAAAAGTGCATGTCCATGCAAATACACACTTATGCAATACGTGCCCATGGAGACATGTAAAACGTTGTTTACCTTACAGTGCATGCCATCTCTGGGCAGTGGAGATAAATTTCCTTTGGATGTTTTAGAGCAGGACATAAGAAAGGAAGGAAGAAATGACAATGTCCTGGTTAGGTTAAAGACATCACCTTTGGGAGGAAGGAGGCCTTTGGTCTTAAGACAACTTTTGTCTATGTGCAACACTAATAGTATCTCCTTACAGTCTTAACTATGGTAGCAAATTCAGATACCCCCCAATACAGTGGTGATAGGGACAAGAAAAGCCACCTTGTGAGTAAGGTCAAATTAGGGAATATATTCCTAATGAATTCAAAATGCAGCTTCAAGAGAATCCTATCTAAGGTTCCAAGGGAACACAGGAGAGTTCACAGAAAAGAGTACAATGTGTTCCTTGTACTCAAGCCCAGGTGCTGGTCTACACTAGACTGGAGGAATAAAATAATACATCCTGTAGAGTGTTTTTTAGGATGAAATTTCCTAGACTTGAACCAAGCTAAATAAACTATCCATGGGAAAGTTCCCTTAGTAGCATATTATTAAGCAGTGTTTTGGAGGGCTAAAAATCTTTTCCAGGTGAGGCCACATACAGGACAGTGTACCAATAAGTGGACTGCAAAATTTTTGTCTGATTTGGGCAATTTAAAAAGGACCCCATGCTGTATATATTGGGGTAAGCAGCCTCAAGACTGCATCAGCGTTAAGTAGGAGCGTAAAGCATCAATAAGGTAGTTTTGAAAAAAAAAGTTAAAATATCCACAACAGGTGTTATCCTGACTGTTCAAGTGCAATCGACTGTACCTAAATGCAGGTATTTGCAAGCGGTGCAATTATATATAAACACTGGCATACAGCTGCGAACACTGTCAGCCTGTTATTGATTTATACAGGCCCAGCGGCCACAACTGTCTGCATCCACCTGTCAGTCCAGCTATTGAAATTTGCTGGATTCTTGCTATAGGTGGAACATCTTTGCCATGTGAATGAGGCCTAAGTCATGGTCAGGTCATAAATGCTAATTAGAATGGTCAAAATAAAGTCAGAGCATGCTAATGGTTCAGCATGACATCAAGGCACGTAACATTGCTATCCTGCACGTTTACACAGTACGGGTTTTCTCAAAAGTCAGTATTTTCATATGATCTGTGTAAATGAGTATCATTCAGATCACAGAGAGTGAAAATATACTGTACTTTTATATAATTGTTTAAAAAATTTGATTTGGAAAGTAAGGAAATGTTAAAATAAAGCTGAACTCGGATTAGCTAGGTTTTGATTAAAGTGGTTGTAAAGGTTTGTTTTTTTATTTTCTAAATATGTTCCTTTAAGCTAGTGCATTGTTGGTTCACTTACCTTTTTCTTTCGATTTCCCTTCAAAAAAATGTTTTTTTCTTTGTTTTCTTTGTCTGAATTTCTCACTTCCTGTTCCTCCTCAGTAAGCTGTTCAGTAAGCTGTTCTGACTGACTTTCTACCGCTTGGATGATGGTGGAAAGCTTACTGAGGGAAGCAGGAAGTGAGAAATGCAGACAAAGAAAAAAAACATTTAGAAGGAAAATCAAAGGAAAAGGTAAATGAACCAACAATGCACTCGCTTAAAGGAACCAATTTAGAAAATAAAAAACAAGCCTTTACAACCCCTTTAAATGTAGTAATGTTAATTGTGCTTAGGCAATATTCTAAAAATGTACCTTTGATCTGGAATTTATCCAGAAAAATAGCAGTGTACATCCTGGTTTGTGGGGTGGCTAGGCAATTCTTTGCCTAAAAGCTCAGCTTTTTAAAATCTAAGGTACTGCTAGTCTCAGGAGATTTTGGAATGACATGTCATGAATACTACATTGCACACTGTTGTTCTTGCTAGAGGCTTTGACATTAGGAAGCAGAAACCAAAATGACCACCTCTGTGCAGAACAAGGTATGGCAAGTGTAGGCAAAGATCAACTGTAAGATGAATGTTGCCTGTCTGTCTTTGTTTGGGCACAACGGTCACCAGCTCTCTGCTCAGAGCGGCAGAAAGAACTGAGTGATCAGCAGTGTTTGATCACTCAGTTCTCAGCCTTAGAGACTGCGGGGGACAGATGCAGTATTGGATCAATTTTGCATTCACCTAGAGAAGTACGATTTAAAAAACAAAAAACAAACCCATACTTCTCTTTTAAAGAAAATCTTTCAGGTGACTGCAAATACCTTTTTTTAACTTTTATATCCAGAGCACCTCAGTACCTAAAAAATACTTTCTCATCTTATCTTAAGTTTAACTTAAAGTCTTGAACCCACAGACATTTAGCAGATTGTCTCTACCTCCTTTATGCTCATTACTAAAAGCCGGAAGAGAGAATTGGATTATTTGTTCTAAGCAGTGGCCAAGGATGATCTTTGTATGTTCACAAATATTTCTTCCCACTCAGTCCCTGCATAGAAAACCCTGCTTGCTTGGCTCTAAATGGAACTACATCTATGGCACATCTTTTCCCCTGTTCTTAGCAAGATAGGTCACAGAGACAGGCTAATAAACAGCCATGTTCAAACAGCATAAAATACATATTTATTGTGGAGATAAACTAAGCAAGGCAATGGACACATGCAAGACATACCCTTTTTAGTCTCTTTCTACAGTATTCTGAAAAAGTCACTAGTCCTCAGATTCATGACTCCTGAAATAACTTGTTATTCACATTCCACAGTGCATTGAGCTATTGTGCCAGCCAAATACAGTGTTCTAACTAGATTCACATTGATAATATATAGCCATAATTCTGTTCAATTAAAAACATATTTCAACAGAAGCCCAGACTATGACTGCTCTATGCATTTTAATAACACAAAGTACAGATCTGTGCTTATAGTAAATGCACATTGCTTAAAAGGACTCAGAGTTATATTTTACATAAATAAAGACTGATCATATTAAGACAAAATCCAGTGTGGTTTAAATGTATGCCATTGGCAAAAGATAAGAATCTTTTGACAATTCTATTACACTTGAATAAAGTAATTTTCCTAGGATTAATGCCTATCAATTAACAAGTCATACTCAACAGTTTTTGAAGCGAAAATACAAAACCTTCAACGCTGGCTATGAGCATCCCAATACTTCAAGGGTAATATAACCACTTTAGGAGTTGCTGAAACCCAATTTTCAGCTTTTGGGAATTTTTGTTTAGATGCCAGTTATTTTCCTAATAATTTTTTTTTACCAAAATACTACTCATCCTCTCCTATGGTCAACAGCTGCCCCACACTATCCTCCATAGTCCAATACCAGTACTTGTCCAGGCTAAATGATGCCTATCATCCTTCAACCCACTTTTTGTAGTTTTAAAGCATACACCCCCCTCTCATAATCAACCCGACCTAGGGCTAACAGGAGAATGTTGCAAGCTTTCAACTGCAAAGAGCACAAAACAAGAAAAATGTAGTAATAAATGTTCAGTTAGATTGCACTTTGCAATAAGATCCACAACTAGCAAACGGCATTGTTTTATTTTCTTTCTATTGCCTCACATTCTTACTTTTTAGTTGCATTGAGTTATTCTTGCCTATATTCCTCCATTCAGCATGTCCCGAAACTGACAGTCAGGAAGCACACCCTGACCACAGCAGAGATATAAATCCTCTGGACTTCAAGTCTTAAGATTTATTGGGTGCTTTCTCACACTCAGCTGAACACATGTGTGGGCAAAATCCAATGTCCATAGTGCACATGCATCACTCTTTGGCCGCGTACACACGGTCCTTCCAAACCGATGAGAATGGTCCGACGGGCCATTTCCATCGGTTACCCCTGAAGTGGCCTGATGGTCTGATGTGCGTACACACCATCGTTCCAAAAACCAATCGGGTCAGAACGCGGTGACGTCAAACACACGACGTGCTGAATAAAACGAAGTTCAATGCTTCCAAGCATGCATCGACTTGATTCTGAGCATGCGCGGGTTTTGAACCGATGCTTTCTGTACTAACCATCGGTTTGGACCGATCGGGCAGCGAGCCATCAGTTCGATTTTGAAGCAGGTTTTAAAATTTTGGACCGAAGGACAACAGACCGATGGGCTATACACAACCTCGGTCCATTCTCATCGGTTTTGTCCGACCGTGTGTACGCGGCCTAACACAGCACCAGAGCAGGTACGGGTAGCGGCCCATACTGTGCATGCATCGGGCAAACATTACCAGAGGGCTAAAAGTCCTGTGCATGAGTCCTAAAGTAGAAGCGTGTGGAGATTTAGGACTGACCAGGAGCACAAATGTCAGGGTGACCCTGCAAACCAAATGAGACACTCCAATAGACAGATACTCCACATAGCAGGCTTGAAAAGGTTGGTTAATCTTTAAAGACTGCACAAAAAAGGGGGGAAGAAAGCAATGGTAATATAACTTATGCAGCTACATTTATTCTTTTGTATTTTGATTGAGTCCATTGGTTTAAAAAAGCTTTCATGTTTCCCGAACTACAAAGAGACTCCTGACAACTTTCATTATTCACTGCACCCCCTTATCCATACATATTTCTTGCGGACTTTGTTTTTATAAATTATTTTTTCAAATCGAGGACAACAATGGTTACAACTAGATTGCTTGATTAGCACGGAGAATACAGTAACTGAATACAGATGGGTCTCTAAGTTAAACAATGAAATGCAAAATAACACACGGTGGAGAGATTCCAAGGTAAACATTACAGAACATACCTTATGTACATGTACCTATGTATATCTTTGAAGGTCTGGCTGTATCCGAGCATTCCCTTGCTAAACAACTAGGTCTACTGCAAGTACATTTACCAGAATAAGTTGGCAACCATCATTCATCCTAACATTTTTTGTATCTAAAGTGCTGGTGGGGGAGGGAGTAAAACTGGAGAATAAGGAAAGGAGAAGAAGAAAAAAAAAAAAAAAAAGAGGACTGGGTTGGAGGAATAATTTTCTCCCTGCTAAACATTTCTATATTTATGTCCTGTGGCAGACAAAATAAATAAGTAAAACTTGATCACAAATGGTGTTGTCCCTGCTGTGCTAGGCACTGGCTAACTGTGCCATAGTGGTAAATACTACTCTGACAAAGTCCTCATTGTCATTCTATTTTTCCAACATTCTCCCAATACTTTAAAATATACATTTTAGTGGTGTTTCTGTTGTTGTAGGCTGAAAATGTTGGCAGTATGTAGTTTCCACACAATGCAGTCTGAGTGGATTGTACAATTATTAGTACTTTTTTTAAATTGAATTAGAATATTATTAGAATATTGTAAAAGAATGTGAGTGAAAAGTAACCCTGGCACCTTTAGACATGAAACAATTAAAAGCCAACTCAAAATGATGTATAGTAGATTTATACTATAGCATTCAAATTAATTAGTTAAAGGGGTTGTAAAGGTAAAAAAAAATTCCCCTAAATAGCTTGCTTTACCTTAGTGCAGTCCTCCTTCACTTACCACAATCTTCGATATTGCTTTTAAATGTCCGTATTTCTTCTGAGAAATCCTAATTTCCTGTTCATTTGTCTGTAACTCTACACAGTAATGCAAGGCTTTCTGCCTGGAGCCGAGTGTCGTGCTCGCACCCTCCCTTGAGGGGGAGAGCAGGAGAGTCAGGATGCCCACTATCACACAGCTCCTTTCTCTATCTGCAATGTAGGGGAGGGGGCGAGCACGGCACTCCACACCAGGGAGAAAGCCTTGCATTACTGTGTGGAGTTACAGACAGAAGAACAGGACGTGAGGATTTCTCAGAAGAAATAAGGACATTTAAAAGCAAAATCAAAGGATGAGGTAAGTGAAGGAGGACTGCACTAGGGTAAAGGAAGCTATTTAGGGGAAACATTTTTTACCTTTACAACCCCTTTAAGCTGGAAGCAGAATTAACCTTTTAGTGAAATGTAGAAACCACCTAGTTGGTAAATCATGTCATATTTTCTCTATATGTCAGAGTACCTATACACATAAAAACCTCAAATTCTGACATCTGCAAATTTGTTATATTCAGACAAGGACCAGGAAATGTATAAAAGAACAAAGGAAAGTCTGATTTTGAATGTTTAGACACCAACGTCAACTTGCTAACCACCACTTCTGACACTCAGAAGATCTTGTCTGTTAACCTCTATAGCCCAAGAATTGCAAAAGATGCACTAAGCCGTTATACTGTAGGTTACTGCTAGTTAAACATGCCTCTCGCCTCACTAAGTTAAACTGACAGCATGGCAGTGCTAAAGAGGATTTTGTTACCATGTTTCTACCACAAAGTGACATTTTTGAGGATATCACAATAGACAGGTACTGGAATGAAAATGTGTGAAATTCTCCCAGCAAAGACATTTTAGACACTTTGTTACAAACAAATGAAGCACTGCATAAGTACCTAATACCTGCAAAAAAAAGGAATATAGTATGGGTGTTCCATTCTTTTCCACACAAACTCCCCCGCCTCCCATTTAGTTATGAGGTGCCACAACTGACAAAATATGACAAGATCAGCCTGCAATTATAACCAACACATCAATTCGCACAATAATGCAGCTGCTTTTGATATACAATACATTTCTTTGATTGACTCATTCATTTGCTTTAAGAAATTTATATCCAATTCTCAATTACAAGCAAAGTGTTCTGAATGCCATAGATTCAAATGAATATAGATTTCACTTTTTACAAAACGTATAGTGTTTTATTGAAAGGAGCAGACAAAATGCAAAGCTTCTCACAAAGGAACTTGAATGATAAACTGCCAATCAAGCTGATGTGCTTTATGCTGTGACTGTCTTGATGCCAACAGCTGTGACAAGAGTCAATCTCTTTGAAGCATTTATAATGCCGATGGAAGTGGTTCACCACAATGTGTTTAAATCACTAGTTTTATCAGGCATAGAAAAATAAACAGAAGGTTCATTTGGAGGACTACAAACATCTAAAGTTTCTATCAGGAAAAACAACTTAATTGTGCTCTGGTAAAAATAAAAAAGAAGCAATATCCTTCCAACGCTTATAAATACATGGAAATCATGAAACCTAAAGGAGAAGTCCAGCCTGAGCTTGTTTGGCTGGGCTTCTCCTATGGGACACAGGAGTGCAATTAGTTTTGCACTCCTGTGATCCGTTTCCAGCAGAGAGCAGTCTTAAGTCCGCTCTCTGCTGATGTGACCAAGATCAGTCCAGGCACTGCATCATCTCCACTCGAAGTCTGGATCTGCCAGGTGCCTGGACTGATGGCAATCTTAGCCTCTCAGCTAGTACATGAGACGGCTTCTCCCTGCCCCTCCACAGCTCAGTGCGTAGAGGAGCAGAGCGGGAGAGCTGCTGATTGACAGTCAGCAGCTCTCCACTGGGGGAGCATCGAGAACCGAACCAACGGTGGTGTTCGATCGCTCAGTTCTCAGTGAAGAGGCCCCCGGGAGACCTATGCTGCATCCACCTAGGTAAGTATGATTCTGAAAAAAAAAAAACAGGATTCCCATACCTCCTATTCTCCTTTAAGGCAATTCACATAAAAAAAGACTGCGCCTGTATGAGCTTCTAATAACTTTTGGTTTGCGCATAGCTTAGTAAATAAGTGGTGTTAACATTGAATACTCAATCATGCGCAACGGAAATATTTGAAAAAAAAGATTTTAGCTTGTTCATAATTGTATGACTGTAGTAAACAAAGCTTAACTTTATTCACTAAGCTAAGTGAGCTTTCACATTGCAAAATGCAAATACACCATAAAAAATGAGTATGCTCTATTCATGTATTAAATTAGGACCAGTGTCTTTTTATAAATATTTTTTTTTGGCCAAAGCACTCAAGCAAAAAAAGATCATTAGTAGGTAGATTCACAAAGAGTTAGGCCGGCTTATCAGTAGAAAAGCCGACCTAACTCTGAATCTACGCCAGCGTTTGTTTAAGTGTATTCTCAAACAGACATACACTTAAACAAAGCTAAGATAGGCCGGCTTGCGCCGTTCTATCTTAGCTTGCAATGTTTCTGTTGTTCGCTAGATGGCGCTTCCATTGCGGTCGACGTAGATAATGTAAATGAGGGGATACGCCGATTCACAAACGTACGCCAGGCCTACACCGTCGCATTACGTCGTTTCCGTAAGGGATAGGCCGCCTAAAGTTATTCCACCTATGAGGTGGAATAACAATGTTAAGTATGGCCGCCGTTCCCGCCGCGAGGTTCGAATTTTTTACGTTGTTTGCGCAAGTTGTCCGCGAATCAAGATTTACGTACACGTCGAAATCAATAGGCCCGTACGGCCTACTTAGCCGCAATGCGCACTGGGAAATGTAGTCGCCCGGCGCATGCACAGTGTCTAAAAACGTCAAAAAACGTGAGGTCAAGCCTCATTTCCATACAACACGCCCCCCTCCAAGTTATTTGAATTAGGCGCCCTTACGCCCGCTCGTTTTAGTCTACACCGCCGTAGATTAGCAGGTAAGTAGATTGTAAATCATTACTAGCCTAACTAATTTATGGCGGTGTAGCCTAAAAAGGCTAGGCTAGGCTGCCCTAAAGTTAGGGCATTGTGTGTGAATCTACCTACATATCTCAAGTTAGAGTCCTTTTTTAATTTTTGGGAGAATGCTTAATGCTTTGGCTGAAAACCAACACTGATTATTAGCATCGGTTTCTATGAATGTTGGCATGAATTTTTCTGTGGACTCTTTTTGTGAAAACATGGTTTTCAAGATGGTTAGTGCTACTGTCACATTTGCTGCAGTATTTCTGATGTTTTTGGCCACAATCCTTAAGCCCTGTACACACGGGCCGATTGTCAGTAGATGTCAGTTAAAAAAAAAATGCAGCTGACATTTGGCTGGTGTGCATGTTCGACCGACTTCGATCAGCGCTGGGTTGAACATAAAAAAAAAAAAAAAGTGTACCAGGCATTAGTGTTTGACAGTATTGGCAAGTTATTTTGGGTTTCTGGCCACTATTCTTCTTTACTGATAGGATCTTGCCATTTTTTTTATTTTTTATGCAATCATAAGCATGACAGCAGTTTCTTTTGAAAACCAAACAATTTGCCTGCTATGATTACAGCTAAAGACCCACTAAAATGGGCACCACTGATCTGTCCTGTTTTAAAATTTGAGAAGTCACCAATTCTACTGACCACTCATACCAACCACTATACAACATGACATGTAATATGCTGGTATAGAACTTGGTACACGCTGACAAAAATTATAAACCAAAGATAATCAGTAAGTAAGAGTAAGTATTTTAAAAATGCTAGTTTTCATATTTGGCAAAACATTGGTAATAGATTACAGAATTAAATAATGTTCTGCATCTTGGAAGAGTCCAGATTCAGTTGCTCTATGGCATGTTATGCGCATTGGTGTGCTGCCCAAATTCACCTTTTTTACTTCATCGGTCTCGTAGCATACCACATTGTGGAATATTATTTAAAAAAAAAAATAATTGATGAGTTAGGCAACAAATTCTAATGAATAAGCTGCCTTAAATGAAGCGACATACATTTTTTTGTGTTAACATGCAAACTGACTTTGAAAGGAGGAAAATAGAAAACAAAATATAATAAACTCTCCAATTCTTACCAGCGTGAAGATAGGCTAAATCTGGATTCTCAATGTCAGTATGTTGTTCTTTCAGATGGTTTCGAAACTCCATAGGTGAATTTGTTCCATAGGTACACTTGGGACAATTGTACATTTTCACTCCTTCATGCTTGCCAGTGTGCAAAATATGTTTGCGAACATTTTCAGCACAATTAGACCTAGGGCAACAAAATATTATGTTCATCATTATTACATAAGAATAACAGAGGTCTTAGCCCAAACATTTTTGATCCTATTCCCAGCTGAAATTCTGACAGATGGAGCCTGACTGGTTGACAGGAGTAACACAGGCACTATTTTGGTACCTCTGGTGTATATTCAATCTAAAAGCTCATAACATGCAATACATAAAACATAAATGTTGCAACAATTATGCAACACTCCAAGTAAAAAATTACACTTAGAAAAATATGAACATTTTCAATTGGAAACAATGGATATTTCAACAGCTTGTATGAACACAGAAGAACATGACAAGAATATATGTGCTACGATCTTAAGGGTTTCCTATTTTGTGTTCTGGTCTTTTAATGCCAAATGTGCCAAAACAGTAATGCTAGAATTTAATAAGGGTGGCAAGAAGCTGTTTTTGTTTTCTTATCTAAACAACAAAGAACAAAAAAAAAATATATATATATATATATTTTTTACGATGCATCCACTACAAAATGAACCACATATCAATATGAAAGGTCCACCTAATCCAGGGTGACATCACAGACCGTGCATTTTCATACATGTCAGTACTTATTATTTGCATGGTAAGCACCCATCATTTTGTTTTATTAAAGTTACTTTAAAATATTTGCTTATAACCTGTGCCTAAAGAAAAGCAAGATGAAAAGGGTTTTTGGAACATTTCTTTGTTGCTAGTATCTGTTGTTCCTTAATGACTAGTTCACAGTCAAGAAGAAGCAGGTGGTCATTTTTCTGTGTCAAGCAAAACAAAAAAGTTTTAAGAAATGGCAGTCTCCCAGAGTAATGTCTGGCAGTATCAAATTCAAACAAAAACGTTCTCCCAGAAACAGTTGATAACATAAGATTGGCACATTTTTATATTTATGTATTTCTGCTATATAGAATTGTTTTGCCATACACCAGTTCAAGATTCAACGATCAAAACAAACACATATTGGGCAAAACTTCTGTTTAATATCATTTTTGCAGTCAACAAATAGTAAATGATACAAGATACTCCTTTTTAATGGTTAAGCATTAGTTTACACAGGAAAAAAAAAGGATTTTTGTACTCGCCGTAAAATCCATTTCTCTGAGTTCATGGACGGACACAGCAGCCTTTGACCTTAGGGTATTATATCCTTCCTTCCAGGAGAGATTAGGCAGAAAACAGCACTTTAAGTGTTCAAACACTTTCATCAGTACAGCTCCTCCCAGGGGGCGTGGTCCCCTGGGTATAACCCACACTCTGCCTCAGCAGCTCCAGTTCGTAACAAGCAGTACAAACAAAAGGAGGGGTGGGTGCTGTGTCCGTCCATGAACTCAGAGAAAAGGATTTTACGGTGAGTACAAAAATCCTATTTTCTCTTCCCTTCATGGACAGACACAGCAGCCTTTGACCTTAGGGACGTCCCCAAGCAGTGTCAAAAAATTTGAGGGGTGGGAAAACAACACAGCAAACCAAGCTACACCCCAAATAAAAACCGGAGTTTCTCAACGGAGGAACTCCAACCTTAAACTGTCGCCTGTAACACCTTGCGGCCGAAGGAGGCATCCGAAGATGCACTCACATTCATTCAAAATTTTGAGAAGGTGTGGATTAACGACCAGGTCGCTGCCTTACACACCTATAACACAGAGGCTTGATGACGGAAAGCCCAAGAGGCACCGATCGCCCTGGTCGAATGCGCCATAACCTGAAAGGGAGGTGCCCGCCCCTTCAGGGCATAGGCCTGAAGCACAACCTGTCTGATCCACCTAGAAATGGTGGCCGAAGAGACCGCCAGACCTTTTTTAGGACCATTCACCCAGACAAACAGTGAGTCCGACTTCCGGAACGGAGCCGTAGCAGATATGTACACCCGTAGGGCCCAAACCACATCCAGGGAATACAAAGTGGCCTCCTTCGGGTTTTTCTGCCGAGGACACAAGGATGGTAACACAATGTCCTCATTAATCTGAAAAGCCGAAACGACCTTTGGGAGAAAAGACGGCTGCAGCCGCAGCACCACCTTATCCTCATGAATGACCAAGTAGGGAGTCTTGCAGGACAAGGCCGCCAGTTCAGACACCCTTCTGACAGAGGTAATTGCTACCAGAAAAACCACCTTCTGTGACAGATTTAACAAAGGGATCGTCCGAATGTCCTCAAAGGGAGCTTTTTAAAGCACAGAGGGGACTAAATTCAGGTCCCATGGGGGCAGTGGCAGACGCACAGGAGGGGCCACATGCCGGACCCCCTGTACAAACGTACGCACCAAGGAGTGCGCCGCCAAGGGTCGCTGAAAGTAAACAGCTAGAGCCGAAATCTGACTCAACCGTACTCGAGGCGAAAGCCTGATCCACTCCACGCTGTAAGAACAGCAGCATCCGGGACACCACGTATGTACGGGAGTGGCAATTAATTTATTCACACCGAGATGTAGGCCTTATACGTACGATGGTAAATCTTTCGTGAAGTAGACTTCTCTGCACGCAGCATGGTAGAGACCACCGAGCCTGACAGGCCCTGGTCCTTCAGTACCTGGCTCTCAACAGCCACGCCATTAAAGCCAGCGACTGTAAAGCAGGGTGAAAGATCGGACCCTGCAACAGAAGATCTTCTCTCAGGGGTAGACGCCAAGGGACGTCTGCCACCAAACGCACCAGGTCCACGTACCAGGAGCGGCGCGGCCAATCTGGGGCGATCAGGATTGTTGGAATCCCTTCGGCTTCCACTCTGCACAGCAGGAGAGGAAGAAGCTTCAGAGGAGGGAAGGCGTAAATTAGGCGATACTGACCCCAAGGTGCCACCAACGCGTCTAAAGCTTCCGCCCACGGGTCCTTCGACCTGGCCACGAACCGTGGCACCTTCCGATTGAGATGGGACGCTAGAAGGTCCACGTCTGGAGTGCCCCACTTTTGGCACAGACTCTGAAACACCTTCGGGAGGAGTGACCACTCTCCTTGGTCTATTGTTTGGCGACTTAGGTAGTCGTCTCGCCAATTCTGTACTCCCGGAACGTACACGGCCGACAGAGCCGGAACAGACCTTTCGGCCCACCGAAGGATGTGCGCGACCTCCATTGCTGCAGCTGAGCTCCGTGTGCCTCCCTGATGATTGACGTACGCTACGGCCATGGCATTGTTGGACTGGATTCTGATCAATCAGTCCTGCAGCTCCAGGGACCACCTGGCAAGGCACGCTTGATTGCTCGGAGCTCCAGTACATTGATTGGAAGGCGGGACTCCTCCTGAGTCCAGCGCCCCTGGGCCGACTGAGTGCCCCAAACGCCCCCCCCAACCGGAGAGGCTGGCATCCGTCGTGACCACTGTCCAATGGCACGGCAGAAACGACTTCCCGGTCCGAAGCACCGGAGACGTCAGCCACCACACCAGGGAGGACTTGACCAGTTGACTCATCTGAATCTGGTAATCCAGAGATGAAGGGAGCTTGTCCCAACGTGACAGAATTTCCTTCTGCAGCACCCGGGTGTGGAATTGGGCATACGGAATTGCCTCCAAAGAGGCCACCATCAGACCCAGAACCCTCATGCATTATCAACGTGATGACCACTTCTGGGTCGACAACTGCTGCACCGCAGATTGCAGTGTCTGAAGTTTCTCTGTTGGGAGAAAAACTCTCACCTCCGCGGAATCCAGGACTAACCCCAGGTATTCCAGTTCGAGACGGAACCAACACTGACTTCTGGATATTCAGAAGCCAGCCGAACTCTCGGAGAGTCTGACACGTAATAGACACGTCCTCTTCTAATTCTGAGCTTGAGGAAGCTCTCAGGAGAAGGTCGTCCAGATATCCTACGATAGCGATCCCGCGCTGCCTCAGCAGGGCTAGGATCGGGGCGAGCACCTTGGTAAAAACCCGTGGTGCCGAGGCCAGGCCGAACTGGAGGGCCACAAATTGAAAATGGTCCTCCCCGATCGCAAAGCGCAGAAACCTCTGGTGCTTTGTGCATATGGGAACATGTAGGTATGCGTCCATGATATCCAAGGACGCCATAAAGTCCCCCTGATGGAGCGCTGCCACTACCGAGCGAATCGACTCCATCCTAAATTTTTGCACTTTGACAAAACAATTGAGGGCCTTGAGGTCCAGGATTGGACGGACCCCTTCTATCTTGGGAACTACAGATTGGAGTAAAACCCAAGAAACCGTTCCATCGAGGGAACTGGCACAATCACTCCCCTGACCAGAAGATCCTGGACAGCCCCTGACAGATCCTTCCGGCGATCCGGAGGAAGCTGGAGGTTGGAAGGAAAAAATCTGTTTGGTGGACAAGAGAGAAACTCTATCTTGTACCCCGAGGAAACTACTTCGCAAACCCAACGGTCGGAAAGAAGAGACCTCCACCAAGCCGCAAAATTCGCGAAGCCGGAACCCCACCCGAGACCCGGGCGGGGGCAGACCTTCATGCGGAAGCAGGTTTGTCCGCAGGCTTGTTAGGCTTGCGGTACCAGGTGCGCTTCTGCCCTGCAGCGGGGGTCTTAGCACCTTGAAAACCTTTTCCTGCCGCACTTTATGATGTCATCCAGGGACGCCCCAAAAAGCCGTTCACCCTTAAAGGGTAAATCCGCCAAGGCCTTCTTAGAGGACTGGTCCGCAGACCAACACTTCAGCCACACAAGGCGACGTAGTACCACCGCATAGGCGGAGGCCCTGGAGAGCAAAGGGAGCGTATCCAGGGCCGACTCACAGACAAACTTCAGACCCTGAACCAACTGTTCAGCCAGGTCCACACAGGTCTCGGAAGCACTCTGCGCCTTCAGCTCCTGTAGCAAGAACTTTGCCCGTTTGGTAAGTGTCTGCGACACCAGAGTCCGGGCCAAAACCGGTCTTACTGCCGAACCCAGAACTGTGAACATGGAGCAGGCCACAGCCTCCACTATCCTGTCTGCGGGGTCCTTAAAGGCAGGAGCCCCTTCCACAGGCAACGTGGTGGCTTTGCTCAATCTGGACACGGGAGGGTTCACTGACGGAGGAGAGACCCACTTTTTTAAAAAGTCCTTCTCAAAGGGATAACGGGTCTCAAAGTATTTAGGAACAGCAAAAACCTTCTGCGGCGTATCCCATTCCTTGTATAACAATTTGTCCAAATATGGAACGCAAGGAAACACTATTGCAGTGCGGGACCCAAAAGGGACCGGCACATTCGATGCCTCCGCCAAATCCTCAAGTTTCTGAGTATCTCGCACCGCAGAGATAAGAGCTTCAACAAATTCCTTATCATGCACTGACCCTGAAGCAGAGTCATCCTCACTGTCCGCGTGGGTTAAGCTTGCATCATCTGACATGACAGAACCAGAGCCAGACGCAATAGCAGGGCCTGATTCTGTGTCAGAGACACCCCCAGAAGCAGGCTCAGGGAGGGGGCGCTTTTTACCCCCCTTCTGGCCACTTGTCGCTTCATTCCTGGCGAGAAACGACTCAAGGACTGCCATCATAGCCTCTACAGAGGTGGCAGGGGCATTAAGGGTTAACTCAGGCATTGCTGGGGTAGAAGCTCCTGGTTCAGGCTCCATGTTGCCCCCACCGTTATGCCTCCCTAGCACTGCAAGGCAGAAAAACCCACCGGTCACCTCCCGGCTGCAAAATAGAAGGCAGGGAACCCCCAGGGAACTCACCACCCCACCTGGTTGCAGTGTGAGCTGAAGCGCTGAGAAGTGCTGGCTGCGCTGCGCTGTCCCTCAGGAAGCAATTTGCGGGCTTTTGCTGTGCTATTTCAGGCACAAAAGGCCAAGACTTTTCCAAGATGGCCGCTGTCTGAGGTAAAAAACACCATGTGGGCTACAAGAAAATGTCCGCCAAACTATGCAAACTGCATCCGTGGCAAAATGGCGGCCATACGCAGATTAAAAACACAGTGACACCGCAAAAACACACGGCCAGCACACACAGCAACTCCCCAAACACAAAAAAACAGCACCCCACAGCACACAGTCCCTGGTAGCGATAGAACCCCAGGAGGGCCCCCCCTTACAGCCGCCACCCAGTATGGGGAAGGAGGACGGACCCTCATTCAACCTCCCCAGGGAAGCACCAGCCATACCACCTTGCCAGGGCAAGGGGCCTACTTACCCGTCCTGCGACCACCGGCTGGAGGCATTCCGGACAGAACCAACATCCGCTAAACGGCATGGCTGTTGGCCAGACACACTGTGACACAACCGTTTTTAATGATCTAGAAAAAAACAACGTTTTTTTCAACCCGTTTATTGTTAAGCCGGCCTTGCCTACACACGAACATGAAAAAACAAATGCTCTAGCAAAGCGCGGTGACGTACAACAGGTACGACGACACTATAAAGGGGAAGTACCATTCGGATGGCGCCACCCTTGGGGTTGCTTTTGCTGATTTTGTGTTAATAAAACTTTGGTGAGAGACGATTCGCGCATTTCAGTCTGTTACAGCGTGATGAATGTGCCATCTCCATTACGAACGCTAGTTTTACCAGAACGAGCGCTCCCATCTCATAACTTGCTTCTGAGTATGCATGTTTTTTTCACGTCGTTAAAGCCCACACACGACCATTTTTTACGACGTTGAAAACGTCGTGAAAATTTAGAGCATGTTCTAAATTTTTAATGCCCATTTTTTTACGTCGTGAAAAATGCTCTGTAAAGTCCCACGTTCCTTGCTCCCCTCCTCTTGACCTAAATAGGGATGGAAATACATGACCTTATCAGGCCATGATTTAATTTAAAGTCCCCGGGGATGGAAATACATGACCTTATCAGGCCTCAACAGGCCATGGCTTCCTTAAAGTCCCTAACTAAAAACCTCCTCCACTTTACAGTAGGGGGAAGATACAAGACCAGTCACACTACACTACTAAGGAGAGAGAGCAGCAGTAATTGTTATTATTACAGGACACTCCTGAACAGAGGCAACATTTCATCATGTATTACTGCACTGATCTAGGGGACATACACAAAGCATACCAATATTAAAGAATACACTACTCTTGTATTTAGACAAAATTTGCTTATCCTGGAGTTAATCTTTAAAGGTCATTACTATTAACCACTTCCAAATCGCCCACCGTCATTATACATCGGTAATTTGAAGAGGAATACTGTTGTTAGGGCAGCAGCTAGCTGCCACAACCCCAGTATCATCTTCAAGAGTGGGCGGTCCACTTTCAGATAAAAAAGTGGTCTCTTAGGCGGATTCACCGCAAGATCACATTTATCAGCAGCAGGAGAGGGGCCCCCCTCCTGCCAATCTCCGGTGCCCTCCGCCAGTTACCGGAGCTGTCGGCAGAGGCGGAGGCGATCGGATTCTCTCACGTCAGTGGCCTGGAGACGAGTGAGGGGAATTTGGCCCCCCACCCGTCTCCATACCACTGCAGGGTGGAAGTGATGTCAAAAAGTCACTTCTGCCCAAAAGCCCTGAACCTCCTCTAACTCAAAACATGCAACCTGTAGAATTTGTTTAAACGTCGCCTATGGAGATTTTTAAGGGGAAAAGCTTGTCACCATTCCACGAGCAGGCAAAACTTTGAAGCCGTGACATGTTGGGTATCAATTCATTTGGCGTAACATTATCTTTCATAATATACAAAATTGTTTTTTCCAAAATACGTGTGCAAATACAGTGTGACAAAAAGCATGCTATGGTATGGAGTATCCATATCCAGCAGGAGACAGGACCCGATCGCCTCCGCTGCTACCGACGGGTCCGGTAAGCGGTGGAGGGCGTGGGAGAGCGACGGGAGGGGTGATCTCGTGGTGAATCCACCGCAGAGACTACATTATCGTAAACCGTACCGCCGCCTGAAAAGATGGATACCTGGGTTCCGGTAGCAGCTGCTGCCATAACCGAGATATCCCTTCTGTCCCTTTCTTGCCTGATATAAGTTTTTTTCGACTGCTAAACTGTCCTAGGCTTTTGTTGTATTTCTTGTTTCAAGATGCGCCAAATGTTTTCAATTTGTGAAAAGGTCTGGACAGGCCAGTTAAGCACTCTGGCTCTTCTACTACGAAGCCATGCTGTCAAAGATGCAGTATGTGGTTTAGCATTGTCTTGCTGAAATATGCAAGGCCTTCCATTAAAAATACATAGTCTGGATGAAAGCATATGCTGTTCTAAAAACTGGATATATAATTCAGCATTGATGGTGCCTTTCCAGATGTGCAAGCTGCCCATTCCATCAGAGATGCAGGCTTTTGAAATGAAGGCTGATAACAAGCTGGAAGGTCTCTCTCCTCTTAGTCTGGACGACATGGTGCCCACGGTCATTCGTCTGACCACAGAACAGTTTTCCACTTTGCAACAGACCATTTTAAATGACATTTGGCCTAGAAAAGACAAAAGCATTTTTGGATTGTGTTCCGATATGGCTTCTTCTTTGCATGATGGGGCTTTACCGTGCATTTTTGGATGGCATCGTGAACTGATTTTACACACAGAGATTTATGACAGTA